>NC_047107.1:22566386-22923886 GCF_902500255.1 Thalassophryne amazonica
ATTACAGCAGAGGTTGGAAAAGTCGGGGCAATTTCATGTGCTTGCTAAATTGCACAGATATCAGCAACGAGATGCTTTTGTTCTTGTAACTCTTTTATTGACATTTTCCCCACGAAATGTGTGACAGTGAATTTGTTGTGTTGCTCTCCAAAGTTTAAGATCATGTGTGATATATTCATTTTACCTCAGTTATTTGTGGAGATTTTGCTATTGTTGTAACATGCACGTGTTAAATCCCAGCTCAGTTATAGACGCTGTTCATGCACATAGAGGTGCAACTGTACAAAGGAGTTGCATCACCATGTCAGGAATGCCTTTATTTTCTCAACCAGCTCTTTAACACACATTTGAGAGGAGGACTGTCAGCTTATGGCGTATTAGCTGCATGGGTCTGTTGCCCTTGGGATATGAGAGGCTAGTTTGGAGGGATCCCAGGGAACGAATAGAAGACACACTATGCTCTGTCATTCCAATTCACAACAATAAAAATCAAGCACAGCTTGGCCAGAGCCTGTATTTTCACCTTGAGACTTTTAAAGCTAGAATGGCCTTTGAAATTTTTATGACATAAGTCATAAGAAGAATTGTCTTTGTCACCACTATAATTTTGTTTCATAGTACTCAAATAAAGGATTCACAGTGTTATGTCATTTTTTTATTTAGAATAATTTTATTTATTTCAATCAGCAAACTCACGCAAAAACAGAAAATAAATGCATGAATAGATAAAATCAAACCAAAAAGTGAAAATACTGAATATATTGAAAAAAACATGAAGCTGAGTGAAAAAGGTCAAGGCTGAAGCTATCTAGATTTAAATGCTCTATACTGTGTCACTATTAACAATAAAACATTTTTGTCAGACTATTAACAGTAATATGAAAACAATCACAATGAATCACCGGTACTGGTTAGGGTTGGGTATTGAGAACCCGTTCTTTTCAGGTATCGTTAAGAAATGATTTGATCCACTGACATCAATAGCCTTTTTGCTTAACGATTCCCTTATCAGTCATTCAGAGTGGCCGTTGTTTTTGAGGGTGTTTGTTGGGAAAGTGATAATTTATCACTTTATTATCACTAAATTACAGACCCTGCAGCGACTGTAATCAACCACTTCTGCAGCGTGACTCCGATTTGATGCTTCAATCAATGAAGCAATGCTTTGATCCCCTGCTTCGTTGGTTCTTTGATTCGCTGCTCTTCAGAAGCGGCAAGTCCGCTTCTTTACCCCTCTCAAAGCCATTAAAATATGTCAATCATGAGTCACCTTTGTGCAGATTAAAGTTGCTAACTGGGACTCTTGTCTTGTTGCAGTCGAGAAATGAGAATCGTTCACCGTTCCGTTGGCACAGCTCCAAATGCTGCTCCACTCTCTGCTGAGTTGACTTAGAGTCCGGTCGGAATTCATAACTTCAAAGCGAATAGCCGCTTTAAATAAAATTATATCTCTTTCCAAACATTTAAATACAGACAATAAACTACAATCAACTAAAACATTTTCTCCTCCCAAAATGAGACATCCTGCGTTCTTTATGAATTACATCCTGACGTGCAGCCAGCCAGCTGCAAGAGCTCAGATCAGAGGTATGGAATAATGTCTGAAAGGAAATGCTTTTGACAAAAACTACAGATTTTATTTCTGTTTATGTCCAGAGATCAAGGATCCACCATGTAGAGTTTATTATGTTCAGAGTTTGAGGATCCAGTAACCAGTTTCATATTTATTTACTTTAAGATGCAATAAAAAACCTGTAAAGCCTACTTTTAGTACACAGAAAATTCACAAGAAGTATTGATAAGGGAATCGATAAAGAATCTGATCGATAAGCGGAATCGATAATGGTATCGATATCGATAAAATATTATCAATACCCATCCCTAGTACTAGTACACATAAATTTCTTTTACCATTTTGAATAATTTAGTGAACACTGTAACCACTTTAACCTTGTTTTTGTTGTTGTTGCATGTGCTATATATTGCACATTTGACCTCTTAATTTCCACTCTTAGTAACTCAGCATGTAGGTGTATTTGCGAGTGCAATGGTTGTTGCACTCACAAATACACCAAAGCCTTTAATAAATCAGGCCATACGAGGTCTGTTAGAAAAGTATCGGACCTTATTTTTTTTTTTTCAAAAACCTGATGTATTTGAATCAAGCCTGCTTGCGTGAGCCAACCTTGAACCTTCGTGCACATGTGTGAATTTTTTCACGGCTGTCGATTGCGTCATTTGCTGGCAAGCAGCCTTTGTGTGAGGTCGTGTGTAGTGCTCTCGTCGGATTTTCATTGCAAGGAAACGAGTGGAGCAGCGCCGCATCAAATTTTGCCAGAAACTGAGCGACAGCCAGGTGGAAACCATTTGGATGATTCAGACGGCTTTCGGTGACAATGCTCTGGGCGTCACACAGATTAAGGAGTGGTACAACCGGTTTAAAGATGGCCGCACAACGGTGGAGAGCTGAAATGACCAGATCATTTCCAAAGTGAATGCTATGGTGATGCGGGACAGTCGTGTGACTATCCGAAAAATTGCAGAAGAGGTGGACATCAGCACTTTTTCAGCACATTCCATTATGAAGATTTGGCCATGAAAAGAGTTGCAGTGAAATTCGTGCCGCTGCTGATGGCGGAGCAAGGACACAGGACATGCTGGACTCCGAAAAATGATGCCCACCTCTTCCACAATTTCTCAGATAGTCACACGACTGAAAAGCCACTGAAAGCCGTCTAAATCTTCCGAATAGTTTCCACCTGGCTGTCGCTCAGTTTCTGGCAAAATTTGATGCGGCACTGCTCCACTCGTTCCGCCATTTTCTATGCAATGAAAATCCGCCGAGACCACTACACACGTCCTCACACAAATGCTGCTTGCCAGCAACTGACGCAATCGACAGGCGTGAAACAATTCACGCATGCGCACGAAGGTTCAAGGTTGGCTCATGCAAGCACACGTGATTCAAATCCATCAGGTTTTTGAAAAAAAATAAGGTCTGATACTTTTCTAACAGACCTCGTATATGTTAAATTTGGCAAGTTACAAAATGATGGCATTGTTACCACCTGAGCCCATCAGATATGGCCATCGGGTATTATGAAGGCTTTTGGTCTGACCGTCTATCCGTCTGTCTGTGTTCCAGTCCAGTCCTATTACTGCCAGACTCTTTAAATTCACAGGGAACATTGTTGGGACACAGACCTTGGACAAGTCCAAAAATGGTTACCCTTGATGAGGAATTTTAACAGGTTAAATTGTCACATTCTGTTTCAATCCGTTTGGTTTCTTTTTGAGTGGTGGGGGTGACAGCCAATCTGAGTAGACCTGCACATGACATCAGTTGCTGGTGTCTTCAAAACCGCTTTGTTTTGTATATTTATATACATATTTCTCATATATTATGCAAAAGCTAGCGAGAAATAAATTTTTCAATTTCAATTTATTTTCATTTATATAGTGCCAAATCACAACAGAGTTTTTTTTTTCAGTTTCTATTTCTTTTCATTTATATAGCACCAAATCACATCAGAGTTGCCTCAAAGTGCTTCACACAGGTAAGGTCTAACCTTACCAACCCCCAGAGCAACAGTGGTAAGGAAAAACTCCCTCTGAGGAAGAAACCTCAAGCAGACCAGACTCAAAGGGGTGACCCTCTGCTTGGGCCATGCTACAAACAAAAATGACAGAACAATTCACGGATGAATATACAAGAAATGCTATTGGCGCACAGAACAGGAGGATCGCCAACACGAATACAACTCCCATTTCTGGATGGAGCTGCACCTTAAACAGAGAGAAAAAACAGAATCAGGCATCAGAAAGACAAAAAATACTGTATAATTTGCCAGCATTAAACAACAAGAAAAACAGAGAAATACTAAGGTGATCACCGGCCACTAGCCCTAAACTTCACTAAAAGACCTAGAATTTAGGTAAAGTTGAGGCCGCAGCCCACTCCAATTACTAATAAATGAATTAAAAGAGTAAAAAGCGTAAAACAAAACTGTACCAGTATGCTAGCCATATGAAAGGGAAAATAAGTGCGTCTTAAGTCTGGACTTGAAAATCTCCACAGAATCTGACTGTTTTATTGACGCAGGGAGATCATTCCACAGAACAGGGGCACAATAAAAGAAAGCTCTGTGACCCGCAGACTTCTTATTCACCTTAGGGACACAAAGTAGTCCTGCACCCTGAGAACGTAAAGCCCAGGCCGGTACGTAAGGTTTAATTAGGTCAGCTAGGTAGGGAGGTGCCAGTCCAGGAATAATTTTATAGGTTAGTAGCAGAACCTTAAAATCTGATCTCACTGGGACAGGAAGCCAGTGAAGGGATGCCAAAATGGGTGTAATGTGGTTCTACTTTCTGTTTCGTGTTAAAAGTCTGGCCTGCAGCATTTTGAACCAATTGGAGACCCCTGTTGCTAGACTGCAGTAAACCAGAAAATAGAACATTGCAGTAGTCCAATCTAGAAAAGATAAATGCATGGATCAGGGTCTCAGCATCAGCCACAGACAGGATGGGACGAATCTTTGCTATATTTCACAGGGGGAAGAAAGCAGTCCTAGTAATATTTCTAATGTGGAGTCCAAAGGACAAGGAAGGATCAAAAATTACCCCAAGGTTCCTCACTTTGTCAATGTGATGTATGACACACGAGCCGAGGCTGGTCAAATTGATGCCGATGTCTCACTGGACCAAAAACCATCATTTCAGTCTTATCTGTTGTATGGCTGGGGGGGCCTGGCTGCCTTTTGTTTCTGTCTTCTGTGCTGTCTTTTGTTTTTCCTTCCAGGTGGTACGCATTTAGGACTGAGTGGCTGTGTGGCTGAGTCATCAGGACCTCACCCTGATCACCTGAGGCTGATCAAGTGCAGCTCGTCAGGACTCACAGCTGTGGTGCATCTACACGGATTGGAGCATGGTGGCATTTAAGTCTGGAGTACACAGTGTGTATTTGCCAGAGACTCGACCTTGTGACCAGACGGGTGAGATCGCCGTCTCTAGAGCCATCTCATCATCAGTGGATGCAGAGACTGTACCAGGTTTGACACCATGGTCTGTGAAAGAGGAGGGGGTGAGGTCTCACGCTCGTCAGCACACTTCCTGAGGTACGTTAGGTTTTGTGACTAACATTTGTACAGTCAGTATATGTGGTGTCCCTCACACCTTATTGTATTGAGCTGTTATGTTAGTCGTTTAATCAGCTTCCACTGCAGTTTGAGTATGTGAACAGGGTGTTCCATGCCTGCAGGGCGGGAAGCTGATTAGTAATTAAGCCAGGAAGTGTTTGCTGTTTATGTACACCTTTGAGCGGTCTCTCTGTGTGTGGAGTGTGGACTCACATGATGGTTTCTTCTTTCACAGACTCGGTTTGTCGCAGCCACCTGGGGGGTGTCGGCGGGGTCCTTGGGTCCGAACTGTTTCTGGCTCCGGACCGTTAGTGCTGCTGGGACCACACCGGCATTCCACCACGCCAGACCGCGCACTTATTTGTTTGTATTATCACCTCACTGTTATGTTATTAAAGTCAGTTATCCTTTGTACCGTGCTCTGCTTATTTTATACTGGGTCCTTCAAACGCTGGTCGGTTCTCCGGGCTGCGTCCGACACATAACAGTAGTCTCTGGCCAAACATCACGGACCCAACGGTAGCAGAGACAGTAACGCGCCGGGAAGGCGGCAGCAGACGTTCAGAAGTTATCCGGATCAGTTGCGGGTGCTCTCCGCCCGGATGGTGCGTGTTTGAGAACCCATTATCGAATACTGATTTGAGCTCTCTTGCAGCCGTGTTCCTGTGTTGTGCCTTATCCAAGGGTCGTGGTGGAGTGTGACTGGCGACGGCTTCGCGTCACGCTGCGACCGGATAAGAGGTTTAAACGGGAGCTGCAAGAGTGTGTCTGTAATGGGTGAACGCGCACGGCGGAGCTCTGTGGCACGGGTCGCTGTGCTTCCTGTGTTACAGTTGTAGCCCCGTTTCCCCGGGTGAAGATAACTACTGCGTCTGTTGTGTCAGCTCCGGCATAATTTAGTTGAGGCACATTTTTGGTTGTGTGTTTACACACAGCTGCTCACAGAAAAGCAGCTTGAGTTTGTTTTCTCTGTCGCCAAAGGAGTTTTTATTTTCAGCACTCTGGCTCCCTCTGTGGGTGACTGAGTCACATTACCGTTAAGCTCTTAAGTTGGAACAGGTGTGTTCCATTTGTTTGAGCTTAACGGTATACGTCACTTATTAGTTTTGTGTTGGTTCATTTTTTGTGGGTGTTTTTTGAGTTGGTTTTTGTGTGGGTTTTTTTTTAACACTATTTAGCGTTCTGGGGTCGTGACCCTGCAGTCTATCTGGAGCATAAAAAGGACCCAAATATCTGTATGTTAGTCTGTTAGTCTTTCTTTTTATTTCTTTTGGTTTCACCTCCCAGGGTTTGATGGGATGGTCCTCTGGGGGGTGATGGGGGGGTAATTGGGTTGTTTTTTCTTTTTTCTTTTTTTTTTTGTGTTTTTGTTATGCTCCCTCTTCTCCTCTGGCTCCAGCCGTGTGAGCCGTATGTGTCGGCATTGCTGGAGTGGTGCAGTTTGGTTATGCTGGGCGTTTCCCAGGTAACCTCTGCACCCGGGAGGGGGGGGGTTGGGGTATTTTCTTTTTATTCCCTCTCTTCTCCTCTGGCTCTAGCCGTGTGAGCCGTACGTGTCGGCGTTGCTGGAGTGGTGCAGTTTGGTTATGCTAGGCGTTTCCCAGGTAACCTCTGCACCTGGGAGGGGAGGGGGGGTTCGGGGTGTTGTTTTTTTGTTGGTTCCCTGTTCCACCTCTGGCTTCAGCGCGCCTTTGAGCCGTCTGCCATCGGCGTGGCTGAGGTTTGGGGCAGTGGAATATACCCGCAGCTGGTGGCTGGTTTGGAAGTCGGAGGGGTGGCGCCGTTTTGTGCCGTCTGCCATAACCGCTGTTCCACTCCTCCCGGTCGACTTCTGGGGTATAGTCATGGTTGGTGACGCTGGACGTGCTTCCAGTTTCCACTGCGCTGAGGGGGTGGGGTTGGGGTTGTTTTGTTTGTTTGGTTTTTTTGTCTCCTTTTGTTTTTCCCCCCAGTTTCCGCCCTCAGGGTGTGACTCTGGTGTCCTCTGGCGGGGAAAGGGACGTGGGTCCATCTAGTCATAGACGGCCGGGGCTGGTTCCGTTGGTCATGGGGGGGGGGGCGTCTCCTGGAGTTGATGGAACGGTCCTCTGGGGAGGGGGGGGGGGTGTTAGCATTTTTTATTTTGCAAGCTTAAGTTTGGGTTGTTTTTCTTTTCTCCTCTTCCCGGGGTTTGATGGGACGGTCCTCTGGGGAGGGGGGGGGGTGGTTTGGTTGTTTGTGTTTGTTTGTCTTTTTTGTTTTATGACTAATCAGACTGTGAACATGGTTGGGCAAAGGCTGACCGCACAGGTTTAAGAACTCCTGGCCACACCTGTGCTAATTGACTGACAGAAACAAAGGCAAAGATGCAGCCAGAGGAGAAGACATCAACTGTTCTGTTGGATGAAGATTCTGTTGGAAGATGAATGCGGATACGGTTTCCAGCCATGGTCCCTGGAGGGGGGTGTTTCTCCTGGGCCAGGTTTGTGTGGTCGCTGGGAGGCTTCCCGTGAGGGTGGGGTGCTGTTGTATGGCTGGGGGGGCCTGGCTGCCTTTTGTTTCTGTCTTCTGTGCTGTCTTTTGTTTTTCCTTCCAGGTGGTACGCATTTAGGACTGAGTGGCTGTGTGGCTGAGTCATCAGGACCTCACCCTGATCACCTGAGGCTGATCAAGTGCAGCTCGTCAGGACTCACAGCTGTGGTGCATCTACACGGATTGGAGCATGGTGGCATTTAAGTCTGGAGTACACAGTGTGTATTTGCCAGAGACTCGACCTTGTGACCAGACGGGTGAGATCGTCGTCTCTAGAGCCGTCTCATCATCAGTGGATGCAGAGACTGTACCAGGTTTGACACCATGGTCTGTGAAAGAGGAGGGGGTGAGGTCTCACGCTCGTCAGCACACTTCCTGAGGTACGTTAGGTTTTGTGACTAACATTTGTACAGTCAGTATATGTGGTGTCCCTCACACCTTATTGTATTGAGCTGTTATGTTAGTCGTTTAATCAGCTTCCACTGCAGTTTGAGTATGTGAACAGGGTGTTCCATGCCGGCAGGGCGGGAAGCTGATTAGTAATTAAGCCAGGAAGTGTTTGCTGTTTATGTACACCTTTGAGCGGTCTCTCTGTGTGTGGAGTGTGGACTCACATGATGGTTTCTTCTTTCACAGACTCGGTTTGTCGCGGCCACCTGGGGGGTGTCGGCGGGGTCCTTGGGTCCGAACTGTTTCTGGCTCCGGACCGTTAGTGCTGCTGGGAGCACACTGGCATTCCACCACGCCAGACCGCGCACTTATTTGTTTGTATTATCACCTCACTGTTATGTTATTAAAGTCAGTTATCCTTTGTACCGTGCTCTGCTTATTTTATACTGGGTCGGTTCTCCGGGCTGCGTCCGACACATAACATTATCAAAGTTTAAAAGTAAGAAGTTTCTAGACATCCAACTTCTCACTGCTGCAAGGCAATCTTCTAAGGATTTTATGTGAACGAGATTACCAGCAGTTATAGGCATGTATAACTGAGTATCATCTGCATAGCAGTGAAAGGTAATCCCAAAACTCTGCAATATGTGCCCAAGGGGTGCTATATAAAGGGAGAAAAGCAGGGGGCCTAAGACAGACCCCTGTGGAACCCCAAATTTCATGTCACTAAGGTTAGAGGTAGTGTTACTGTACAAAACACAGTGAGAACGACTGCTCATGTATGACGTCCAGTGCACCACGATTGTCGGTGCCCTGTTCCCTGAATACATCCCACTCTGTGCATTGGAAACAATCTTGGAGCATAGGAATTGCGTCCTCTGGCCATATTCTCACGTTTCTGACTGTAGTCCCAATACTCTTGATCTTTGGGGTGTACCGTGAGTGTAGCAGGAGAGAAAGATGGTCTGAAAAACCCAGGTGGGGAAAAACCTGGGCTCTATATGCATCTGCTACATTGGTATACACCTGATCCAAAATTCTGTCTCCTCTAGTAGCACACTTCACATTTCGATGGAATTTGTGAAGAACTGATTTCAAGTCTGCCTGATTAAAATCCCCAGCTGCGATAAAAACACAGTCCGGATGTGGCGCTAGACTGTTGTCATGTATGACGTCAGCCATCCACATGCATAGTAAGAAGAAGAAGGAAAAAAAAAAGCAAACCCAGTGCAATAAATAACCCCTAAATACCCCCATGTGAACATTTCTAACATCAGTACAGTGACATTATTGACAGCAGTATCAAAACAAGTTGTTGATAAAATGCACTGAAGAGTAAGAACAGTCAAATAAATAAAATATAAAAACAGTGAAAAACATAAAAAACAATGCAAAAACCAGTTCAATACTATTGATTGGTGGATATAATCCACGGAAGGGGGGACATAAGGGGAATGGTAAATGGACTGTATTTATATAGCACTTTTCCATCTGCATCAGACGCTCAAAGTGCTTTACAATAATTCCTTACATTCACCCAGATGTCAGGGTGCTGCCATACAAGGCACTCACTACACAGTGGGAGCAATAGGGGATTAAAGGCCTTGCCAAGGGCCCTTAGTGATTTTCCAGTCAGGCGGGGATTTGAACCCAGGATCTTCTGGTCTCAAGCCCAACACCTTAACCACTAGACCATCACCTCAATTTCCAAATAAATAAATAAATAATAGTAACAAACCAGTTCAGTGCTAATACAATTAATTAGGAATTCAATGCAGTTGATATAGTTATAGTCCTTGGGAAGGGGGCAGAGAGGGGAGGAGGGCAGTGTTCAGTAATCTGACATCTTGAGGATACAGACTATTGGCCAGTCTAGATGTTCTGGCCTTTACAGCCCTATACCTTCTCCCTGAGGGCAGCAGATGGAAAAAGTGATAAGAAGGATGATGCTGATCTCGCAGGATATTACACACTCTACTAAGACAGCGAGTGGGGTAGATAGTACTAATCTCTGGGAGAGTCATTCCAGTGATTCTCCCCGCTATTTTCACCACCCGCTGAAGTGCCTGCTGTTCGGCCTTAGTGCAGCTGGAGAACCACACTAAGAATCCACATGTCAGCACACTACTGATGGCACAATTATAAAAGTTCACCATCAGGCATCTAGGGATACGGGCGCTCCTCAGCTTCATCAGATAATAGAGGCGTTGTTGGGCTTTTCCCACAACTGAGGCAATGTGAATGGCCCAGGACAGGTCCTCCATCACTGTCACACCCAAAAACTTGACAGACGTTCAGAAGTTATCCGGATCAGTTGCGGGTGCTCTCCGCCCGGATGGTGCGTGTTTGAGAACCCATTATCGAATACTGATTTGAGCTCTCTTGCAGCCGTGTTCCTGTGTTGTGCCTTATCCGAGGGTCGTGGTGGAGTGTGACTGGCGACGGCTTCGCGTCACGCTCCGACCGAATAAGAGGTTTAAACGGGAGCTGCAAGAGTGTGTCTGTAATGGGTGAACGTGCACGGTGGAGCTCTGTGGCACGGGTCGCTGTGCTTCCTGTGCTACAGTTGTAGCCCCGTTTCCCCGGGTGAAGATAACTACTGCGTCTGTTGTGTCAGCTCCGGCATAATTTAGTTGAGGCACATTTTTGGTTGTGTGTTTACACACAGCTGCTCACAGAAAAGCAGCTTGAGTTTGTTTTCTCTGTAGCCAAAGGGGTTTTTATTTTCAGCACTCTGGCTCCCTCTGTGGGTGACTGAGTCACATTACCGTTAAGCTCTTAAGTTGGAACAGGTGTGTTCCATTTGTTTGAGCTTAACGGTATACGTCACTTATTAGTTTTGTGTTGGTTCATTTTTTGTGGGTGTTTTTTGAGTTGGTTTTTGTGTGGGGTTTTTTTTAACACTATTTAGTGTTCTGGGGTCGTGACCCTGCAGTCTATCTGGAGCATAAAAAGGACCCAAATATCTGTATGTTAGTCTGTTAGTCTTTCTTTTTATTTCTTTTGGTTTCACCTCCCAGGGTTTGATGGGACGGTCCTCTGGGGGGTGATGGGGGGGTAATTGGGTTGTTTTTTCTTTTTTCTTTTTTTTTGTGTTTTTGTTATGCTCCCTCTTCTCCTCTGGCTCCAGCCGTGTGAGCCGTACGTGTCGGCGTTGCTGGAGTGGTGCAGTTTGGTTATGCTGGGCGTTTCCCAGGTAACCTCTGCACCTGGGAGGGGAGGGGGGGGTTCGGGGTGTTGTTTTTTTTGTTGGTTCCCTGTTCCACCTCCGGCTTCAGCGCGCCTTTGAGCCGTCTGCCATCGGCGTGGCTGAGGTTTGGGGCAGTGGAATATACCCGCAGCTGGTGGCTGGTTTGGAAGTCGGAGGGGTGGCGCCGTTTTGTGCCGTCTGCCATAACCGCTGTTCCACTCCTCCCGGTCGACTTCTGGGGTATAGTCATGGTTGGTGACGCTGGACGTGCTTCCAGTTTCCACTGCGCCGAGGGGGTGGGATTGGGGTTGTTTTGTTTGTTTGTTTTTTTTGTCTCCTTTTGTTTTTCCCCCCAGTTTCCGCCCTCAGGGTGTGACTCTGGTGTCCTCTGGGGGGGAAAGGGATGTGGGTCCATCTAGCCATAGACGGCCGGGGCTGGTTCCGTTGGTCATGAGGGGGGGGGCGTCTCCTGGAGTTGATGGAACGGTCCTCTGGGGAGGGGGGGGAGGGGTGTTAGCATTTTTTATTTTGCAAGCTTAAGTTTGGGTTGTTTTTCTTTTCTCCTCTTCCCGGGGTTTGATGGGACGGTCCTCTGGGGAGGGGGGGGGGTGGTTTGGTTGTTTGTGTTTGTTTGTCTTTTTTGTTTTATGACTAATCAGACTGTGAACATGGTTGGGCAAAGGCTGACCGCACAGGTTTAAGAACTCCTGGCCACACCTGTGCTAATTGACTGACAGAAACAAAGGCAAAGATGCAGCCAGAGGAGAAGACATCAACCGTTCTGTTGGATGAAGATTCTGTTGGAAGATGAATGCGGATACGGTTTCCAGCCATGGTCCCTGGAAGGGGGTGTTTCTCCTGGGCCAGGTTTGTGTGGTCGCCGGGAGGCTTCCCGTGAGGGTGGGGTGCTGTTGTATGGCTGGGGGGGCCTGGCTGCCTTTTGTTTCTGTCTTCTGTGCTGTCTTTTGTTTTTCCTTCCAGGTGGTACGCATTTAGGACTGAGTGGCTGTGTGGCTGAGTCATCAGGACCTCACCCTGATCACCTGAGGCTGATCAAGTGCAGCTCGTCAGGACTCACAGCTGTGGTGCATCTACACGGATTGGAGCATGGTGGCATTTAAGTCTGGAGTACACAGTGTGTATTTGCCAGAGACTCGACCTTGTGACCAGACGGGTGAGATCGTCGTCTCTAGAGCCGTCTCATCATCAGTGGATGCAGAGACTGTACCAGGTTTGACACCATGGTCTGTGAAAGAGGAGGGGGTGAGGTCTCACGCTCGTCAGCACACTTCCTGAGGTACGTTAGGTTTTGTGACTAACATTTGTACAGTCAGTATATGTGGTGTCCCTCACACCTTATTGTATTGAGCTGTTATGTTAGTCGTTTAATCAGCTTCCACTGCAGTT
Source organism: Thalassophryne amazonica (assembly GCF_902500255.1). Lineage (NCBI taxonomy): Eukaryota > Metazoa > Chordata > Actinopteri > Batrachoidiformes > Batrachoididae > Thalassophryne > Thalassophryne amazonica. Next base: position 22,579,020 of record NC_047107.1, read on the forward strand.
TGAGTATGTGAACAGGGTGTTCCATGCCGGCAGGGCGGGAAGCTGATTAGTAATTAAGCCAGGAAGTGTTTGCTGTTTATGTACACCTTTGAGCGGTCTCTCTGTGTGTGGAGTGTGGACTCACATGATGGTTTCTTCTTTCACAGACTCGGTTTGTCGCGGCCACCTGGGGGGTGTCGGCGGGGTCCTTGGGTCCGAACTGTTTCTGGCTCCGGACCGTTAGTGCTGCTGGGAGCACACTGGCATTCCACCACGCCAGACCGCGCACTTATTTGTTTGTATTATCACCTCACTGTTATGTTATTAAAGTCAGTTATCCTTTGTACCGTGCTCTGCTTATTTTATACTGGGTCGGTTCTCCGGGCTGCGTCCGACACATAACATTATCAAAGTTTAAAAGTAAGAAGTTTCTAGACATCCAACTTCTCACTGCTGCAAGGCAATCTTCTAAGGATTTTATGTGAACGAGATTACCAGCAGTTATAGGCATGTATAACTGAGTATCATCTGCATAGCAGTGAAAGGTAATCCCAAAACTCCGCAATATGTGCCCAAGGGGTGCTATATAAAGGGAGAAAAGCAGGGGGCCTAAGACAGACCCCTGTGGAACCCCAAATTTCATGTCACTAAGGTTAGAGGTAGTGTTACTGTACAAAACACAGTGAGAACGACTGCTCATGTATGACGTCAGCCATGCAAGGGCACTCCCAGTAATCCCAAAATGATTTTCCAGCCTATCAAGTAGACTATGATGATCCACTGTATCAAATGCAGCACTGAGATCTAACAGCAACAGAACCGTAGTGGTGTCCGAATCCATTGTAAGCAGAAGACCATCCACCACTTTAGTGAGAGCCGTCTCTGTGGAATGATATTTTCTAAAAGCAGACTGCAGTGGCTCAAAGAGATTATTCTTAGTAAGATAGTCTACGAGCTGCCGTGACACCACTTTTTCCAGAATTTTAGAGCAAAATGATAGATTTGATATCGGCCGATAGTTTTTCAATACACTAGGGTCAAGATTAGGTTTCTTAAGTAATGGTTTAATCACTGCAGATTTGAAACATTTAGGAACAGATCCAGAAGTTAAAGAAAGATTAATCATTTCCAGCACAGTCGGCCCAAGAGTGGGCCACAGGTCCTTGAACAGTTTTGCTGGTATAGGATCAAAAAACAGGTTGTGCTTTTTGCTGACATTACGTGTTTTGTCAGCATAGTGAGACCTAGTGAGATACTATCAAATTCTGTAAATCTAGGTAGTACCTCAGTAGTGGCACCCACCTCAATAGCAGGGTGTAGTGGCTGGGTTAAGGCATGCCAGAATATGTTTAACCTGATGTCTTCTATTTTCTTCCCAAAGTAATACAGGAAATCTTGTGCTGTAAAAGGAGAGTGAACTACAGGTGGTTGTCCATGCATACGTGTTGCCACCGTGTCGAACAAGAACTTTGAGTTATGCTTGTTTTTGTCGATCAAATCAGAGTAGTAGGTCCGCTTTGTAGCCAATAATGCATGCTTATAGTCTAAGATAGCATCACGCCCCACAAGATGAAATACTTCTAATTTTGAACAATGCCATTTCCGTTCTAGACCTCTTGCTTTATGCTTGAGGTCACACAGATAATCATTGAACCAAGGTGACTGTGATTTGAGAGAGCGCGGTTTTAACACAGGTGGTGCAATCATGTCGAGTGTAGTTTTGAGCACTGAGTTTAAACTATCCACAAGTCTGTCTACTGACGGTATTTGTCAAATGTGAAGCTAAGACATCAGGCAGTCTAGCTTCGAGTTCAGTCTTAGTTGAGGAGTTCATGCATCCCTGTAATGATATATAAGGCTGTTGTTCCACTAAACACGGCAGCGAAACTGTAAACTTAATAAGTGAGTGATCAGACACCACTGATTTAAGAGGCATGATGTCAATATTTGTGACAGCAACACCAGGTGCGAGAACCAGATCCAGGGTATTTCCACTAATGTGTGTCAAATCCCGAATGCATTGCCAAAATTCTAATGCATCCACAATTTCCATAAATGATTTGCAGAGGGGATTAGAAGGCTTATTTATATGAATGTTAAAGTCACCAATGATCAGAATTTTATCAACACTAGTTGACAAGTTAGAGATGAACGCACCAAATTCATCTAAGAATTCAGAATATGGGCCAGGAGGCCTACATACAGTGACAAAGTAATACGACTGATTTTTATTCTTCTGACCTTGGCAATGTGTAATATCCTGAAATAAACACTTCTAAAACTGAAAATGTTGTTTTTGGAACCTAATGACACCTCTGAACTTACTTACAAGACATTTCGCCGAGATTAGCATGGTGCCATCACTTCCTGGTTTAGCTACTTGCTAACAGCGCAAAATAAATACTTCTAAAACTGAAAACACTGTTTTCGTAACCTGATAACACCTTTGGAATAATTTAAAATACATTTTGCAGATGTTAGCTTGCACAGTAACTTTCACTAACTCAATGACCAAATTATTTGATTTCAACATATACAAATTGTACGTAAGACAATAGGATCTTAATAATGAATTAAACAACTACAAATTATAAAGAACACAATGCTCATACAGCCGAGAGTATTTTAGCATTGCCTTTTTTACGTTATTGTGGACACAAGCTTGTTGGGAGGGAACTCCAAACTAGTCCTAGGCTCCACTAGTCCTAGTCCCAGTATTAAGGAAAGCATGTTGAAGTTGTTTTTATATTTATGGTAGGATATATGTTGCACTAAAGTAGGTTAAGTAATGTTTCAAAAGTGTAACAATTAAAAAAAAACATTTAATTATGGTGAATTACCATTGTTTGTTGATCTCTCTGTTTGAGGTGCAGTTCCATCCAGAGATGGGAGTGGAATCTTCTTCTGCAAGCCTTCCATCCTGTGGACCAGCATGGACTCCCAAAATTTCCTGTATATTCATATTGTTAATTGTGTCGGTAACATGGCCCAAGCAGAGGGTCACCCCTTTGAGCCTTGAGGCAGCTTTGTTGTGATTTGGTGCTATATAAATGAAATAAATTAAAATTAAAATTGAATTTTCAATTCAACAGATTAATAGATTAATGTGTTGGCAGTGTTCATGGCAGTATTGGCCATATCCCGTAATCCTTTGCGCACCAGAGAGCCTCTTATTAACATGATAAAAAGCATAAAAATTTACATTTTGGTTGTATAATGTTCATTTACCATTGTTGTCATGTGGATTCTTTGTGCTGTTTAGACCGCAGCAACTGGCCAGTACTGCCATCTACTGGCCAGCAGATGGCAGTAGAGACTCTGAAAACTTTTAATAAACCTGAGCTTCTGGCGTGTTTACATAAAACAAACACAATAACAACATCTATAAACCCAGAGAATATATTCACAAGAGTTTTAAGCACAATATACAAAGAGTTTAATGCTGTTGTCCGTGTGCAACAGTTAAAGTGTACCCTGATCAGAGCATCTCAATGCATTTCTCCTGTCGTGAAACTTTACCCATAATGCACTATAGCATGTGTGGTCCAAACACTAAAACCTTCAAAATTATACTGATATTTTCACTTTATAAAATGCCAGACGTGACCTTAATTTAAATAACTTGTCTGGAATTAGTTTGGTTAAAATTTTAACCATAATTTAAAACTATATGCCTGTTGATAACTTGCGTGACTTGCGTATGCCAACGAGCCATTATGAGAAGAGAAATTATCTTTTTTCTCTCTTTTCCCCCCCTTTCTCTCCTGTAACCAGCTCCCCCTGCAGAGGATAGAGTTGTTTTTCCTGCTAGGAAACACTTAACAGGTAGGTGCTAAAATCTTTAACTTCAGGCTTCACAAATGTTTTTAACTGTTAAGCTTTATTTGCTATGCCTGCAGAAATATGTTAGCGGCCTACAAATTAACCTAAAAATTGACCTAAATTTATTCGAAGCTAATTAGTCTGCTGATGGTTTTCAAAGTTATCTGAAAAGCTAATCCAATAATGAAAACATCAGCTTCAATAATAAGCGGGTTAGCACATTAGCAGAACTGTGCCCACCACTGATTAAACTAGGTGTTAATGCATTGGAATTTAGATGGCCTACTCAGAAGCAAGAACATTTGGTGAGGAAATTGATCTGCTCACAAGGTGTCAAAGTGTGCAATCATTTACGGGATTCCACCACAGCTCCCTGAGGTGAAGCTATTTTGTGCTTCACTGCTGCAAAACCTCCTTGTATGTCCACCAGATCGCCTCCATATCCTATTAAGTCCAATCCATGGCCAACCCCATTTTTGTCCTCTCTGCTTGTGAACCTGGCAATGAAGAAAGCCACTGCAAAAATGTCGTACAAACAAAATATGCATTTTTGTATTCATATTTGCTTTTATTCTGCTTAGTTTCAGTTGTTTCATTTTAGATTGATGAGTGATAATGAGCACTACATCCCTGTGTGTACAAGCACGATGTATGTGTTAGAGGTGGGAGGATCGATCCTAATATCGATACTAACGCTGGTATTGATATCGAAAGATCCTCGTGTAAAAAGATCGATACTCAAGCTTTTTATCTCTCCTGCATGCACTGACTGCTGTGCATGCAGATTCATCAAAGTCTACTCTCTGTCTGTCTGTAAGAGCAGCTCTATGTTGTGTCACACCATGGAGCAGTGCACCCTCCCCCCTCTGGTCTTTTGTTGTTGCGCCATCACGTGGCTCAGCGGCGCCAGCCAACAGCCATGCAGGTCAGCTCAGCCTGGCCCACCCACTCAGCGCTCGCCTCAAGCCAGCCCTCTACCTTGAGTGATTTTTTTTTAAATAAAAATGTTGATTGTGATAATAAAGTATTTTGTTGTCACATACAATGTTTGGTGAAATTCTATCCTAGGTCTTTTGGATCCTTTGGATCTATGAAGCTTAAATATGAAAAAGTATCGGTATCGGTATCAATATCGGCGATACTGGGCCTGTATTTACTTGGTATTGGATCAATACCAAAATTCCCGGTATCGCCCACCTCTAGTACGTGTGTTGTGAACCCACTTTTCAGAGGCATACTGTTGTGTGGCCGCCAGAAGAGGAGGTACTGGTGGTCCACCACCAGAGGGCGTCCTGCCTGAATGGCGGGCTTCAGGCACGAGAGGGCGCCGCCGCCTCATGGGAGCAGCTGGAGATGACAGCTGTCCCTCATCACCATCTGACAGCTGTCCCTCATCATCATCACCATCGCTATAAAAGCCGGGCAGCAACTCCACCTCGCTGCCGAGAAATCAGTCTACCTAGCAGGTAAACCTCTCAGCAGTTTTGGTGCTGATCGCACATTAATCTTTGACTGTCTTGCAGGCGTTCCTGGACCTTTCCACAGCTGGAGGCTGGGATTGTACATCCAACAGGAGACGACGTATCTCTCGCCTCACGGATAAGTAGTGTCAGGACCTGCACGTGGTTGTTTGGAGGTGGAGGTGTTTGCCCTCCGGACGGAACTGTTTGCTCTCTGTTTACTGGGTGTGTGCACACACACCTACCATTAACTGTTTCTACTTCCTGCCAGCATTACCGGATCTGACAGCTGGAGACGGTGGCCACCTGGGGACTCAGGACTTGGTAGCTCCAGTGCGTTCCAGATCCGTTGGCAGTGGAAATCGTGTGGGACCCAGCTCTTCTCTGGACGGACGTCTTCTATCCTCGAGCCTGCCCACACGTCACCATTGTACATTGTTTGACTCCAAAAACTGTAATTGTTTGTATCTCGTTGTGCACTTCACAACAGTAAATTGTTACTTTTGGCTTATCCATTGTCCATTCATTTACACCCCCTGTTGTGGGTCCGTGTCACGACACTTTCACAACAGGATTTCTCGGCCAGCATCATGGATCCCAAGGGGCGTCAACCGTTGGATGAACCACCAATGGGAACGCAGGGTGCACAGGCGTCGGCAGGAGGCGTGTTAGGTGAGCTACAGCAAATCTTAACCGCCTTCACTGCTCGGTTGGACTTGGTGACCGAGCAGAATGTGATTCTCAATCGGAGGATGGAGGCTCTCACTGCCCAGGTGGAAGCGCGCCAGCAGGGCGCTGCTGCAGCTCCTCCTCCTGCTGACCGAGCACTGGATACAGACATTCCAGTGGTGGTTCAACGAACCCCCCCCCCATCCCCTGAAGCATACATAAGCCCCCAGGAACCGTACGGAGGCTGCGTTGAGACGTGCGCGGACTTCTTAATGCAGTGTTCACTCGTCTTTGCACAGCATCCCGTGATGTACGCGTCCGATGCTAGCCGGGTAGCTTATGTCATTAATCTGCTTCGAGGAGAGGCACACGCCTGGGCTACGGCGCTCTGGGAGCAAAATTCACGGCTCTTAACCACATACACTGGGTTTGTAAGGGAGTTTAAACAGATGTTTGATCATCCCAATAGAGGCGAGACTGCTTCAAGCGTGCTGCTGTCAATGAGACAGGGGCGTCGGGGTGCAGCCGCTTATGCAGTCGACTTCCGCATCGCGGCTGCGAGGTCCGGCTGGAATAACGTTGCACTCCGCGCCGCCTTCGTAAACGGACTGTCTCCAGTCCTGAAGGAGCACTTGCTGGCTAAGGATGAGCCGCGGGAACAACATCGTCGGAAGCGAGGCGAAGGACATGGCCGGGCGCGAGCCGTCCCTCTCCCTTCTGGGTCCGGAAGGGTGCCGCCGTCCCCACGCTCCACAGTCGGAGAGCTCCGTGTGGCAACAGCTCCCCCTGCTGACGAAGCTATGGACACGAGCAGGGCCAAAGTTAAATCCAATGACAGACAACGGAGGCTGGCCCGCGGGGAATGTTTTTACTGTGGCTCATGTGAGCATATACAGAAAAACTGCCCCAAACGGTTAAACTACAACTCTCGCCCTTAGAGACTGGGCTAAGGGTGGGCCATAACATTCACGATGAAAAATCCCATAAATCTGCACGCATCCCAGTAATGATCCTGAGTGGGGATCTAACCCTTCACGCCCCAGCACTGGTGGACACGGGGTCGGAGGGGAATCTGCTGGATAGCAGATGGGCAAGGGAGATTGGGCTCCCTCTAGTGGCTCTCCCTTCTCCATTGAAGGTAAGGGCACTAGATGGCACCCTTCTCCCAATAATCACACACCAGACACGGCTCGTGACATTGGTTGTGTCTGGGAATCATAGGGAGGAGATCGTGTTTTTCGTAACACCTTCTACCTCCCGAGTGATTTTGGGGTTTCCATGGATGGTGAAGCACAATCCCCGGATAGATTGGCCATCTGGGGTTGTGATGCAGTGGAGCAAAACCTGCCATCGGGAATGTTTAGGATCCTCGGTTCCACCCGGTGTGACAGCTAATGAGGAGGTCAAAGTTCCCCCCAATCTGACGTCGGTGCCTGAGGAGTACCACGATCTTGCTGACGTCTTCAGCAAAGATCTGGCACTCACTCTTCTCCCGCACCAGCCGTACGATTGTGCCTTTGATTTGATCCCGGGAGTTGAGTACCCATCCAGCAGGCTGTACAATCTCTCACGTCCTGAACGCGACTCAATGGAGACCTACATCCGGGACTCTTTAGCTGCTGGATTGATCCGGAACTCCACCTCCCCGATGGGTGCAGGTTTCTTTTTTGTGGGCAAGAAAGACGGCGGACTCTGTCCATGCATCGATTACAGAGGGCTGAACAAAATTACGGTTCGCAACCGATACCCGTTACCTCTGTTGGATTCGGTGTTCACGCCCCTGCATGGAGCCCAAATATTCACGAAACTCGATCTTAGGAACGCGTACCACTTGGTTCGGATCTGGAAGGGAGACGAATGGAAGACGGCATTCAACATCCCGTTAGGTCATTTTGAGTACCTGGTCATGCCGTTCGGCCTCACCAATGCGCCCGCGACGTTCCAAGCGTTGGTTAATGACGTCTTGCGGGACTTCCTGCACCGGTTCATCTTTGTATACCTGGACGACATCCTCATGTTCTCCCCGGATCCTGAGACCCATGTGCAGCATGTACGTCAGGTCCTACAGCGGTTGTTGGAGAACCGGCTGTTTGTGAAGGGCGAGAAGTGTGAGTTCCACCGCACTTCTTTGTCCTTCCTGGGGTTCATAATCTCCTCCAACTACGTCGCCCCTGATCCGGCCAAGGTTGCAGCGGTGAGAGATTGGCCCCAACCAACAAGCTGTAGGAAACTACAACAGTTCCTTGGCTTCTCAAATTTCTACCGGAGGTTCATCAAGGGCTACAGTCAGGTAGTCAGCCCCCTGACGGCCCTTACATCCACTAAAGTCCCCTTCACCTGGTCAGATCGGTGCGACACCGCGTTTAGGGAGTTGAAACGCCGGTTCTCGACTGCACCAGTTCTGGTGCAGCCCGATCCCAATCGCCAGTTTATCACTGAAGTGGATGCCTCTGACTCAGGGATAGGAGCCGTGCTGTCCCAGAGTAGGGAGTCCGATAAGGTCCTCCACCCTTGTGCCTATTTTTCCCGCAGGTTGACCCCGGCAGAGCGAAACTATGATGTCGGCAATCGGGAACTCCTAGCGGTGAAAGAGGCTCTTGAGGAGTGGAGACACCTGTTGGAGGGAGCTGCGGTACCTTTCACGGTTTTCACGGACCATCGGAACCTGGAGTACATCTGGACTGCCAAGCGTCTGAACCCCAGGCAAGCCCACTGGTCACTGTTCTTCGGGCGTTTTGACTTCCAGATCACCTACCACCCCAGGACTAAGAACCAACGATCTGACGCCCTGTCCCAGGTCCACGAAGAGGAGGTCAAAACCAAGCTGTCAGATCCTCCGGATCCCATCATCCCCGAGTCCACTATCATGGCCACCCTCACCTGGGACGTGGAGAAGACCGTCCAGGAGGCCCTGGCACTGAACCCGGAACCGGGGACCGGCCCCAAGAACAGACTTTACATCCCACCAGAAGCCAGAGCTGCAGTCCTGGACTTCTGTCACAGTTCTAAGCTCTCCTGCCACCCAGGGGTGCGAAGAACCGTGGCAGTGGTTCAGCATCGCTTCTGGTGGGTGTCCATGGAAGCCGACGTCCGGGAGTATGTCCAGGCCTGCACCACCTGCGCCAGGGGAAAAGCCAATCACCAAAGGGCACAGGGACTCCTTCAACCGCTACCTGTGCCCCACCGCCCCTGGTCCCACATCGGCCTGGACTTCGTCACGGACCTCCTGCTGTCCCAGGGCATAACCACCATCCTCACGACCGGTTCTCCAAGGCGGCCCACTTCGTGGCCCTCCCGAAGCTCCCGACGGCCCAGGAGACTGCAGACCTCCTGGTCCACCATGTCATACGTCTGCATGGGATTCCATCTGACATTGTTTCCGACCGTGGTCCCCAGTTCTCCTCGCAAGTTTGGGGAAGTTTCTGTAGGGAACTGGGGGCCACCGTGAGCCTCTCGTCCGGGTACCATCCCCAGACGAATGGACAGGCAGAGCAGGCGAACCAGGACTTGGAGCAGGCCCTCCGCCGCGTGACCTCCGCGCACCCAACAGCCTGGAGTGACCATCTGGCCTGGATCGAGTACACTCACAACAGCCAGATTTCATCTGCCACCGGCCTCTCCCCGTTTGAGGTGTGTTTGGGGTACCAGCCCTCATTGTTTCCCATGGTGGAGGGAGAGGTCGGTGTGTCCTCGGTCCAGGCCCACCTAAGGAGGTGCCGTCAGTTGTGGCGCACTGCCCGCTCTGCCCTGCTTAAAGCGGGCGAGGGCTAAGGCCCATGCAGACTGCCAGCGTTCCCCGGCCCCTGCATACCAGCCCGGGCAGGAGGTTTGGTTATCCACCAAGGACATTCCCCTGCAAGTGGAATCCCAAAAGTTAAAGGACAGATTCATCGGACCTTTCCCCATACTCAAAGTCCTCAGTCCGGCCGCAGTGAAGCTGAAGCTACCAGCTTCACTGCAGATTCATCCCATCTTCCATGTGTCCCATATCAAGCCCTGCCACTCCTGTCCACTCTGCACCCCCGGACCGGTGCCGCCTCCTGCCTGGATTATCGACGGGGAGCCTGCCTGGACTGTGTGCAGGCTCCTGGATGTCCGTCGACAGGGCCGGGGATTTCAGTATCTGGTGGACTGGGAGGGATATGGACCTGAAGAGTGCTCCTGGGTGAAGAGGAGCCGATTTTTACCGTCGTCACCCCAACAAATCTGGTCGGGTGCCAGGAGGCACCCATTGAGGGGGGGGGTCCTGTTGTGTGGCTGCCAGAAGAGGAGGTACTGCTGGTCCACCACCAGAGGGCGTCCTGCCTGAATGGCGGGCTTCAGGCATGAGAGGGCGCCGCCGCCTCACGGGAGCAGCTGGAGATGACAGCTGTCCCTCATCACCATCTGACAGCTGTCCCTCATCATCATCACCATCACTACAAAAGCCGAGCAGCAACTCCACCTCGCTGCCGAGAAATCAGTCTACCTAGCAGGTAAACCTCTCAGCAGTTTTGGTGCCGATCGCACAGTGATCTTTGACTGTCTTGCAGGCGTTCCTGGACTTTTCCACAGCTGGAGGCTGGGATTGTACATCCAACAGGAGACGACGAATCTCTCTCCTCACGGATAAGTAGTGTCAGGACCTGCACGTGGTTGTTTGGAGGTGGAGGTGTTTGCCCTCCGGACGGAACTGTTTGCTGTCTGTTTACTGGGTGTGTGCACACACACCTACCATTAACTGTTTCTGCTTCCTGCCAGCAGTACCGGATCTGACAGCTGGAGACGGTGGCCACCTGGGGACTCAGGACTTGGCGGCTCCGGTGCGTTCCAGATCCGTTGGCAGTGGAAATCGTGTGGGACCCGGCTCTTCTCTGGACGGACGTCTTCTATCCTCGAGCCTGCCTACACGTCACCGTTGTACATTGTTTGACTACAAAAACTGTAATTGTTTGTATCTCGTTGTGCACTTCACAACAATAAATTGTTACTTTTGGCTTATCCATTGTCCATTCATTTACGCCCCCTGTTGTGGGTCCGTGTCACGACACGTTCATAACACATACATGAATATTGCACCATATACACCAGAAAAACTACATTGGACTTTAGGCACTGTTTTTGTTCATCTGTGGTGCAACCACTTTCTGTTGACTCTTGATAACAACACACCAGCACCGCACAACACCATACCTCATTTTAAAACCAACACTTCCATGGGCGTACAGGTGAGTGCATGTGCTTACTCTGAACAAAGTTGTCTATGAGTTAGAAAATAACATCTATGTTAGTTGAAAAATTGCTAATAATAATTTCCTTTATTTGTTATTGTACATACATACAATTAAATTTGCCCACTGCAACCACTTTGAGCAGTGGGTAGCCACAATCCGGCACCCGGGGACCAACTCCAGATGTAGAGACGCTGCCCTGGCCAGAGGCAAAGAAGGAGCACACCCTAAATAAGTATGATTTTTGCATCGAGAAGCAGTGAGAGTTGTGCTGCACTGCATGCTAATATTCACCAGATGATTCACCAGATCAGATCCGATGGATTATACTATATTCTGCTATCATCCTTAAGTCAGATTACATCCTACCTGTTGTGTTAAATTCATCATACATATACAGTACAGAGATAATAAATGTTGTGTTGTATCATCTGTTTATTTTATTGTAGACGTCCAGCAGAGAGCCTCCACACAATGTGCGCCTACCTGATGTTTTTTTTACATTGATGCCTGAGTACAGTATAACAACCTCCGCCACAGTACTTGCCCTTATGGACCCAGAAAACATGAAATCAATACTGCATGCATTTCAAGCAGGAAAATTCTGTTATTGAGTATACTGCTATATGATGGCTTCCATTATTGACATCTATGAGTTATGAAATAAAACTTAATGCAATGAGGATGAGGAAAATAGCATTTGAGGGTTTTTATTGGATCAATTTAAAGTCATAGCAGTGCATTCTGATGGCAATAAAATGCTAAACTTGTTTGATATACTACATCACAGAAGGTTAGAAAAGTGCAGAGGTATCAGAACAGGTGTGTGAGAATAATCAGAGCATTTCTAGTCTTTCTAGATGCGCTGGTGATTAAATTGACAGGGTGATTGGTTATAGGACCAATATACAAATAGTACCCCAATGACACCGTTCCACTTTTTTTTCTTTTTTTTTTTTTTTTGCTAGCATTTTGGCTAAATTGATGTTGTTGCAACGTACATCAAACTCCAAGTTAAATCAACATTTCCAACAACTCAGACATTCATTCATGGCCCATTAATTGTTTCTTATTGTCCATCATGAATTTTATCCAAATTTAAGGCTAAAAAATTAGATGTCTGACAATATCCAATCAGACATCCAATATCCAATACTCACTACCAGATTCAAGTGTTGCTTGGGCAGCAGTGGAAGCTTCCCTCACATCCCCCAACCTCTTGCGTAAAGAGGAAATTTGACATTTTTCAACATGGGATCTATTTTTAGATACTTTGATGTTGATATTTTCACTTACTGCAGCATTGATTTAGAACATTGATTTAGATCGCAAACGCCATCATGGTTTAACTGGCGATATAATGTTATTGGATAAAGCAAGCAAACAACACTCCAAAACTGTTACTTGATACCACTGAATAGGTGAAACTGTCCTTAGAAATGTCTGACAGCAAACAGAGGGTCCCTACAGAGTTAGTGTTCACATTACCTCAGAAAATGTAAAGAACCTGTTATACAGTTAGCCGTTTACCTTAGGGCCCCTTCACACATAACATAACACGACTGAAGCCGACTGGCGCACAAAGGAGGAATTGCATGTCAATCGTGAAAATTCTGAGCCACCTCAAACGCCTCGTACTGCGATCGCCACAACCATTCCAGCACCCAAGCAGCTGAAAGGCAGCAAATGCCCTGTGAGTGCCCTTTCGACCCCTCTCTCTTCCAGGTGCCACACATTAACATCTAACACAGCTTGCCGGGCATTTAGAAAAGGCTTTTGGCACGATAGTAGACAGTAGGCGACCACATTCAAGCTGTCTGTGAAAAGTGTCTAAGTGACACACGAGTGTGGCGTAACCAACCAACATATATGTGGTGTGCCGAGTGTCAGCACCTCCCTCAACACATCTGGCATGTGTGTGTGTATAGCACGAGTGCGCATGTGGCACCCCCCGCAACACATGTTGCATGCATGTGTACCCCCAACACATGTGGTGTGTGGGGGGGGAACACACTTGCATGAAATGCTTATATGTATGTACAGACATGATCACATGGGATCATGTGTTCCCTCAGCTGATAATCTGAATGTCACATCCCCCATGTGTGACTATGGTTCACATGACGCATGTCTGTCCTTCGGCATGCCGCTGACTGGACACGCGGGACCGACTAGACATGCGCACTGGGCTACGAGAGGTGGACATGATAAGAGCGCACTGCTTCATTCATGTTATTTAATGACTGTACGGAGTCATGAGTCATCTACCAAGGAACAGAAGGATCATACTTGTATTGTCGCTCGATAAGATGAATTAAATATTATTAATTGTGGTGTTGTTTTATGGTGTGGTGTATGGTGGGGTTTTTTTCCCCTGACAGCAGCAACGTCCGCGTGTCCCCCTGTGACCTGCAGCTGTTCAGGTATCTGTGCTCATAAGTCATAGCTGGGGAACACCTGTAGTGGCTGGTAGAATATGACATTGCATAACTACACTGTGAAGTGCGGACAAGAGCTTGCTGTCCTCATGTGGGAATAAATTAAATCATATCATTTCAGCTGACCACCGTGTCAGCGTACTGCAATGCTGGTGAATATCGTGCCATGCTGAGAATGACTGTGAGATGCGTGTCACTGCAGGATTTCCCCACATTGTAATAATTAAAACACATTGCATTTGCAACGTGGCCACCAGCGGATCACTGCGCGCTTGACACATCAGGCCGACTGATGCGTTTATGACACAGGAGTCAGCTCTTCATGAGATTAGATGCGTCTTTCGTGTTATGTGTGAAGGGGCCCTTAGCCTTGATGTTGTCTGCTGGTGCTGCTGTCCACTGTGGTATTACTGAGAGATGATAGCAAGGCTATGGTAAGCAAGCATCTGATTGTATAATCAGTGATCTTAAAAAGTTTCTTTACATTTAATGAGGTAAACATGCATTTGTTTTCCTCCATAGGCATCCTCTACATGCTACCAGACACTTTGGACAATTTTGCCTTTCAGTGGTGACAAGAGTGGCTTACTGTGAGCATGTTTAGCTTGCCCCTTATAATAATATTACATAAGCAGTTAGCCCATGACGGTGTTTGCAGTCTAAATCAGTGCTGTACTGATTCAGTTTGTTTTTGTCCTGAGGGAAAAGATGAATAGAAAAACATCAAACTTCCCCTGTAAGCACTTATTTATTTGAGTTTTATTGTGATTTCTTGCAGGATAGCAGTGGTGGATGCAGAGGAAGGGGGGTTGAGGGGCTGCAATCTCTGGCTGATTCACATTGCTGCATGCACGATTACAAGATTACAAGATTTCCCAAGATGTTTAACATAAACATTCTATATTAAAAATGATGATTAGAGAATTATTTAGTTTCCCAGATTGTCTTCGAATGCAGGAAAATGGCTATTGCTTCTTTTTTTTTTTTTTTTTTTGTAATTTCCAGCTGGGGAATAATGGCCCCTGACCCCTCTTCTAGGGACGTGCCTTCAGCACACCCAACCAAGTCACAACCATCACATCCCCTAAAGCTGGATCTACCCCTGAATAGACTATTCATGTCATTAGCCAAATTATATTGTCCTACATCCCCCAATTGTTACTCAGTTTCTTTCAGATATCATTAAAAGATGAGATCCCTCAAAGAGCAGATTCATTTCCACCTTGTGTTTAGAATTGCTGTTAATGTTAGGAATGGTTTTTGTCACATATATAAAACTGACAGTTGTTTCTGCCAAAGGGGCAACTCCATTGTGCAGCAGATCGCAAATAATCATCCATCCTTTAGACAGAGGTGTAAAGTGTAAATTTACTGTTAACATCAGGTTTGCTGTGGTAAAACATTTCTTTGCACATTTAATCACTTCCAGGACTTTGATGTGATCATTAAGTGGTCAAATAATGAAGTTATCCCTCAAACTACATCAAAACTCCATTTTGAGGAAAGACATAAAAAGCTTCTTTTGTTCTAGCCTTTGAAAAAAACTTGCCTGTTTTAAAAAGAGCATGCCGTAATTCTTCTGCTTAATATTTTATGGAACCATTATAATATATCCACGGAAAGGTCACTTAAGATTGAAATTTCAGCTACTGCTTCTGGCCTGTACAATGCCCTTTTTGTAATAAGTCCATCCCTCCATGTTGCAAAATTCTGGTATCGTCTTCAACATGGTTCGAAACAATGCATCAGATTGGTGTAATAGTATTTGTCATGCAATAATCATACAAACGCTCAGGTCTGCTTAACGGGGAAAAAAAAAGCTTTGCAGTAGCCGGTGGGATTGTGCAACTGAAGCGTTTCTCTGAACACGGCTGATCTCAGATGACCCTTCCTCTTTTCTCCCCCACCCGCCCCTTTCTTATCCATTACATGGGAGCTGAATGATGGTGATTTGGTTGAGGCCCAGTGAGTGCCTGTAGAAAATTGGTTGGTTGATAAAAACCCTCCTATCAAAGGGGGCTACTTTCTCATTTACATTTAGATGAGTATTGATTATTTATTTACTCAGTGGAGTGGGATTCTTTTCCAATCTTATCTCTCGTCTGTGCCTGTCACCTGGAAAAAAGAGATAGAGTTCTTGACACCACACTAAGATAACGGCATTTTGTGGAGCAGATAAAACTTGGAATGGTGGTCTCTGCCTCTATATTTCTTTTAGCTCCTTCCCAGTTTTGAAGGCAAAGAGAAAGTTTGGAAAATTAAAAGTGATAGCCCTTATTCAAGAGGAGGGAGGGTAGGCAAAGAAATCTCAATTTGCAGGCGGGAACAAGTCAGATTGGTTGTCTGGATATGGTCAGGTCAAGTCTTATTTGAACTGTGAAGACATTTTAGGAATTCTTGCAGATGTAATGTAATTATTGTTGGTAACACTGTATGACAGTACTGTACTTTTCATGCAGTACCGCAGATGATTTGATACTACCTAGTACTACATGCTGGGTTACAGCTGACATTAAATGCTTGCAGACTGTGTGGGAAATATGGCCTCCAGATGTATCCATCATGTTGCAAGTGCTAAACTCTGTTGATGTTTGGCGGTTGAGCTGGGGATTGGTCATGCATTGCCAATGAGTCTGGAGGCGGGTGGCAGCGTGGGGAGCTTTGTGAGACTGACGAAAGGTGTTTAGGGTGGGAGGTGCAGCATGTGGGTGTTGTGTAGGAATTGGAAACCCCTGACAGACCCTGCCTCTTCTTCTCAGCTCTTTGATGGAGAGTGAAGAGTCTCTTGAGGTGGCCTCTGTCAGCTTTGCTCCTCTTCAAAGCAGACACCCGACTTGACTGCCACGCCTTCTCACCCTTCACCCCCCCCCCCCCCCCCCCCCCTCGGGCCACTCCCATCCTCTCACAGTCACTTTTCATCTCTTGTGTCTCAGAAAACTTTGTCACATTGTAAATGGACTTGTAATCTTCCTCTTCAGTGTATATATACTCAAAAAATTGATGCATTGGATGAACTCAATTCAATTATGAGCAGGATTTCCAGGTAATAAATATATGTAGCCCCAACTCAAAGCGCAATCCATGCAAGATAGTGACATTTAATTTTGGTGGGGCTACATGTATTTATTAGATGGAAATCCTGCCCATAATTGAATTGAGTTCATCCAGTGAGTCATCTGTTTGAGTGATACACTCTCACTGGATTGGATTTCCATTTAATAAATATATGTAGTCCCAACAAAATTAAATTTCACTATCTTGCATGGATGTGCTTTATTTGAGTTGGGGCTACATATATTTATTACATGGAAATCCTGCACATAATTGAATTGAGTTCATCCAATAAGCCATTTTTTGAGTGTATCTGACTGGAGATTTGCTTATGGGTTGACTGTAGCACTACATGGACAATGACTATGGCTATCAGACAGAAGATGACTTATTGTGGAGCTCAAGGATTATAGCACATTATAGCACCTACTTACACATCTGGAACCCCGTCGCAATTTAAGGATATGGAGGAATCCCTCAAATAAATAAACAAGGAAATAAATAAATGAATAAATAATTAGTGCACCTGGATGGGGAGATCTTACATTTTTAAACTTCTTATGTATTGGACCAAGGTTATTGTTACTCCTACTATTATTATCACAACTACTAATTTATTCTGAACACTAGTAGTGCTTATGACAGTGGTAGTAATAGTATGAGATGTAGGCCAGCAGTAATACAAGCTTCACACAATTTGGCACTACCCAAACAGGAAGTGCCAAATTTTGAGACCACAGTGAAACAGGAAATGTCAAATGTCAAACACTTCCTGGATCAACACTTCTAGGATTGACAGATGAGCTCCCATGGAATCTCGTGGGAACTCAGTGGCAAGTTCACACTGGAACAGGAAGTGCCAAATTGTGAGTCCACAGTGAAACAGGAAATATCAAATGTTGAACACTTCCTGGCATGGGTGGAGCTAGAGCAGAGGCCAGGCTTGCACTGGACTCCCCTGAAATCTGATTAGACACAGATGACTGACATGTCACGGCACCGCACGTGTGATTGAAAAGAGCTGCATTTTGAAATCAATGAGTCACATTGACTGCTAGGTTCCTCCTGTCCAGTAGTTGGTGTTGTGTACCACAAAACGTTCTAATCCACCTTAGTAGAAGAAGAAAAATGTTTGCATCAGATTTGAACTGAACACGTCCTTTGAACCGAACACGTCCTTTGAACCGTGGACTAATAATCACACCAAAGTTATATTGGTGAGTAAACGACTGTATTTTATGCCAGAAATGAGGTCCAGGTTGTTAAAAGTGGCATTTCTCCTTTAATTTGAGTTGTCTTATACATGCGTGTGTCTCAATTGTGATAGGGTGATTTTTAAACAGGGAGGCAGCTGTTGATTAAATAATCTCTTAACTTTGCTGTCTGAAGGACTTAAGTAACCTCTCAATTTTGCTCTCTGAGTGACACCAGGATGATGCATTTCACTTAAAAATACACATGCCATGGAGTGTTTCTCAACTGTACCCAAAAGTTTTGGAACACTTGGTGTTTCACACATTTTTATTTGTTTATGCATTTCAAATACAGATAAATAAATAAATCTAAAGTTATCTTCCTTATACCCCTGTCATACATAGCCAGAATTATGGAGAATGGCGTCAGAATGACGAATCAGCGCACATCTGAAAAGTGTCGGCTTCCAGTTCCAAAACATTCTGACAGCCATCTGCAAGAGTCCACATAACTCAACAAAAATATAAACGCAACACTTTTGGTTTTGCTCCCATTTTGTATGAGATGAACTCAAAGATCTAAATCTTTTTCCACATACACAATATCACCATTTCTCTCAAATATTGTTCACAAACCAGTCTAAATCTGTGATAGTGAGCACTTCTCCTTTGCTGAGATAATCCATCCCACCTCACAGGTGTGCCATACCAAGATGCTGATTAGACACCATGATTAGTGCACAGGTGTGCCTTAGACTGCCCACAATAAAAGGCCACTCTGAAAGGTGCAGTTTTATCACACAGCACAATGCCACAGATGTCGCAAGATTTGAGGGAGTGTGCAGTTGGCATGCTGACAGCAGGAATGTCAACCAGAGCTGTTGCTCGTGTACTGAATGTTCATGTCTCTACCATAAGCCGTCTCCAAAGTCGTTTCAGAGAATTTGGCAGTACATCCAACCAGCCTCACAACCGCAGACCACGTGTAACCACACCAGCCCAGGACCTCCACATCCAGCATGTTCACCTCCAAGATCGTCTGAGACCAGCCACTCGGACAGCTGCTGAAACAATCGGTTTGCATAACCAAAGAATTTCTGCACAAACTGTCAGAAACTGTCTCAGGGAAGCTCATCTGCATGTTCGTCGTCCTCATCGGGGTCTCGACCTGACTCCAGTTCGTCGTCGTAACCGACTTGAGTGGGCAAATGCTCACATTCGCTGGCGTTTGGCACGTTGGAGAGGTGTTCTCTTCACGGATGATGCGAAGGAGATGTGTTGCACTGCATGAGGCAAATGGTGGTCACACCTGATACTGACTGGTATCCCCCCCCAATAAAACAAAACTGCACCTTTCAGAGTGGCCTTTTATTGTGGGCAGTCTAAGGCACACCTGTGCACTAATCATGGTGTCTAATCAGCATCTTGATATGGCACACTTGTGAGGTGGGATGGATTATCTCAGCAAAGGAGAAGTGCTCACTATCACAGATTTCGACTGGTTTGTGAACAATATTTGAGGGAAATGGTGATATTGTGTATGTGGAAAAAGTTTTAGATCTTTGAGTTCATCTCATACAAAATGGGAGCAAAACCAAAAGTGTTGCGTTTATATTTTTGTTGAGTAGTTGATCAAAATTGGCCGGTGGCTCTGAGTGTAATGCACATGTTCAAAACCCTCCTGGAGGCGTTCAGATGGGACACCTATTCGACGGCGGTCCATGTGCAATCTGAGGACCATCTGACCGCAATTTACATATACTGATGGTGGAAAAACAGGATCCGTAATGATTTGAGTGCAAACGAGGGAACCTCAAGATGGATCTGACACGACAAAGCCTGCCGGTATGACTGCACGTGCTACTTATAATAACCCCCCCCCACCCCCACCCCCCAGAGTGCAAAGGAACTGTTGAAATGTATGTGGCACGCTTCATCATGATAATAATTCATAATTATTATCATGTACAGTGAATGTGCGCACACATAGCTGCTCATTCACCCATTGTGAATACACACACACACACACACACACCCAGCGATCACGTCATCAGTGCAGCACCTCTGTTGTAAGCACACACGCACATGAGGTCAGTCACGCCGTGAAGTGGAGGATGAGCGCAGATGTGATTTCATGACTGAATGAATGACGGCTTTGACACATATGGCATGAGTCTGGTCTATACGTTGGTTGTACTCTGATGTTCAGTACCAGCAGGTTCTGTGCAAAGGGAGGAACACAGCGCTCCCTCCCACTCCGGTCCCGTGTTTGCCATCAAGACATTTGGACATCGGGCAGGCTTTAGTGTCTTTTCTGGCTGCCTGACAGCAGTCTGTGTCATCTACCTGTTGTCTACATGTGCTTTGGATGTCATCGTGCAGGTGTGGATGAGATGATCTGAATGCGTTCTGACACTGCTGACGACACCTCTTTTCCTCCTGACTGCGTTGGATTATGTCAATATTTGCCGTACCGGGCATGGTTCCTATACATTCTTGCTATATGTGATTGGTGCTTTAAACTCAAACTGAAAGCAAATGTCTACAGCTTGATACAAATTAATTAAAAATATAAAATACAGCTTCTTCATGAAGTGGTGTAGAGGAGGATTTTCTTAAAAAGAAGACCTGAACGTTCAGCTACAGTTTGCCTGAGATGCAATACTAGATTTGATGTTTTGGTGAAAGAAATTTTTGTATGTCTTCATAATTGATGTAAATAAAGTCCAAGACATATTCAGTGACTTGGAAACGTTCATGTTTCCATCCCCTGATGTCTCTGAAGAAAACTGGCAATAAAACTGTTTATTATTTACAGGAATTATCAAGTTTTAGAGATTTGCTTTTAGTTTGAGTTTGAGAAAGATCATTTTAGAATTTTTTATTCTTTATATTTTTTGTATTTTAAATTATTAAATACTAAATGTTACAATACTGTAACACAGTATCCTAACCTTATGATGAGTGCAAAATGAGTGTGGTATTATTACTGTTTTGTTTAAGAATGTTTAATTTTCACTGTTGCTGCACTTTGTGTGAAATCATAGTCATATCATATATATCATATTGATACAGCAATATTGAGATATGATAATTTGTCTATATTGTACAGCCCTACTGAAAAGTTGTATTAATTTACATCTACATTAAAAAAAAGATGCTGAAAGTGGCAGAGGGTTAAGAGGGCTGTAATTGGGGAGGGGGTGTCTGTGGGGTGGAGCTCCCCCTCCCCCAGACGTTGAAAGGTTTTAACCATGCTAATGGCCCCCTACGGAGCTCTGGAAGTGTCATCGCAAAATGTTTTCCATGTGGAGAGAATGTGCGCACGCTTTATTATATTGTGCACTCATTTTATGATATTGTGCACACGTTTTACTATATTGTGCGCTCATTTTATGATATTGTGCGTACATTTTATTATATTGTACACTCATTTTATTATATTGTGCACTCATCTTATGTTCTCCACTCAGATTGCAATAGTCAATCACAGATTAGTCTTTCTGTCCATCATTTACCTGTATTTTGGCATGCTTGGCACCAGAAAGTTATGTTGGATCCAAAAGGATCCAAAAAGGCTACGACCAAAAGTTATATTGGATCGGTTCCCACTGACCAATAGCATTAGAGTTTACTGCCAACAGCTAGCCAATCAGAGCGCGGCATACGAAAGTCACGAACTAGCTGACAGACGCTGGTTGAAAAAATGGCAACAAACATGTCAACAACAGCAGAAAACCATCTGCCAGCGAGGTTTGCTGAGTTCACAGAGGAGGAACTGGTGAAGATATTGAACTCCAAGGATGCCAAAAACACTAAGAAGGTAGACAAGCACGCTACTGACGTTTTAGAAGCATTCATCGCATCAGAATCAATCATATGCTCTTTACAACAAAATAAATTGATCTCATTTACTTGACTCTTTGTTGTTTGCTTAATTTGGGAGGGGAGTGGAGAACATAACAATTGATGGATGGCAAGTCGTCCAACATAGAGAAATATTGGCTTCAGAAAAGTTATATTGGACTCGGCTACGACTCGTCCAATATAACTTTTCTTCATTCCAATTACCATCCATTATTTGTATAATATTGTGCACACGTTTTATTATATTGTGTGCATGTTTTATTATATTTTGCATTCATTTTATGATATTGTGCATTGTTTGAGTAAAACAAGGGCACGATCTACTTAAACGTGGCCACAATTTGTAAAACGTGCACTCAATATTGTCTTGACACATAAATGATGGCTATTAGTCAACAAACCAGGAGACAGTGTAATACATTTCCCCATTAGAAATGGATCTGGTCAGGGTATATCATGGTTTGGGCGCACAAGGACATATAGAGAACTCTAGCTACCAGCATGCCATCATCTGGAGTTTAACCCTCTGGGGCAAACGCCGTCATATACGACAGCTGAGACCAAGCTTTACTAAATTATAAGTAACTTTTTAATGATATGAGATAGAAACTTACTTTTTTTGCTGAAAAGTTAACTCCACAGACTTTCGATCCACCGTCCACCATCTTTGTACTCCTCATAGAAGCTGTGTGATGACATGAGCAATGTGAGTGTCCAATCGGAATTGGTTCACCATCACATGGTTTTCCAAAATCCAATTGTAGGGCAGATTCACCTCATGTGACACACCAAATATTGTTTTTAGGAGTGAAGTTTAGCCCGTTTGAATAGCCCCCTGGCTGCTCCAATGTGCCCTGTGCCATTACGCACAGAGTAAATGAAAATGACCAGATGGAGAGCCTCTCATACAATCTCACGTGCTCAAACTCAAGCTCTCTCACTCCAGTGTAAAGCACTGTTTACCATATCAATGGAGCGAGGGGGGAGGGGCCACTCCTCAAACTGAATGAGCCTGGAAGTGTGAATGTTGCTGTCAGAGCAGTAGAGAACAAACACACAGTCAGCTTCATAGTAGAAGTTTGTGATGTGACCTTTGTGTAATAGCAGACAGAAATTGCTTTGCGATGAAGACAAACAAATGCATAGACCAATTTGTATATCTTGTTCAAAATGTGAATTTGTGTTTATTGTTTGAACCTTTTTGTTGTACAGTCTTTCACACGAGGCTCAATTAAAGGAAAATGTGCGCTTGTTTAATTAATTCAAGGGCACAGTTAAATGAAAGCGTGCGCACGTTTTATTAATTTGAGAGCATGTTTTATTAATCTGAGGGCTCAATTAAAGGAAAGCGTGTGAACAAATTATCATGGCCAGAAAAAATATAACTTTAAGTGACCTCTCCCCTGAAGCATTTACTCAAAAAAAAGTCTGAAGGACCTAAATGATGCTACACAGCTAACCAGAATATCTCCGTTCTCTTGCCTGCAAAATCGCCTCGACACGTTTGTGCTCCAGGTCATAATCAAACCACGACACATGTCCACTTTCCCACCACATCATCACTTTTTCTTTGCATTCTCACTTTTTTTGCATGTAATTTGCCCAAAAACCCATTGAAAATGTGGTTTGTTCCCTGAAAGTAGAGAAATTACATCATATGCATCATATTTGACCCCTTTAACGCCCACCCTCAAATGAGACTATGCTGCCAAATTAACAGGAAATAAAAGGGTTGAGTTCCTAGTTCCAAAAATTGTTGCATTCTAAGGTTCTAAAAACATTCTGGACTCACACACCATTCCAACTCATTTTAGAAACTTTGCTTAATTTATTACCAACCTTGAAAAATGTCAGCTACCTATGTTATAAACACAACCCACTCTAGAGTACATAGATCCCCATGGGCAACATGCTAGTTAAGAAGTTATTTAGCCTCTAAGAGGTCCAATTCACAAAATGTTTGGAAGGTGCTGATATTGTCTATTTTTTAGTTTAAAACCTTGCCATTAACCTATTGCACTTGACAGACTGCTGTTCCTTCAGCAGATGTGCCACCACTTATACAGAATTTTAAATAAATCATGCTTTGTAAACATTGGGCATATTTAAAGACTTAATGTTTACTCCCTGCTTATTTCTTCAAGAATAAATGCCTCCTTACGATCTAAGGGCCCGGTCCCACTGGTGTTTAGGAAGATTTGTGTATGAATTGCGCACAGAATTGGTTCATATTCGCTAAACGTCCACAATATCCATGAAACATGCTTGTATGAGTCGGCCGACAACTGCACACGTCCGCAATTATCTGCAGAGGCATGTTTTTCCGTTGCCAGGATTTTTGAGCTGCACAAAATTTTGGTTGCGGATGACATCCGCCTTACATAATACATACTCAATACATACTCAATGTATGCGCTGTGTATCTGCTGTTATCCGCTGTTATCTGCAAATAACGGGGATTTGCGGCTTGGCAGTGGACTGGGACAGTGTGTAAAACGGATATATTGCGTGCCCATGATGTCCACATCACAAACTAAAATAACATGTAGCGACTGCATACAGAGTGGCCACGAATAAAGCGTTTTTATTTTTAGCGTTTTTTGTTTGTTTTTTTTGCTCTGCATCTGATTTGTGGACAGTTTACGACTGCACAACACTCCACGTAAACCCAAAGTACCATGGCAGACATCGACATACCTGCCAGTCAGTGCCAGTCCAGCTGTTGAAATGTACAGATGTAGTTATGGTTCTCCAAAAACGCCATCCAACAACATAAAGGTGCACTGAGACGCAGCAGCACGACCTATGTCTTGACAATCCCACCCGCTGTGTTCACAGCTTGACACCGTTCTTTGTTCTACTGGCTGCCACGCGCTCTGCGCTGTATGCTGCGTATATTAAATAATTATTTTGTGACAGATTAATCATGTTTTCTGCAAATTCACAGTTGAAAACAGCTCTAATCACTTCGTGAACCACAGAGGAGGCTGCAGCCTGAGCCGTTCACACGCACCCGTGCCTAACAAGCTGCAGAAAGCATTTTGAGCCATCTAAAAAGGTAATTATTTGACTTGTTTACATTGTCAAGGCTGGATAAAACAGTTGCGTGTTTTTTCATTCTTGTGTTTTTTCATTCTTTTTCATTCTTACAGTATTTATTCCGATGTTTATAACAGATTTAACTTCTTGTTATATTCGTTCAGACGAGCTGCGCTCTGATGCGATCTGCTGACGTCACCACTCGCCCTGTTCACTGCTTGTTTACTCCAATCAGCTTGTCCAAGTCCAGCAATTGCTCCAGAGGCTGTGGTGTTGGTGTGAATAGTGATGCCAAAAGGCCCGAGTGCACTTCGTTTATGACCGCAATGCACATGCCATGCATGCGTAATACATGCGCAATGCATTGTCAATACATCTGTAATACCTCCGTGACAATCGCAATGCGTCCGATCCGTTTGCATGCGTTATACATCCGTGACTGTTTGTCATAAATTTGCTGTACATTATTATTATATGCGTAATTCATACTAAGACATCTGTCATTTTTGGCCACTTTTGTTGTGGACGACAACGAATGCCCAACATTTGTGTACTCAATTCATGCGCAATTAATCCCCTCCCCAGTGTGACCGGGCCTTAAGTTATATGTTTCTTCTTTGCCAGAGCCTACATAGTTTTTGGCTTAGTTCCTTTGACAATATGTCCAAGAAGAATTGGATTTATCTAGTTTTCTTTTTACATATGTTCAAAATGAGAATTGTTTGATCTTCATAATACTTTATACAAATGGTATTTTCTCATTAAAAAAACAACAACAAAAAGAATAAATGTCTCCATGCATATCAGATGAACCACACGCAGACGCACATATCAGAGTCTGTGTGGGATATCACGACTATACACACAGGATCCAAAACACTTGGACATGATTATGTGTTGGCCATTACAAAAAGATATAATAATAATAATAAATAAATAAATAAATACATTTTAAAAATCCAGACATTGAATTATTGCTCCATCCACAGTATTTAAGCCAGCTGGTGTATAAATATGCTGTGTTTTGCCTGGAGAACGCAAAGAAGTGTTGTCACAGTTGTGCACATTAGTCGTTTGCATAAATATTGTAGATGGAACAATATTTAAATGTCTGAAATAGGAGATTGTGTTTTCCTTTCTTTTTTATTGCCAGCTCCTGAACATACTCAGTTATGTAACAGAGTTCATGCATAATGAAGCACAAGTTGCATAAATGCAAGTGGCTGATTAGATTTCATTTTGTGCTTATGGTCATTCACACATATAAAATCTTCATTTGCATACAGTTGTCTATGTGACATTACCACCCACTATCAACTATCTCCACCCCAATGTGCAAAAGTTTGGATTTCTCACACAATTTAGCACTTATCTATAATCGTTGTCAGTCTTTTCATAGAAAATAATGGGTTTGCAATGATTATGTTTACAATGCCATTTAACACACATAGTGGCTTAATTAAATTACAGGATTCCAAGAATAAAACAGGCAGGGATGGTGGTCAAGTGGTTAAGTGCACTTGTTTCCATTGTGGAAACTTCCAGGTTCAAGGCCAGCCCTGCCCTTTTCCATGTGATGTAGAGGTGCGTCAGGAAAGGCATCCAGCGTAAAACGTGTCAAATCAACATGCAGATCCACTTTAAATCTGCTGTGGCGACCCCAAGTCAAAAACAAGGGAGAAGCCAGAGGGACTTTTTTATTTACAAGCGTAAAATAAAACATAAGGGCATTGGTTGACTATATAAAATGTAAATTAAATGTGTTCAAGTTTGGATTTAACAGAAATTCAATTACCTTTTTAAACTGATATGTCTAAATTTTTCTTGTAATAAACATAAAATGAGGTGGGCTTCATAGATAATTGGCAAAGCTTCTGGGGAAAACCTGGTCTTGTTAGGAGAGACAGCATCCATCCCACTTTGGATGGAGCAGCTCTCATTTCTAGAAATCTGGCCAATTTTCTTAAATCCTCCAAACTGTGACTATCCAGAGTTGGGACCAGGAAGCAGAGTTGTAGTCTTACACACCTCTCTGCAGCTTCTCTCCCCCTGCCATCCCCTCATTACCCCATCCCCGTAGAGACGGTGCCTGCTCCCAGACCACCAATAACCAGCAAAAATCTATTTAAGCATAAAAATTCAAAAAGAAAAAATAATATAGCACCTTCAACTGCACCACAGACTAAAACAGTTAAATGTGGTCTATTAAACATTAGGTCTCTCTCTTCTAAGTCCCTGTTGGTAAATGATATAATAATTGATCAACATATTGATTTATTCTGTCTAACAGAAACCTGGTTACAGCAGGATGAATATGTTAGTTTAAATGAGTCAACACCCCCGAGTCACACTAACTGTCAGAATGCTCGTAGCACGGGCCGGGGCGGAGGATTAGCAGCAATCTTCCATTCCAGCTTATTAATTAATCAAAAACCCAGACAGAGCTTTAATTCATTTGAAAGCTTGTCTCTTAGTCTTGTCCATCCAAATTGGAAGTCCCAAAAACCAGTTTTATTTGTTATTATCTATCGTCCACCTGGTCGTTACTGTGAGTTTCTCTGTGAATTTTCAGACCTTTTGTCTGACTTAGTGCTTAGCTCAGATAAGATAATTATAGTGGGCGATTTTAACATCCACACAGATGCTGAGAATGACAGCCTCAACACTGCATTTAATCTATTATTAGATTCTATTGGCTTTGCTCAAAAAGTAAATGAGTCCACCCACCACTTTAATCATATCTTAGATCTTGTTCTGACTTATGGTATGGAAATAGAAGACTTAACAGTATTCCCTGAAAACTCCCTTCTGTCTGATCATTTCTTAATAACATTTACATTTACTCTGATGGACTACCCAGCAGTGGGGAATAAGTTTCATTACACTAGAAGTCTTTCAGAAAGCGCTGTAACTAGGTTTAAGGATATGATTCCTTCTTTATGTTCTCTAATGCCATATACCAACACAGTGCAGAGTAGCTACCTAAACTCTGTAAAGGAGATAGAGTATCTCATCAATAGTTTTACATCCTCATTGAAGACAACTCTGGATGCTGTAGCTCCTCTGAAAAAGAGAGCTTTAAATCAGAAGTGTCTGACTCCGTGGTATAACTCACAAACTCGTAGCTTAAAGCAGATAACCCGTAAGTTGGAGAGGAAATGGCGTCTCACTAATTTAGAAGATCTTCACTTAGCCTGGAAAAAGAGTCTGTTGCTCTAGAAAAAAGCCCTCCGTAAAGCTAGGACATCTTTCTACTCATCACTAATTGAAGAAAATAAGAACAACCCCAGGTTTCTTTTCAGCACTGTAGCCAGGCTGACAAAGAGTCAGAGCTCTATTGAGCTGAATATTCCATTAACTTTAACTAGTAATGACTTCATGACTTTCTTTGCTAACAAAATTTTAACTATTAGAGAAATAATTACTCATAACCATCCCAAAGACGTATCGTTATCTTTGGCTGCTTTCAGTGATGCCGGTATTTGGTTAGACTCTTTCTCTCCGATTGTTCTGTCTGACTTATTTTCATTACTTACTTCATCCAAACCATCAACATGTTTATTAGACCCCATTCCTACCAGGCTGCTCAAGGAAGCCCTACCATTATTTAATGCTTCGATCTTAAATATGATCAATCTATCTTTGTTAGTTGGCTATGTACCACAGGCTTTTAAGGTGGCAGTAATTAAACCATTACTTAAAAAGCCATCACTTGACCCAGCTATCTTAGCTAATTATAGGCCAATCTCCAACCTTCCTTTTCTCTCAAAAAATTCTTGAAAGGGTAGTTGTAAAACAGCTAACTGATCATCTGCAGAGGAATGGTCTATTTGAAGAGTTTCAGTCAGGTTTTAGAATTCATCATAGTACAGAAACAGCATTAGTGAAGGTTACAAATGATCTTCTTATGGCCTCGGACAGTGGACTCATCTCTGTGCTTGTTCTGTTAGACCTCAGTGCTGCTTTTGATACTGTTGACCATAAAATTTTATTACAGAGATTAGAGCATGCCATAGGTATTAAAGGCACTGCGCTGCGGTGGTTTGAATCATATTTGTCTAATAGATTACAATTTGTTCATGTAAATGGGGAATCTTCTTCACAGACTAAAGTTAATTATGGAGTTCCACAAGGTTCTGTGCTAGGACCAATTTTATTCACTTTATATATGCTTCCCTTAGGCAGTATTATTAGACGGTATTGCTTAAATTTTCATTGTTACGCAGATGATACCCAGCTTTATCTATCCATGAAGCCAGAGGACACACACCAATTAGCTAAACTGCAGGATTGTCTTACAGACATAAAGACATGGATGACCTCTAATTTCCTGCTTTTAAACTCAGATAAATCTGAAGTTATTGTACTTGGCCCCACAAATCTTAGAAACATGGTGTCTAACCAGATCCTTACTCTGGATGGCATTACCCTGACCTCTAGTAATACTGTGAGAAATCTTGGAGTCATTTTTGATCAGGATATGTCATTCAAAGCGCATATTAAACAAATATGTAGGACTGCTTTTTTGCATTTACGCAATATCTCTAAAATCAGAAAGGTCTTGTCTCAGAGTGATGCTGAAAAACTAATTCATGCATTTATTTCCTCTAGGCTGGACTATTGTAATTCATTATTATCAGGTTGTCCTAAAAGTTCCCTAAAAAGAAGCAGAGGTAAACAAGTATGGCGAAATCCAGACGTGACAGCACAGCACCACACTTTTGGAGCAAGGAGGAAACCGAGTACTTCATTAGTATCGTGAAAGACATGAATATAATGTCTTTTATTGACGGTAGAAAGTACAGAGATAGCGACATTTACAAGAAGGTGGCCGAAAAGTTACACGAAGCAGGATTTGCACGAACGCCAGGCTAAATCAAGCACCGGTGGAAGACGTGCATCACTGTTTAGATGGGGATATTCCAAATGATACCAATGACCATATATACAGGAGTAACTCTGTCTGCTTAAGCATGTAAACGGGTTATTCCTAATGATTCAGAAACCGGAATATTGACCTTATCACGAATATTAACGGCATGTAAACATAGCCATTGAGATTTAAACTAACATAAACATGTTTTTTATTATTATTATTACCCGAGGCCATTACTTATGGCCATCGAGTATTGCGAAGGCTTTTTGTCCGTCCGTCTGTCCGTGCTCAGCATATGTCCAGTCCTATTACTACCAGACTCTTTAAATTCACAGGGAACATTCTTGGCACACAAACCTTGGACAAGTTCAAAAATGGTTAACTTTGATGTATTTTAAGAGGTATTTTAAGAGGTTAAAGTGTCACATTCTGTTTCAAACTGATCAGTTTTATTTTGGAGTGACGTGAGCCAATCACAGTAGAGCTGCACCGTGACATCAGTGGCTGGTCTCTTCAAAACCGCTTCATTTTGTGTGTTTATATACACGAATGCAATGCCCATTGGAAGTTTGTATTCCTATAGAAAATTGGGAGCTTAAGTAGATTTTTCATGGCTGGTTGTATGAGGCTGTGTTTGAAGGTGGAATACACAAAGAGGTGTACTTACTGTTACATAGTTTTAACAGAAAAAGTGTAGAATAGTTAAGACATGGTTGACATTGAGATACAAAGAGACATGCAAATACAGCTATTTTAAGAAAAAGACTGACATTCATCCAACATGGTCAAACATATATACACACATAGAGATATAGGAAGGAGTAAACACAGCTAGTGTATATGAAGCACAAACATATGGATGTGAATACAGTAGTTACTGATAATGTGAGTTAGGTTTGTTGTGAAATGTATGGATTGATTGATAACTATTGTGTTTTCATATATTTTGGCTTGTAGAAAGGACACTGTAGGTAGTTGAAGCCCATTCCACTAATGTGAAAGTACCACTACTGGTGCCTTCTGCTTTTTTGGCCATTGGGGAAAACAGCAGGATTTTTAAAAGTGTTTTGAAGGCTCAGTCTGGGTAGATTTATTTTTTTGAGGCAAAGTAAAGGGTATGTACAGAGGAATATTTTAATAAGTATGAATTTGTTTAGGTGATCTGCAGACAGTTTTAGCCATAAGGTCAAGTGGGAGGGGAAAGTGTTGGCTTTTTAAATACTTGAAAGATACTGGACTTATCAAGAGGATTTAGTACTGCTATAACGGACTGATGCAGCAATGCAACAATAAGGATGCCTGTCTGCTGTTATCCACCAGAGAAGAAGATCAGTGGTCCTGTCAGGTCTCATGCATTCGGCGGGAGAGTCAACATGTTGTCACGCTGTCATGCTAATGCATAACATTCTAAAATATTTCACCGCAATAACCTGCAAGACAAGATTCGTCCAAAAATAACTTCTTGAGAGTATCTCAACTTGAGACCTCTGAGAGAGGTGCACTTAATTTGTTCACAGGGGTACGACAGAGCACATTTCAACATTTACAAACTGCCAAAAAAAAACAACAAATAATTAAAATTAAATACTTACTCATATTTACAGTCAATCTGGGTAAATCATGGGACCCATTGATTGTCCAGCTAAGGCTAAGCTAACATTAGCTAATTAAACTGGTGCACTAAACACCATAGAAGAAGAGAGGGTGCACTTGATTTTATTCACAGGCGAAGCAATGCATTTCCTGAGCGGGCCAACCCTGTAATGAAAATAAAGGTGTCAAAATAAAGGTTTTGAAAATTATCTCCCCAAAATTTTGATAATCAAAGATGCACATCATCATGCCATGCGCAAGGTATATCCTAAAACTGAGGGCGATCTGACAAACAGAGAGATATGCGAGCCACTGCAGTCATATAGATGTTTCTTGCTTTATAGATAGATGTTTCTCGTATATTATGTAAAAGCTAGCGAGAAATAAACACTTCTAAAACTGAAAATGTTGTTTTTGGAACCAAATAACACCTCTGGACGTATTTACAAGACATTTCGCCAAGGTTAGTATGGCGGCATCACTTCCTAATGTAGCTACTTGCTAACAGCAAGAAATAAACACTTCCAAAACTGAAAACACTGTTTTTGTAACCTGATAACACCTTTGGAGTCATTTAAAATACATTTTGCAGATATTAGCTTGCACAGTAACTTTCGCTAACTCAAAGCTAACTTCCTGTGGAGTTAAATTTGTCTCATTAATAACTGCAAATGCACAACTTGAACAAATAATGATTTGATCTGAACATGTACAAACTGCACATAAGACAATAGGATCTTAATAATTAATTAAACAACTGTAAATTATAAAGAACACAATGCTTATACAGCTGAGGGTATTTTAGCATTGCGTTAGATTTTTTTAATTTACTTGACAATGAGATCCACAAACTAAGTTCAGAGTCTGCGTCAGGCAGCGCTGAAAATAAATCCCTCCAGACATTTTTGAAGGAATACATTCCTTGGCATTGTTAGCTGTGGAGGAAGAAAAGTCATCATCTTTTCAACAGCAACAACGGAGAGTGAATGGCAAGCTAAGCACAGAGCAGACCTGGTTAGCTCACTGATTAGATGACAAGCTGTAAGGTTCGGTCAATCACGTACGCTTCAGAACTGCTCATTTGAGGCTCTTGGATAGAAATGACGTTTTCAGCTTTTCCCATGGGAAAGTACAAATCCAAGATGAGAGCTCATATTTCTATCTTTTACTTCAGCGTGTTGTAACACTGAGGCCAGGGATTTTTTTTTCTCCTCTTCAAAAAGACAAACAACCACAAACAAGAAATTGTATTAATAATTAAACCAACGTAGATTATATTACCTTTTTCATGAGATACATAAGTTCAGAAAAACATACTAATTTCCAAACATTGCTTGGGTTTCAACAGGGCATTGTTAGTAGAGTTATAAATGAAGTCAAAGCACGTCTTCTAAAGTTTGAAACTGCATAATGTAGTTATTAACACTTTCTTGCTTTTTCTGATTGCTTACAACATACACTACTAGTTAAACATCTGTACATACTATCCCACTCAGTTTAATGGAACAGTGTGTCCAGACTTTTGACTCCTAGTGTATGGTGCTGCACTGTTAAACCAAACACTCCATTTTAATACAATAATTAAGTTAATGTAACTCAAAACATTGAAAAATGTTATAGTCACTCATTTCCATTAATTAAACTAACTCAAAAATGAGTTGTTGTCATAACAACTCAATTCCTTTAAGTCCATTTAAAGTTTTGGGGCATTTAAGTGTTGGTGATGTATTTCCATTCACTTTAATTGAGTTTATGTAACGGAGGCCAGCAGGTGTCGCTGTGCATATGTAGTTAGTAAACCTCACTTCCAACAGCTCAAAAGAATTCTCTGGTCACAAGACCAGAGCCCTGGGTTTTAGCCTTCTGGTTAGAGAGCTCGAGATCATGAGTTCACGTCCTGAGGGGAGCAAATGGGCAGAGTCATAACAACACAATGCAGAGTCAACAAGTAAGCAAAGAATGCATCAAAAAAATCTAATTCAAAATGTAATGCAAATTCTTTAGGCAGAAATGTATTTGTCACTTTTTTTTTATTGAAAAACATAAACTTGATTTACATAAGTTTAATTAACTATAAATTGTTAAGTTACTAAAACTTTAACAACTAAACTATTGAACATTATTTTATTTAAGTTGGCAAACTCAAATGGTTTAAGGCGATCGGTTTCCTCAAATGGTTTGAGTTCAACTAACTCATTGATTTTTACAGTAGGGCTATACTGTTACATTTGTGGAAGGGCTATATACCCAGACTCCGAATGCAGTACACAGTAAATTTTGCTGAGTAAAATTTACCCTGCTGGGATCACATTTGATCCCAAAATAAGAGTAAAAAACACTCTATGGTGGAGTGAAATCAGGTCTACTGGTGTCGCTGAGCAAATGGGCCTCCTACTAGGCTAGTTTATAAAGTGCAGACCTGGCAACCCACTTGAAAATGAAAGAAGGGAGCAGTGCCCTCAGCCAAACATTTATTGAGCTGTTCAACTTTGAACAAAAACTGCAACAAACATTGCTTCTGCTTGACATGGAGCATCATCAAACAAGTTTCAAGCTTGAGTCACTACAAATGTCCCACTTAAAGAAGTTCAAACATGATTGAAGCCGTTAAGACTATGACTACCCAGAGGTTACATGTACTCTCAGTGATTTCATGAATCTGGATGAATTTTTTTGAACATTCAAAAACTGGATCCCTACTTCAAACCTGGTGCTAATGAAGTTACTATCAAGAAGTTACTATGATGCATCAAAACATGCCCCGATTTGCTATTTTGGATTAAACGGAGAACATGCTAACTCCACACAGAAAGGCCACAAGTGGGAATCGATCCCATTACCTTCTTGCAACCTTGAGGCAACAATGGTAACCACTAATCCACCGTGCTACCCCCATTCCTTCCTAATCTAATCAAAATACAAAGTAACTAAATCGTAAATGAATTCTTGCAAATACAGCAGTCATGGAGGGTGAGTAGAGCTCTCTATCAGTTCTCTTTGTTTGTTACATGTTGTCTCATGTTTTTCCTTGCCCCTGTCACGAAAAGCATGTATGACTCATACTTCCCGTACATGCGGGACATTAGTTGTAGGTAAGTTTTCTGATTGTTGGATCACGTTTCTTGTAATTTACTCATAAGTATGTCCATTAATGCTGGCCTTTGATTGGCTGAACAGACTGTTTCGTTCACACAGGGAATAAATAAGTCTCACCACTTCATTTCAGTCCAATTCACTGTCACAGACTGACGAACACGTACCCACATATAAAGCTCCTGATTTTTGGAAACGATGTCTGAAAATACTTTAATTCCTTGTCATGGCTGTAAACGCAGCAAGTCTGTCTGTGATTTTTCTGCTGCAGGCACATTTCTCAGAGGATGCTGGTGTCGTGCTTTGAACACACAGAAGTGCTGTGATGATTTAAACTTTTAAAGCGCCGTCGCTGTCAGTGTGATCACCAGACGACCTGATCGATCAGGTGTGATCAGACTCGAATGAAGTGCTGTGACTCTTGAAACTTTTAAAGTGCCGTTGCTGTCTGTGTGATCTGTCGGTGTGGTCTGATCACACCTGATGTCGGTGTTGTCTGATAACACCTGATTGCGGTCAACTGGCGCTTTAAAAGCTTAAATCATCTCAGCGCTTCATTATTCAGGTCTGTGATGACCTGACCAGGTCCACTGATCAGACCTGATCACAGGACCTGGTCAGAAAGCAACCACTCGCGCTTTCAAAGTTTCAAGAGTCACAGCACTCCATTCGTTCACGTCAGCATTTACCACAGCCAGTCGACTCATCAGCATTCTGTACACAATGAAAATGGTCCACCACAATAAAAAATAAAAATAATAAAATAAAATAATGTTAAATTACTGTTTCTGACCCGCACCACACTGTGCAGTACTGACCCGAACCACTCAGTGGAAACGGGGCTGTCGGCATACACTGGTTAATTGTCAAGGTGTGACAGCTGCATTAATTTATTAGACATATGCCCGCGTAGGCCAGCGTTTTTAATATGGTCGGCATAAGCAGGCTAAATCATCAAGGTGTGACAGGGTCTTTCGCTAATATCGCTAATTTCTCAAAAAAAAAAAAAATTAGTCCTATCAACTTTTTTTCGCAGTGTTCATTCTTGATAGAAAATACATAAGCATACGAAACGGCAAATGTCAGCTCTCCCTAGTTTCTCCATGATCAAAGCCATACACAAGCATTCTGTCTGCACTGGTATCCTTGTCTGTTTTATTTCATTTTATTTGCTTGTTCAAACTTTTGACAAGTGGCATTCCCAGACTTGGATCTGAAAACTTTGTGTGAGCCAGGAAGCACAACCTTTCTTTCATCTCCTACAAACCCTTTGGTTTAAGCCGAGGAACGAGGATAGAGGTTGGGCAGAGGATCTGTCTGAAGCTTCACCGCATCCATTCCTCGTGGCTACATCTGCCAGAACCTCCTCCCACCTGTCCGATGCTGCTGAGATTTATGTGGCTGTAGAGGTGGAGGCCAATCCAGCGTGCCTGGCTATGTGTAGGCTTCCTTTTTTACTGACAGTTGTGATACGTAGCCGACTTCCAGTGAGGTTTGGCCCAGTGTATCTGGAATCTGTCATAAGTGAAAGCTTGAAAAGGTTAAGACACTTCAAGGAAGATAAACGGCGAATTGGGAGGACAGCTGATGCACGAAAACAAACACGTCAAAGACGATGGAGTGGGCTTAGTTGGGTCTCCACGTCCCAGTACCCACACTGGTGGGTTCCTCCTTTGCTCCCCCTCAAACACACAGAAATCATCTCGAACATTGCTTTGAGCGTGCCGATCACATGTGCCACCTGATTACTCTCCTCCAAACAAATGATTAAAAAATGCTTATTGTGTTTTTACAATGTCTTTTGTATAATAACGCTCGTTAACTGCATTGTGGAAAACAAATGGGCAGAATAATCAGGATACTTATTGACATTGTGTCATTTCTAGTTAGAGCAGGAAGAGAACTCTCACTATGGCTCCAGGCTTTGCCTTCTATCTCTCAAGAGGAAGAACACTAATGGCTTCTGAAAGCAGGGATCGAAGGAACTCATAAAGCTTTGCAGGATGAGACGAGAGACGAAAAGCATTATTAATTCTTTTTCATCTGAATACACATCACTTTGTCTTGCAGCATCTATAGGCTCGAGAGGAGCATTATGCAACGGCGCATTAACTGGCTGCAGATGGTAATCTTCATAGTGTAAGTCTGTAATGTCAGACAAAAGCAGATTTGAAAGTAAAACATTTGCGTGGTTTAGCTTTTGAAGAAATAGCCTTAGCATTTACCCAGTTCTACAGTGCCATATTATGAATAATGTACATATGATTTTTCGATATTTAAGTCATACTGGAATATACGTTGCAGGACCTCCCAAACTAGTAAAAAAAATTAATAATAGTTTAAAAACAGTGACATTTACTCTGGAAAGTATTGGTATTTGGATTCTCACAAATTTACAAAAATGTGCAGTATTATTTTCACACATTTTCATTTTTACACGTAACATTCTACGAGAGATGAGACGTAGAGCAGGCAGCTCAGTCCAACAAGGAGTTGGGCTACCAACATGTTGACCCGGGTTTGATTCACGCTCATGCTACTTGTCTGTGTCCTTGGATGATACTTCATCTGCATTATCTCAGTCCACCCAGCTGTAAATGCCCTTATGTTATTGTGCCCGTTTTGTGGAATGATCTCCCCTGTATCAATAAAACAGTCAGATTCTGTAGAGACTTTCAACTCCAGACAAGACACATGTATTTTCCCTTTCGTATAGCTAGCATACTGGCATAGTATGTTGCTATGCTTCCTGTCCTTTTGAATTCATTTTATTAGTAAACAGAGTGTGTCTCAGCCTCAACTTTATCTGATGTCTGGGTCTGTTAGTGAAGCATATGGATGATTTCTGTGCCGCAGGACAGACTCCGTTGTAGGACCAGATCCAACAAATGGCTCAATGACACACACCCCCCCCCCCCCCCCACACACACACACACACACACCCTCCTGATGGGGGGACTGGACACCTGCATGCACTCTCATCAATTGTTGTTGTGTTGTCTTCTACCAAAAAAAGTTTACTATAGAGAATGGCCTAAGCAGTGGGTCACCCTTTTGAGTCTGGTCTGCTCGAGGTTTCTTCCTCAATATCCTTAGAGGGAGTTTTTTCTTACCACTGTCGCCTGTGTGCTTGCTCTAGGGGTTGGTAAGGCTAGACCTTACTTGTGTGAAGCACCTTGAGGCAGCGTTATTTTGATTTGGCGCTATATAAATGACAAATAAATTGAATTAATTTGAACTGAATCAAACTTGGCTGAGTACCTAACCTGTGTCGGATTGGCGTCCCATACATGGGAGTCATAGACTCTCATCTGCTTCACGCAATGGTATCCGGGGATAAGCACCACTACCAACAGGCCTTAGGGCCTCTATATGACTCACGTCTTTAAGCAGAGTGAAGAACTACCCCTAGGAAGACCAAAGCACACAGGTTCTGCAATTCGCCTTCACCTTCGCACAAACACAAAGGTTGACCTGTGTGCTTGGATGCAGGGGCGTAGCATGAACTTCTGGGCCCTAGGTACGAGGCATATTGAAGACCCCCCCCCCCACACACACACACACACACACACACTGTTATGTTCTTTTTTATTAACCAAACACCAAATTTCTAATGTGTAGTCAAACCAGGCCTAAATCATGTATACCTTGGATCACACCTGGGAGTCAGAACCCTTTTTAAAGTTGGGGGAGCAATATTGAGTTGGGGGGTCTGGGGGACCAAATTGCAATTTGGTGCCTTCCCGTCTGTTAAAATGCACAGGAATGCCCCCCAACTCAATATAGCTAGCTTTCAAGCTCACCTCTCTTTTCAAAGAATTTGGTTAGCAGCTGCTTTTCCTCAGTTTTCTTTCCCGCTCCTTTTTTCTGTTCTTTTTTGAAATCCGGACTTTGATTTTTTTAGGAAAGACATTTTATTTCAACCTAAACACTAGGGCTGCAACTAACAATTATTTTACTAATCAGTTCATCGGTCGATTATTTTTTGATTAATTGTTTTTGTTTGTTTGTTTGTTTGTTTGTTTTTTACTTACATGTGAGTTTTGCCATTATTTCTTTAAATGAGTTATTATTAAAAGGACTTTGTCACACAACATCAACGTTTGACCTTGTAACAAAGTTATGTTATATTCTCATCAAAAACATACCTGGAGTAGTGTTTTGTTTTATTTTGCACATACATACATCACCGACACACCACAAAGAGATTTCCATCAGGTTTAGATGCCTACAGCAACTATCTCAACCACTGACAACATATTACAGCAAGAGTCCACAAAATTATTTTAAAGGCCTGACTAAATATATGCTATATTTACTAAATATATGCTATATTTAATAAGATATTTTCATGAAAAAAGACACAAATGTGCAGTTTACTGCATTTTATTTTTTTTCTTGTGTAAAAACACAGCTTAGATGTGGTTTGACCGAAACAAATTGTCATTAAACTTAATAAAACAGTGATGAAGTGGAGGTTTAAGAGTCACTAGGTGTTCACAGGAAACAGTTATTTATATATTTATTTATTTATGTTCATTGTTAGTTGATTTAATCTTTTCTGTTTTGTTTTATCAGATTCTTTTTGTCCGTTTCTCTAAAACTGTATTGTGGCATTATTAGTTATTATTACTATTATTGTTGTTGTTTCTATTATTATTATTATTGCTGATATATAAATAAAAATAAATGAATAAAATATTACAATTTGTAATACATTTGACTCTTTGACGACAACAAACGCTGAGCCATGAATTATTATACAGAAAACAAATGTGCTGACATCTGCAACAAGTTAATGCTAATGTCAACATTGAAAACGCCATAGACATGTTAACGCGTTAGCATTGGTCCCGTTTTTAAGTTATAAAATACATCTATCAACTGTTTCAGAAGACCATAACAGGTCAGATTAACATAAAAAGGTACATGTTACTCACAGACATATGCTCTATGGGGTTTTAGTGGGGAAAAATTAAGATTAAGCGAAATAAAACACTGAATCAACAAAGCATCCGATCGAATCACTGCTTCAATTTGCGAATCACTGCTTCGATTGGTTCAAGGTTCAAAGCAAAGCCGCGCTACAGAAACACTTGATTTATATGGAAGAAACGAAACATTTGCGGTAAAACAAAGTTATTTAACAACTAATTGATGACTAAATTAGTTGACAACTATTTTAATAATCAATTACATCGATTAGTTGTTTCAGCACTACTAAACATGTCCTCTTTCTGTCAGATCCCGTTTGGGATGTGTGTGTGTGTGCGCCTGGAATAAACCATTGTACAACTGGGCAGGGGTGGAAGGGCCCTCAGAGATCTTTCAATATTATTGTTAGAGCAGAATTATGTTTTGCAACATTTATACATTCTTTCTAATTATATTCTTTTACAACATGAATTGTATGGACATTAATAACATGCAACACAAAAATGTTTTTAATGCCAGTTTTTTGTGCCCCCCATGCTCTGTTCCCTGGGTACATAGTACCCAGTCCGACGCCCCTGCTTGGATGTCTGTTGTGGGTCATATGGTTCACACGGGATTAGATGCTATTGCATTTATCTCCTGTCGGTGTTGAAGGTTGACAAGCTGTAAAGGAATATTACCCATTGGATCTTACATCTTCATCTCATAAGTATTCAGGACTGCTCTCAATCATGTCGTTCGGTAGGACAAGCAGTTCTCATTTACCTCTATTGTGATCAACAATGTTGCCATGGATGTTGAACTTTAACGCAATTAATTTAATGGAAAGTGAAATACCATGAGCATGATTTACAAGGAGAAGGATGGTTGCGATGGTTGGATTTCTTTTGTTATCTTTTTTTTTTATCTGCTTTCTCTTTTTTGGGGTCACCATAGCAGAACAATTTCTACATATGGATTTGGCACAAAATTTACTCCAATTGCCTTTCCTGGTGCAATGCTGGACCTACAAGGAAAGAGAACCTAATATCCATGTTTTCATGGTGGATGGACCCCACAGTACCCAGAAGAACCCATATGTTACATAAGACTGTAATCATAAAAGTCTATAGTGCGAATGTGGTGTGTCTGAGGTTTTTATTTTTAATATTTAAAACAGTTACACAAATAAAAGAAGAAGGGTGTACACACAAGAAGATTGTAATGCATCTGGAATTCCTGAAAATTCTCTTTGTAAAAAGTTAGACTGCAATGTGTGTCCTTTCATTAGCGGTCGTGTGATGTTACGAGCTAAAAATAGAACATTTGTGGAGCGTTACAGCTGTTAACACCAAAAACAGCATCCAAAATGAATCTGTGCCCACCTGAAGTATAAACTCTTGTAAAATCAGATCAATATACAATGTATTTTGCATTCAGTAATCTGGCTAAGGCTGCTTTAGCTAGCTACAGCTAACATTTCGCTGTCGCTATTGCTGGATTTTACTTCATAGCAGTAGCTTTTGTGCTTCCTTGCCACAAAAACTACATTTTTAAAAATTCAGCAGGATTGAAGCATGAACTGTTAAAAAAAAAAGCAGATCCCAAAGGCTTGATGCAATTTGTAAGACAACACTGTTGTAATATGAAATACTACAGTAAAAAAAAAATAGCGGTGGGAAACACTGCTTCAGCGAGCAAACTCAAACAATGTATTGTTTCTACTTGTCCACCTAAAACAGGTGATTTTACTGATTAGCTCGTCTACTTGCCTGAAGAGTTGAACTAATTAGAATCAGCTGGATAAGTGAGCAAAAGGAACAAATATGTGGTTGTACTTTTACTTACTCAAGCCGCGTGTCTGAAAAATACACTCGCTACACATTTTTTAATCTGTGTAAGGGCCTTGCTAATTAGCAATCCAGCCCATTAAATACAGTAGCTCTTGCTCGTTTAGCTTGTAGATGGCTTGGAAATGAGTCTGTTAAAGTCCTTAGTTAACAAATGTACTGCATTGTGTTTACATGTATTAATAATTAATATATTCACTAGGTGAATCTTGCAGTCCTAATGTTTGCATACGAGTGCCTTCCTGCAGACATCACAGTGGCATCAAGCTTCTAGCCCGTCTCATTTTAATAGAGCAAGCAAATTAAATTTATCTTGCCAATAATGAACGTGACCACGGCATGAACAAAATGATGAAAGTACTGAAGGTACATTATGGAAACAAGACAAGAGAAGGAAATGCAACATTCAAGCTTGTGTTCTTCCCAACAAGTGCTTATTAAAATAATAATTTCTTAAATGTCTCAATGCAATACTTTGTGATCCAAATATGCACAAGAAATATACATGCAAAAAATAAGTAGCACCTGTTTAGTTCTCATCTCATATGTCTTTTAATAAAGATTTCAGACTTGATTACTTTGTAGATTTAGGGTTAACCAAGATATTAATTTTGATTAGTCTTTAGTCCTTTGGGTGTCAAACTTCAACCCTCGTCCACATCCTGACACCTGCGTAACTGCTCGCATAGAGGATTGCCTGTTGGGGTCTAATATGGTGGGGATCTCATGTGCCCCGTGGTCACTACAGTAGCCATGAAGGCCCAAAAGCAATCCTGGACATGAGGTGGCTAATGGCTCTCTGGTGAAACAAGAGGTACTCAACACTGAATCAGGCAGAGGAGGTGATGACTTGTAACCCAATGACTATGAAGGCAGATGAAGGCTGTAGCAGGTCCTTAGACCCCAATCATCTGGGATTTCCCAGCTATTGGACCAGGCTAAGAATCTGGACCATGTGTTTATTGGCATGCAACGACATTCCCACATGAAGCAAACCCACGCAGAGGCGTCACTAGCTTTACCTTGGATGTACCTATCTCATCTCATAATTGATCAAGAGATGATCTTCCTTGCCACTGAGGGATTGCCATGACAATGACGAGTGCTTAAGAAATACTTGCATTATTTTTACAGCATATTTGATTCAAGAGGAAACTATTAGATAATGCCTAATATTTGTGCAAAGTACTTTGCATTATAATGTAGCACCCTTACCACCACTATACAATACTCATACCTCAGAACGGGAGGGTGCTTTGGGTCCAATCTCCAATGAAGGGTATTAGGCCCTTCCCAACATGTGTGAAATGCTGTCCTGGTAAGTGAATTGTGATTCAGAGATGGAATGTTTGTTGCCAACATATAAATTCCTTTATTCCAATTTTAACACAAAAATAACACATTTTCACACACACACACACACACACACACCCGTTTGCTAAAACACAAACAAATTACAACCATAAAAACAAACCTACAGTTACTTATTCCCAACTCTAAAATCTGAAACCCCATGTTTCCGACTCCCCTTGAACACAACACACCCGGAACCAGGCACACACACACACACACACACATTCACATTCACACAGTCCAGTCCCGTACTCACGCCATCAAGGCAAGAGGAACTTATGAAAAAAATAAAGGTATGGCCTGCCATACGGAATCCAATTGTCTGCTTTGAGTGCGTTGAAACTTCTCTGGTCACCATGCGATACGTGGACATGACATGACGAACCTCGGTGTGGCAGCAAACCTCAGCACAGAACACACACAATCACTGTGTAGATTGTAAAACGCAGCCATGGCCAGCGCATGTAATCAGGCTACCTGGTTGATGTATTGGAATATGCTGTATCTCTCCTTCAACCATCTCAGTGGCACCTCCAGCCGCTCTGAATGTGTCCGTCTCCCCACTCAAGGCCTTCGGGCCCTCCCGTCTCACTGTTCGGCATTCCTACCCGCTCTCAGCTGCAATGACTCAGCGTCTTCTCCGTCTGTTCGCTCACCAGCAGTTTAGCAACCACTGCCGA
Organism: Thalassophryne amazonica; assembly: GCF_902500255.1. Lineage (NCBI taxonomy): Eukaryota > Metazoa > Chordata > Actinopteri > Batrachoidiformes > Batrachoididae > Thalassophryne > Thalassophryne amazonica. The sequence goes on from NC_047107.1 coordinate 22,622,107, forward strand.
GATCGTGTCCAGGGTAAGTCGAAACTACTCTCAGTCAGCTCAGTCTGAGAGAGTAAAGGCGTTCTCTCTTCGACAAAGCTTTCCCCATTGAAGAGTGCTCCCGCCTCCGTCGAAGCACATGCTCTCCACTCTTCAGTCCGCACAAACACCGAAACCCCGCCTCAATCATACACTCCACCAATCACTCCATGCCACAAGCCCTCAAACCAGCCAATCAAAACCCACCAGCTGGTACACGTGCAACTCATTTCACAGTGACTCTCCTGATCTCAGTCTTCCAATCAGACATTATTGTTGATAGCAGAAACAATTAGCCCGGTGCAACTTACCTTAATGCAAAAATACAATTTACATCAGACAGGAAAGGATACACACATTTCCTTCCTTCCTAACTCTGATTTTACACCAGGCTACAATAAGAAATACATATATTTGTGTAGGCAGTATGGTGGCTTAGTGGTTAGCACTGTTGCCTCACGGCAAGAAGATCATGAGATGGTGTCCCACTTGGTCCTTTCTGTGTGGAGTTTGCATGTTCTTCCCATATTTGCATGGGTTCCCTCCAGATCCCACTTCCAAAATTCATGCAGGCTAGGTGAGTTGAAGATTTTAAATTGACTTTATGTATGAATGTGTCAGCCCTGTGATAAATTGGTGGTTTGTCTAGGTTGTACCACACCTCTTGGCCAATAAGGACTTGAATAGTGTCCAGCCCACCCTGTGACCCTTAATTGGAATAAGTGGGAAATGAATGAATATTTCTGAGCGTATTCCAACAGCAGAATGGATACACATTAACATTTCAAACAAACAACCTTAAAAAAATAAAAGCTGAAGAAATAACTGACCATGGGAGACACTATGGTGAGGCTTGATGGGGTTACCTCCACAGTTTAGAATTTCTGTAGCCCCACCATCATAATGATGCCAGAAATTGAAATTTCCAATTCAAAATCCAGTGTTTCTCACTGCAAATCTCGGTTTCTCACTGCAAACACCATACCTTGTCTAGTCTGATCCTATTCACCTTATTCAGGAAGTCAGGGTGGGTGGCGTCATTTTGTCAAGCAACTTCCGGTTTGCCACTGCATCACTGATTATCTCCGTGGGAACACAGTACACTAGAAGCAGTGGTGGGCACACTTCCAATAATCCAGTAACAGATAATTATCGCAGATAATGTTTTCATTATCGGATTATCTTTTTAGATAACTTTAAAAACCATTATCGGACTAATTATCTTCCGATAAATTGTCATCCGATAACTTTTAGACCGATAATGTTGTAAACCAAGCTGAACAGTGGCAAATATTTTTAAAATTTAAAATCAGTTGAGAGCTACCTGTTACAAGTTTCCTAACAGATGTATAGTTCCACCCTATGCGAACAGAAGAGAGCTGCTTTCAGAAGAAACCACTCTATCCTCTGCAAGCAAAGGAGAACAGGTCACAAAAAAAAAATCGTTTTCTTTAACACCATACTGATACACTGGCAATATCACCCAAGTCATCCAGAGGTATACATTTTTAACTTATGGTTCAAATTTTAATCTAAACTAATTTTGGACAAGTTATTTAAAATTACTGTCATGTCTGAAGTTTTATAAAGTGAAAATATCAGATATATGTTTTAGTTTAAAGTAATATGCTAATTTTTAAGGTTTTGTGAACACATGCTGTGTCCAGCAGTGCATTATGGGTAGGATAGGGTAATCTCAGTATGTTCACAACAGGACAAATGCATTTCAGACACTGTTCAGGCTTCACGGACAACAGCATTAACAGTGCCTAAAACTTTCATGACTATATTCTCTGGGTTTATAGATGTAATTGTATTTGCGTTTGTTAAATTCCACGCATCTTAAATGTAGCAGTCAGGGATTATCTGGAATTTTGTTTTGGCAAGTTTGCAAGGCCTGTACTGCCATCTACTGGCCAGTAGTGTTCATGGCAGTATTCGCCCTAAGTACTACGCATCTTGGCACCAGTAGATGGCAGTGTTCTACTTATTTTGACCCCAGTTATATCAGATGGTTGTCAAATCAACTTTTTGGCTTTGCAAATAGCTTTTTTTTTTTTTTTTTTTTTTTACAAATTAAGTTTAAAAACAAAACAAAACCAACAAAAACATTACAAGACAGCTCTGCGGTGTTTGCACATGCACAGTGTGAGCGGTTGGACGCTTGTAGCTCTTCAGCAGCCAGACCAGAATAATATCAAACAGGTTTGATTTTCATTCGACCATACAATCGGCAATCAGGAGGTGGTCGTGAGATGTTGAACGCAGCTTTGTTACTCCATGTACACTACACGATGCAGGACGCACAGTGTAAAGCCAACATTTATGTGTCAAGACAATATTGAGTGCACAATTTACATCATAAAACGTGTGCACAACATAAAATGTGCGCACGGCACTAACAAAACATGCGCACATTCTCTCCACATGCAAAACATTTTGCGATGACACTTCCAGGGCTCCGTAAAAATGCCTGTTTTTACAAATAAAAAATGTAATATTTTACAAAATCACATTTATTTGCAAACACCAACACACGACACACGTCACATTAACGTGAGTAAGGTATCACCCGAGTAAGAACGTAACGAGTAAGAAAGTATTTATGTGAAACAACTTGTCGAGATTCATTTAGGTTTGTGAACACCATTAAAAATATTTCCATTCTTTGTCAAACACCTTGTGTTCCAGGATCCAAATCCAGGTTACACTGAGAGTTGGAAGGATTACAATCCCACACTGAAAATGAATGAAGGAGAATGGCACCACCTTCATGAGAGCAGCATCTTTACTGACTGTGTTGATTGTGTAACTGTCTAATTTTTCTGTTGGTCTCTCTGTACAATTTCACAAACATTACACATTCACATGTGTGTCCTTTCTAAAGGGTAATTGTTTTCTTTTTGTTAATTCTAGCTATTTTTTACTGTACTGTATGTGTAAATTAACATGAATGTTGCAGGCACTTATGATTTATTTTAAAATGTGTATTTGCAAATTTATTAAAAATTCTGCTTGAATGCCATTAAATAATCATGCCCCCACCCAACCCCAACAAGAACAAAAACCTCTGGAGCCGCCACTGTAAGCGGCATGAAATATTTCTGGTAAAAGCAAAACAACAAAAGTCTAACAGCTGCATTCGTAAATCAAAGTGTGCATTTGTGTGGCTCTGAAGGTCAAGCACATGGGGTGTTAGCTGTTCTGCGTCACTGTTATTAAGACATGATTGACAGCTGTCATGTATCCATCACTGTAGACTGATATTTGTCAGAAGCCATCTCTGTGACAGACGGTCTTAGGGTCGTCTCAGTCAGCCAGACATAATGATGTCAAATTACAACACAGAACATGTTGAGGATTTTATTGTGGAATGCACTTTATTGGATCATTTGACATATTATTATTTTAAAAAACAGCATCATGTGCTCGTATCTCTTTCTGCATTAAAATGCTATTTGATTTGGCAGATTTTTGTATGCATAATATACTTTTAAAAAGTCTATCTGTCACTGCTTGGCTGTCATAGGTGTTTATCATCATTTATCACCTGCATCGTTGTGCAGGTGGGTTCTATAGATGCGTGTTGGGAGAAAACGGTGGCGCCATTGCTTTAACTTTGTGCCGCCGCTTTAACAACCCAATCAGCAAGGCCCCGCTTTCACTTCCTCGTCAATGCAAACTCCCGTAATAAATGATACGCCTGTGATTTATAATCCGTGCTCAAAATTAAACAGCATAAATTACTCTTATTTACTCTGCAGGTGATAAAGATCCTGTCAAATAATGTCACTTGAGCATAATTTTTATAGAACAAATGAAATTTGTTATCAGGGAAAAGCAGGTCAAGTTCATCAATTAAAAGTCTACTCCCCCACCCCCACACACCCCACCCCCCTGTAAATGGTCCAGGGCTATTTAAGATGATTGATTTTATTATTTCTTCATTTATTAAAGTACTACATGAGGCTGTGGTAGCATGAGTAATCAGGACAACAAAAACTGACTCAGCATGAATGTTAAAACTGGCACTTCACAATTCAGCGGCTCACACTCGTCTCTTTATGAGTGTTTTGACAACATCCATAAGGCACGACACACAAAACGTGCTTTACTGCGTTTAAGTAAAAATGCACAAAAATTGACGTCTGATGTCGAGAATCGTCCTGGTTCCGCACGTTAAGTGCATTTATGTCTGTCAGAACCTTTGGGAAATGACTTTTTGAATAATGTATACATCAGAGGGACCTGACAGGATTCTAATACCAGACTCGAGTCGCGCTATCAATGAGACAAATCTGTTCTTTCATGAGTTGTCTTTAAAATTTTTATCTTGCTGTTACATTGATGTATAATGTTACTAGAAAAGTGACCCACAGATTGGAGTCATGAATTGTTCTGAATGAACTGTAGAGGATGTAAGACTCCAAATAACATATTTTTTTAAAGTTATGACGCAAACGATTGCTGGGTTTTCCACCTTGGTACAATTTTTTATTATTATTATTATTATTATTATTATTATTATTATTATTATTATTATTATTTCATTCATTTTGGGGTAGGGGTGGTAATTGCATTGAACCTCTCAGTCTGTTTTGCACAGTAGTAACAATGTAACACTTTGGTAACTGTCCACCAGCCAAGACCTGTGAGCAAATTCACATGTAGCTCATTAAATATGTATATATATTGTATATATAAATAAATGCAAGGTTTGATGAAGGGTAACACCAGAATTTTTTAAACTGGGCGCTAGTTTTAAATGTTTTTTGGTTCATCTTTTCACTTTGCACAAAACTCATTTTAACTAATGCATGACTGACTTAGAATGCAAAATAGGTCAACAGGTTAAACACCAACATAACAATGCAGGACAAGCTAAAAGCACTCATAGTCAACCACTTTTTGTTACTAGTGACCAGGCAAAAATGCCATTAGAAGTGTGTGTTAAAATAAAGAAGATCCCTACTAAGGTACAGTGCATCCAGAAAGTATTCACAGCACTTTTCCATATTTTATGTTATGTTACAGCCTTATTCCAAAATGGAGTAAATTCATTTTCCCCTAACAATTCTACTCACAACACCCCATAATGACAACATGATTTATTTTTTTTCTCATTTATTAAAGATTAAAAAAAACACTAAGTAATAAAATAATATATATAATCGACAAGGGAATGTGGTACATTCAAACATTTTGAAGCTGTGTAACAATTGGTTTAGTTTTGCAGAATTTCATAATTACATTAAATTATTGTCACGATTACACATCTTAATACAGTTCAGGTTATATGATTAGTTGATTTTACCAGTGTTGCCACAGTTACTTTGAAAAGTTACTTTCTTAGTTACTTTTTTAGTTACTTTATACAGTTACGTCATTAGCAGCTTTGTGCAGTTACTTTATTAGCAGCTGCTGACAACTTGAAACTAATAAGTAATGTAACTAATGAGGTAACTAGCAATCTAACTTGGTTTCTATTAAGACTGAGTAATCATCAAACTAACTACCCAGTTACTTTCCTGGGTACCCAACATCAAAAATAACCAAGTTAGATTACTAGTCACTTTATTAGTTATATTCAGCAGAGCCGACAAGTTGTCCGCAGCTGCTGATGAAGTAACTGTACAAAGTAACTAAAATGTAACTGTAAAAAGTAAATAATAAAGTAACTTTTCAAAGTTACTGTGGCAACACTGGATTTTACTGTCCATTCATTCAACTACTTGCACAGAGCAACTAGTTCAGGGGTGGCCAAGTTCGGTCCTCGAGAGCCACCTTCCTGACACTCTTAGTTGTCTCCCTGCTCCAACACACCTGAATCCAATGAAAGGCTCATCTTTCATTGGATTCAGGTGTGTTGGAGTAGTTGATTTTTTTATTTATTTAAATTTTTCTTTTTTTTTTTTTTTTTTTTGCTGTTTTTTTTTTTTTTTTCCATTTTGTGACAACCAAGCACAGTTCTTAGAGGACTGCCTCATACCTAGCAATGGGACCAACCCCACCTCTTCATGAAGATAGAAATTTCTGTCCCCTCCTTGCTCAGACTTGCTCTCAGACACCTGCTGGATTACTCTTAGGCTAAGATTCCTTCCCAGGAATTTTAGGCTAAGTTAGGAGCTCTTTGAGAAGACTTTGAGTTGCTTCACAGATACGGGCCCAGTTATTTGGTTATCTACAACTGACGTGTAATGACTCAGTGGGGTGGCGCCACCAAACCAGCAAGTAATTTGCATTTTGTCTGTGTTTTTCTCTCTGCAGTGATATTTTGATCTGAATGAAGTCAACGAATGAGGTCCAATCAAGGCATTGTTTTGTTGTTGTTGTTTATTATTGTTTATTATTACTGTTAGTATTATTATTATTATTATTGATTGTTATCAGAAAATTAACCCAGAGTTACTAAGTTACTATAGGTGCTGTCTCCCTTCATTTCAAATGTGCATTGTCAGATTGTCAGTGGGGCAACCATGCAGTCAGCACTGTAGCAGCTTTACTACAGAGTTTACAGTGCATGTTTTAAAAGCACAATAACACGCCCCTTTGCTTTAAATACACAAAAGTGAACTTTATTCACACAGCTCCTCAACAGTGCACATCAATCTTGCTGTGTTTCACTTGTGCCAACAGCAGCGCTCCGTCAATCAGTGTTGCCCTCTGGTGCTGCCACGGTGAATGTTTTAAAAACTTATTTCACTCTCCTTCACTTCAAATACCTATGTAACAAGTCTGTTACTGGCAGATGATGCATGTGATGCAACCTTTGTATTGGCCAATCAGGTAACACTTTCCAGATAAATAAGCATGTTTTTCGCAACATCGTGCCCACCCACCCCAAACACACACACACACACACACATTTCAAAAAAGGGTCCACTTTTGCTGAGTTTTTTTTTTTTGACAATGATAACTATGAGTTTTAACCATTAAAGCATTCTTCAATCACGAGTGCTCTGTAAAGTCTTGCATTTACTTCTACAATGCTGCACAATGTAGAACTGATGAATTATCTTAAGTCTATTTTACTTCATTTGTAATAAAAATGAGTGAATTAAAACTTTGAGGAGCAGCTTGGATTGTTGGTGTATTTTTTTTTTTTTTTTTTTTCATTTTTACATGGCAGAGCTGTTAAACTGTTAAGCATAGACTGTACGGTGGATTGACTTTAATGTGTTTACAGTGTGTCTGTGCAAGTGTAATATTAAGGAAAAACAGTTATCTGTTGGCAGATATGGTACTTAATAAATGACTTGATCAAGAAACTTCATCAGCACACCCCAGTAGGTCTGTCATGCGTTGCTCCTCTGATCAGTATAAAAGGAATCCAGATTAAGTGTCAAATCTTGGCTTTAGTCTTTGCACTTTGATCCTCAGTGCAAAACTTAAATCCAAATTGGTCTGACCCTATAATCAGGATCAACAAAATCATGATCAGTGATAATCAGTATCAAAGGTCCAGTCAGAACAAAAGACTCCCTTATGTTACTTAGTTATTACATCTAGTTATTGTCAGTTACTCTCAGAGGTGAGACGGCATCACCATCAAGTCACTCTCAAGTCAGAATGACCGCCAATTGCTTGCAAGCTGACTTGGGGCTTGCAGATTGATGACTTAAGAATGACTTGACAGTGACTTTGTCCCACCTCTGGTTACTCTCAAATTAACCAAGTACAATTATTTAGTTGTTGTTGGTCTAATTTCCTTAGTAACTACAAGACACTCAGTTAAGTTAAGTTACTCACTTTTATCATCTAGCTGCAGATACTTGTTGTCCTCAGTCATTCAGTTAATATCAAAGATCTCATCTTTGATCACTGATCAAAGATGAGATGTCACACTTGAATGGAATCTGCACTGAAATTTAATCAGTTCTTCCTTGGTCCGAGGTCGACCTCTGCACCAGATTCCAGTGGAATTGCTTCAGGTCTTTTTGAGAAAACCTGAGAAACAGCAATGGAAACATAATCCCTGAATAGGCAACAAACTAACACACACCATGTTTTCATGTTAAATTTTAAGATTTGGACTCAAGAGATTATTAATTAGGATAAAATAGAAGTTGTACAATTACTCACTCACACAATATCATGAATTTAAAAAGTCAACATGCCTTTTCAGTATATCACCAGTGACCACAAACCAGCAGCTCGAGGGCCACGTTAGGCACACGGGCACCCGTTTGTAGAGCCCTGTGCTGGATCTGGAGCCTAAAGGGTTAAAATCTGCTCTCAGCGTGCCCCACAGAAAAGGAATGAGGTCCCTGGAATGTTTTACAGATAAAATAAAAAGAATCAGGCGAATGAGGGAAAGAAGAGAAGTTGAATATATATTTCATGTGATAAGAGAAAGATGAAGCGCGAGAAAAAAGATTCCATTACAGCTGCGACAGTTACAAAACTGCTGCTGTGTGGAGTAGCCTCTGCTGAAAAGATTGATGCAATAAGGACTGACCTTGGCTTGGAGCAGGAGTGGGTGATGTATGTATGAGCATCTCCCTGCTAAATGGACCCAGATTTGAAGCACTAATATACATGGAAGCTCAGCACCAAACTCACCACAGCTATAAATCAGCAGCCACTTTGGGTGTCATTTCTGGTTTATATTCTACTATTGTTCTCTGCTTTTAATTTGTGTCACTGCCATCTGTTCAGTTGATGCACTTTCATACTGTATGATTTGGCTGCACAGACAATTGCTGTTCGAACATCCGTGTGGATGAACTGCATTGGATAAATCCCGCTGAGCATCAGTCGTATGTTTTAGTGAGGACTGAACAGAAAGACATTTTACTTTACATGTTGGCTCAGCTCAGAAAAAACAAAATAAATATCGGTCAAACCAGCAGCAAAATCTTGTCTTGTCTTTGAAAGTTTGCCTGTTTGACTGCCAGGGGAATTATACAGAAAGTAGCGGGCAGAGTTTTATTAAACCTGGTCAAGAAGTGGATCCTGGAACAAAGAAGTACACATTCAATTTTGGAAGAGATCCAGAACAGTGGGATAATACAGGTTTGTTTCCCACCTCCTTCTCTTTCTTTAACATTGCGAAACAGGACTTATATTCACATTTTTATGAAAAATTTAAAAATTTACAGGCCTTTATGAACAAAAATGTAGACATATTTATAGTGATAACATCGATGAATGTGAAGAATTTAGGGCAGATCCCATTAAAAGTTCAGATCCATGAAACTGCATACATTTTTGTAGGGGGCAGCCTTAATTTGACCACTGTGTGGTAACAAATAGGGCGAGAAATGCAGTCATGTCCAAATGTATTTGGAAAGTGACCATTTTTGTAATTGTAATTTTGTAATGGACTTGAAGTGAAACAGTCAAGATGTGCTTGTAGTATAGATTTACAGCTTTAAAGCTGTACGGCCTCTGATATTTTTTGTTTGTTTGTTTGTTTGTTTTTTAAGATTTCAGTTATAAAAATAATTTTCTGTGGTACTGCTACCATTTTCTTCCTCGGTATTTAAATAAAGGATTCATAATAAGATATTGCCATTTTGATCAAACGTCATGCTATCTGTAAAAAAAAAATGCATAATTTCTGCCCATGAAGGGGAGAATTTCAAGCAACCAGACGATGATGACCTACATTTGGTAGTGACGTTAAATCACATGGGACATCTCCCGACCTGCGCGAAGGATGCTGAGAAGCACACAGTGACAGCCAATCAGAGTAAAGAAAGGCAGTCTGATACCAAAATAAAGCAACATGGCAGAAAACACTCTGAAACAGCTCATTTCTGTATAAATCGAATGTGTTTCTCATATATTTTGTAATAGTTTGCAAGAAATAAATACTTTTATCTCTAAAAATGCCATTTGTGAAACTAGGTAACGCCTCTGAAGTGATTTACACGACATCTTATGGACGTCAGTGTGCACTCCCCAGGAATGCGTATCACGCAAATGCGTAAGGTGAAAGGTAATTTCAAAACCTCAAGCATGCACACACAAGGTTCCTCCTGTAGATGGTGTTCTCTTCACTGAATGAGTGGTAATTTTGCAACACATTACAGAAATAAATCTACATTATAAATGCTTGGATTTCAGAAGAAAGTAAATTTTGTCAGTTTTGCAAAATTTGAAAAGCTGTACAGCTTTAATTAATGTGGTTCAACAAAAATATTACATTAACAGTTTTTAGGAATTTGAACCATTTTGATACATGGTGTCTCCATTTTCAGAAGTCACATGTAAAACAAAATACAATCATTATTATTTCAACAAATCATCACATTTACAGCCAGTTTTCTCTAGATTAAGTCAGGCAATTAATCTGTAAACATGTCCAAGTCACTGAATATCTCTTGGACTTCCTATACATCAATCATTAAGAAATACAGTATTATACTGCATTGTAGAGAAGCTTGAATCTTCGACTGGACTGGGTTGTTTGACGCGAGGACGTTTCGCTTCAAATCGCAGAAGCTTCCTCAGCTAAAATTCTTGCTCTGGTGGTCTGATTCTGTCTTGACTCTTGTAGAGAAGAATAATCAAGAAGTCACAAAAGCTGGAGTTTTAAACCTAACCAGACCCCTCCTACCGAGAGGCAGACTGCTATAGGCTGGTGACTAAACAATAGCTCTAATTAGCACATATTGTGCTCTAGTTAACACCCTCCTAATGACAGGGCAGCTGTCCCTCTCCTGATGGCTCCCTTGACGACTCTGCTGATGACGTGAATGACTCATTACCATGAACAAAAGACTGAAACTGCTTTGACCTGAGTACCCCATTGTAAACAGGGGATAAAGCGTGTCTCAGACCCCCTCCCCGGTTAAGGCTAGGTTTTAAACATTTCACAAAGAATGCCTCCTTGACCCCTCTCTCAAACCATTTCTTCTCTCTGGCTAATATTTTAACTTCCTTGTCCTCAAACGTGTGGTTAGTGTCTTTAAGGTGGAGATGAACTGCAGACTGAGGTCCACTAGCGCCCTCTCTGCGGTGCTGGTATAGCCTTTTGTGTAAAGGTTGCTTAGTCTCACCTATGTAGTGTTCGTTACAGTTTTCCAACAGTTTTCCAGATCAACAACTTGCTCAGTGATTCCAATACATATGAACGTCTGAAGAGAGACCCCATGAGTGGCTATAAGAAGAAAATCATTAGCTACCTCCAAAACCTGGAGAAAGAGGGACTCATCGACAGGCAGACATACTACAGACTGTACCCTGGGGACGCCACTCCATGCATCTATCCGTGCATCTATCAAAATCTATGGACTGCCCAAAATCCACAAACAGGACGTGCCACTCAGGCCTATTGTATGTAGCACAGATTCCATCACGTACAATATGGCCAAGCACCTCAAGTGGATTTTGGCTCCTCTAGTGGGTAACTCAGAACACCATGTGGAGAACACACAAGATTTTGTGAACAAGATCAAGGACCTGCAGCTGGAGGCAGTTGAAACAATTATGTATTTTGATGTGACTTCGTTGTTCACCTGCATCCCCACCGCTGAGGCTGTCTCAGCTGTGAGGCAGAGACTGCTGGAGGATGTGTCTCTACTTGAAAGGACCAAACTCACACCAGACCACATCTGCCAGCTCTTGGAAATCTGTCTTAACACCACGTATTTCCTGTTTAGGGGGAATTACTACAGGCAGATTCATGGCTGTGCAATGGGGTCTCCGGTATCCCCCATTGTGGCCAATCTGTACATGGAGCGAGTGGAGAAGACAGCCTTGACATCTTTCACGGGCATCTCTCCCAGTCACTGGTTCAGATATGTTGATGACACATGGGTTAAAATCAAGCAACAGGAAGTTGAGGACTTTACAGAACACATCAACTCGGTGGACGCCAATATCAAGTTCACACGTGAGGATGCCAGAAACAACCATTTAGCCTTCTTGGACTGTGATGTTACAAATGGAGAGAACAGGCAGCTCCAGACAGGGGTTTACAGAAAACCAACTCACACTGACCAATATCTGCTCTTTGGCTCAAACCACCCCCTTGAACACAAGCTCGGGGTGATCAGGACGCTTCAACACAGAGCCCTACAGGTGCCCACAACTGCAGAGGGAAGGGCTAAAGAACAACAACTTGTCCGGAAAGCCCTCACAGTATGTGGGTACCCACGATGGTCCCTGGACAAAGTGCAGAAGTCCCAGAGACCAAAGAGACCAGATAGACAGGAGACGGAGACAAGAAGAAGAGGAGTGTCTCTCCCTTATTTAGCAGGAGTAGGGGAAAAGCTACAGAGGATCTTCAGACAGCACAAAATCCCAGTTTACTTTAAACCAGTTAACACCTTGAGACAGAAATTAGTTCACCCTAAGGACAGGATCCCTAGTTACAAACAGAGCAATGTAGTGTATTCTATCAGATGTCAGGAAAACTGTAACGAACACTACATAGGTGAGACTAAGCAACCTTTACACAAAAGGCTATACCAGCACCGCAGAGAGGGCGCCAGTGGACCTCAGTCTGCAGTTCATCTCCACCTTAAAGACACTAACCACACGTTTGAGGACAAGGAAGTTAAAATATTAGCCAGAGAGAAGAAATGGTTTGAGAGAGGGGTCAAGGAGGCATTCTTTGTGAAATGTTTGAAACCTAGCCTTAACCGGGGAGGGGGTCTGAGACACGCTTTATCCCCTGTTTACAATGGGGTACTCAGGTCAAAGCAGTTTCAGTCTTTTGTTCATGGTAATGAGTCATTCACGTCATCAGCAGAGTCGTCAAGGGATCCATCAGGAGAGGGACAGCTGCCCTGTCATTAGGAGGGTGTTAACTAGAGCACAATAGGTGCTAATTAGAGCTATTGTTTAGTCATCAGCCTATAGCAGTCTGCCTCTCGGTAGGAGGGGTCTGGTTAGGTTTAAAACTCCAGCTTTTGTGACTTCTTGATTATTCTTCTCTACAAGAGTCAAGACAGAAGTCAGACCACCAAAGCAAGAATTTTAGCTGAGGAAGCTTCTGCGATTTGAAGCAAAACGTCCTCGCGTCAAGCAACCCAGTCCAGTCGAAGATTCAAGCTTCTCTACTATGGAAACCACCTGGACAACTGAGAGCCTACACAGAAACATTATACTGCATTGTAAATCTGTTTGGAAAAGGTACGAGGTCTGTCAATAAAGTAACGGTCCTTTTTATGTTTTTCAAAAACTATATGGATTTCATTCATATGTTTTTACGTCAGACATGCTTGAACCCTAGTGTGCATGCGTGAGTTTTTCCACGCCTGTCGGTGACATCATTTGCCTGTGAGCATGCCTGGGGAAGGAGTGGTCCCGCCCCCTCGTCGGATTTTCATTGTCTGGAAATGGCGGAATGAAAAGGACTTTTTTTCCATCAGAATTTTTTCAGAAGCTGTTAGAAACTGGCACCTGGAAACCATTCGAAAAATTTATCTGGCTTTCGGTGAAAATTTTACGGGCTTCACAGAGAATAAGGTCTGTTACTACAGCTTTAAGGACCCTTTAAGGACGCTCGGCGCACCGCGATCCGAGCTGCGACGACGTGGCACAAGTCACCGGACCATTTCTAAACGGATGGCTCTGTGGATACGAGACCGTCGTGTGCTCTTTCTCTGGTTATCACAACAGCTGGACATCAGCCATTTTCCGGCAGATTTCACTTTTAACAAGAGATTTTGTCATGGAAAGCCGCACGGAGGCTTCGCGCGTAAAGACCGATTCGCTTTGGAAGCGAGACAAAGGAACACCTCCGTTTCGGCATGTCAGAGGACAAGTTTTGACATGTCTATCTCGGCTTTCAATGCTTACCAGTCCAGTAAGTATCAGTGAAATTGTGGAGAGCTGGACATGTCCAAACTTGTCCTTTATCACTCCGAAACGGAGGTGTTCCTTTGTCTCGCTTCATCAGCGAATCGGTCGTGACGCAGGAAGCCTCCACACGGCTTTCCATGACAAAATCTCTTGTTAAAAGTGAAATCTGCCGGAAAATGGCTGATGTCCAACTCTTGTGATAACCAGAGAAAGAGCACACGATGGTCTCGTATCCACAGAGCCATCCGTTTAGAAATGGTCCGGTGGCTTGTGCCGCATCGTCGCAGCTCGGAGTGCGGTGCGCCTAGCATCCTTAAAGGGGTCCTTAAAGCTGGAGTAACAGACCTTATTCTCTGTGAAGCCCATAAAATTTTCACAGAAAGCCAGATAAATTTTTTTAATGGTTTCCAGGTGCCAGTCTCTAACAGCTTCTGAAAAAATTCTGATGGGAAAAAAGTCCTTTTCATTCCGCCATTTCCAGACAATGAAAATCCGACGAGGGGGCGGGACCACTCCTTCCCAAGGCGTGCTCACAGGCGAATGATGTCACCGACAGGCGTGGAAAAACTCATGCATGCGCACAAGGGTTCAAGCATGTCTGACGTGAAAACATATGAATGAAATCCATATAGTTTTGAAAAAAAAATAAAAAGAACCGTTACTATATTGACAGACCTCGTATTTCTATTTTTGTCTGTTACATCACCAGTCGCAGCTTCATGTGGAGTGTCACAGAAAACAAAAATTTTTGAACAAAAAAACAACAAACAAGAGCAATCAGAGATTTCGGACGTCTCACAATCCGGATTGGGGAACTTTTGTAAGAATCTGTGAAGTACTTTTTTATGTAATTCTTCAAATCCTATATAAAGTGAAATCTTGATCTGGAATCCAGATCCAGATCACCTCGAAAATTCAGTGGAGTCTTTCACGCTCTAATATCTAGCTGTGGTGCAAATTTGGTGAGAATCTGTGAAGATTTGACGTAAATCTTCAAAGCCTATATCTTGATCCCGATTCTGGATCCAGATCACCTCAAAATTTAATGGAGTTTTCCATGGCCTAATATCTGTCTGTGGTGAAAATTTTGTCAGTGCAGTAGTTTTGACGTAATCCCGCTAACAGACAGAGAATAAATAAATAAAGAAACAAACTTGGCGGACGTAAAAAGAATCCAGGCTTGTGTCTCCCATGTGGGTTCTGCTAAAGTGCGGCTGAAATGTCATGTCTTTATTTGAACAACTTCTTCAGTAACCACAAACCTTTTTGAGAAAAAAAAAATAATAAAGATTAATGGTTTTAACAAACACGTAATCTCTGTGGCGGAGGCAAGTTGACCAGTTTTACAGAATTAAGTCACTTTTTGCAACTCTAATCAGATTAAACTTAACAGCCTTTTAGGAGTCTTGTCAACTGTGTCAAATAGGCTCTTCTGAGTTCCCCATTTCTCTATTGAATCAGGAAGAAAATGACTGATATCTCACTGGAACTTTGGCCAGTTTAGGGATGTGCTGCTTCTGCCTCACTGCATGCAGGAAAGGAAATGAAGTTAACCCTCTGCATGAACGGTTATTTTCCAACTGACATTATTGAATTGGCATTGCAACCTGGCACACAGCAATAATATGCTGGCATACTCCCTAATTCCCTGCATGGCCTGCATTGCAAAAATATAGCTGAGCTGGGTGAGTGGGTTAGTTCATCCTCGCTAATTTGTGTAAACAGCCATTCCAAAACCAGCAATTGCTATCATCTTGTATGTGTCCAATGTAAAAAAGCACAATAATGTATGATTAAAATCTAGTAAATGTTGATGCATAAGGACAATTGAAAATGAATTCTTGTTTAACATATATAGTAATATCCACTAGACATGATTGACACCAGTTGGACACAGTGCCTGCCTTCATCAACAACTTAAGATATGGTATATAGTGCAGCACATAAATCTATGTATCGTAAGAATCTTTCATTTTGTGATACAAGTGCCAAATTTGGCACAATGGTAATTCTTGGTCTACTTTCTACAATAAAGCCATTAGTCACTTAAATTTTCAAGATGGCAGCCATTGTTTCAAGGTGGCGCCCACTAATATGTACTGTCATCACATGTGATAGACTGGCGTCCTGTCCAGGGTGTACCCCACCTCATGCCCCATGACTGATGGGATAGGCTCCAGCATTCATAATGTAAAAAGAAAAAGCTGACAAAATTTGGATGTATTATAATAATATTTACTGGTAGCGTAACAGCGTCAAAGTTTTGTAATTTTTGGAAAAATTTGGATATGATACATAACAGTTGCTTTAACATAAACATAAGAATATTGTAGAAATGCTAGCAGCTAAAGACTAGCAGCTGCTAGCAGTTACTTAAGAACTTAATAAGTGTTTTTTGAACAAAAACAGATTAACAGAAAAAATAACTGAAAATGTCCCAATGCAATGTCCAGAGCATGACTTTACTGCAGCTTGAGCAACATCTTCATTTGTCCTCTTGTAGCTGTCCAGCTCATGCAGTAGCTACAGATCATATTGTGGAGCAGAGATTACACACACATGCATGTGGACCAAGCCTTGAGGAAGACCTTTATCAGAAATGTGTTGAAATGGCCAAGAGACAAGAGTTCACATGCAGTCAGTCGGAACTGGGAACAGAAGATGTATATCATCAGACTGCATATGTGCATCTAGTTCGATGGAATGCCTCAGGAGTCTGAATGTGTACATCACCACTGCAGTCAGATCCCAGAAACAGCAGTGACAAGTGCAGGAGCGCATAGTAATCATCTCTGGAGTGAAACGAATGATATCACCCTTAACTAGATTGACAGCTGACGTTATGAACTCTACATCTAGTCCACTTCATAGCCACACTGGTCAATTGAGCCAAAATTACATTATGTGATATAGGAGACACTTCAGTTCATTGAGCTACCAGTAAACATCCACATACAGTATCTGAATGGAATGTGTAGCACTTAATATGCTTCATAAAAGGAAAAAAATATGGGGTGGGATCTGGAAAAAGTTGAAAAATATTTTTGGCCATAATATTGATTGGAACCCTAATGATTATGGTACATCACTAAATCGCTGATCACGTGATTATGGTATGCCAATAAATCACTGATCACGTGATTATGGTATGTCAATAAATCACTGATCACGTGATTGTGGTACACCAATAAATCACTGATCATGTGATTATGGTACGTCACTAAATCACTGACCACGTCCTTATGGTATGCCAATAAGTCACTGATCATGTGATTATGGTATGTCAATAAATCACTGATCATGTGCTTATGGTACACCAATAAATCACAATAACGAGATTATGGTATGCCAATAAATCACTGATCACGTGATTATGGTACATCAATAAATCACTGATCACGTGATTATGGTACTCCAATAAATCACTGATCACGTGATTATGGTACGTCACTAAATCACTGATCACGTGATTATGGTACATCAATAAGTCATTGATCACAGGATTATGGTACACCAATAAATCACAATCACATGATTATGGAATGCCAATAAATCACTGATCACGTGACTATGGTATGTCAATAAATCACTGATCATGTGATTATGGTATGTCAATAAATCACTGATCACATGATTATGGTATGTCAATAAATCACTGATCATGTGATTATGGTACACCAATAAATCACTGATCATGTGATTATGGTACGTAACTAAATCACTGATCACGTGCTTATGGTATGCCAATAAATCACTGATCATGTGATTATGGTATGTCAATAAATCACTGATCACGTGCTTATGGCACACCAATAAATCATGATCACAAGATTATGGTATGTCAATAAATCACTGATCATGTGATTATGGTATGTCAATAAATCACTGATCATGTGCTTATGGTACACCAATAAATCACAATAACGAGATTATGGTATGCCAATAAATCACAATAACGAGATTATGGTATGCCAATAAATCACTGATCACGTGATTATGGTACATCAATAAATCACTGATCACGTGCTTATGGCACACCAATAAATCATGATCACAAGATTATGGTATGTCAATAAATCACTGATCATGTGATTATGGTATGTCAATAAATCACTGATCATGTGATTATGGTACTCCAATAAATCACTGATCACGTGATTATGGTAAGTCACTAAATCACTGATCATGTGATTATGGTATGTAAATAAATAACTGATTAGTGATTATGGTACTCCAATAAATCACTGATCACATGAGTATGGTACGTCACTAAATCACTGATCACGTGATTATGGTATGTAAATAAATCACTGATTAGTGATTATGCTACATCAATAAATCACTAATCACGTGATTATGGTACGTCACTAAATCAATGATCACGTAATTATTGTATGCCAATAAATCACTGATCACGTGATTATAGTACATCAATAAATCACTGATAATGTGATTATGGTACACCAACAAATCAGTGATCATGTGATTATGGTACGTCACTAAATCACTGATCACATGCTTATGGTATGCCAATAAATCACTGATCACGTGATTATAGTACGCCAATAAATCACTGATCACGTGATTATGGTACGTCAATAAATCACTGATCACGTGATTATGGCACACCAATAAATCATGATCACAAGATTATGGTATGTCAATAAATCACTGATCATGTGATTATGGTATGTCAATAAATCACTGATCACATGATTATGGTATGTCAATAAATCACTGATCACGTGATTATGGTACTCCAATAAATCACTGATCACGTGATTATGGTAAGTCACTAAATCACTGATCATGTGATTATGGTATGTAAATAAATCACTGATTAGTGATTATGGTACTCCAATAAATCACTGATCACATGATTATGGTACGTCACTAAATCACTGATCACGTGATTATGGTATGTAAATAAATCACTGATTAGTGATTATGCTACGTCAATAAATCACTAATCACGTGATTATGGTACGTCACTAAATCAATGATCACGTAATTATTGTATGCCAATAAATCACTGATCACGTGATTATAGTACATCAATAAATCACTGATAACGTGATTATGGTACACCAACAAATCAGTGATCATGTGATTATGGTACGTCACTAAATCACTGATCACATGCTTATGGTATGCCAATAAATCACTGATCATGTGATTATGGTACGCCAATAAATCACCATCAAATGATTATGGTATGTCACTAAATCACTGATGACGTAATTATGGTACATCAATAAATCACTGATCATGTGATTATGGTATGTCAGTAAATCAGTGATCACGTGATTATGGTACGTCAGTAAATCACTAATCACGTGTTTATGGTACATCAATAAATCACTGATCACGTGATTATAGTACGCCAATAAATCACTGATCACATGATTATGGTATGCCAATAAATCATTGATCATGTGATTATGGTATGTAAAATAAATTACTGATCAAGTGATTATGGAATGTCAATAAATCACTAATCACGTGATTATGGTACACCAACAAATCACTGATCATGTGATTATGGTACGTCACTAAATCACTGATCACAACTCAGCCACATGGGGTGTGCAGCCAGTACATTCTGAGTGCCGGTCACAAGCCCGGATAAATGAGGAAGGTTGCGTCAGGAAGGGCATCCGGCGTAAAACAAGCCAACCCAACTATGCAGACTCAGAATTGAATTCCCATACTGAATCGGTCGCGGCCCCGGTTAACAACGTCCGCCACCGGTGCTATTGCCCAACAGGGTGTCGGTGGAAATTGGGCTACTGCTGGGCGAAGACGACGAAGAAGAGGAGGAAAACGTTGCCACGAACTAAATCACTGATGACGTAATTATGGTACATCAATAAATCACTGATCACGTGATTATGGTACATCACTAAATCACTGATCACGTGCTATGGTATGCCAATAAATCACTGATCACGTGATTATGGTACACCAATAAATCACTGATGACGTGATTATGGTATGTAAAATAAATCACTGATCAAGTGATTATGGAATGTCAATAAATCACTAATCACATGATTATGGTACACCAACAAATCACTGATCATGTGATTATGGTACGTCACTAAATCAATGATCACGTGCTTATGGTATGCCAATAAATCACTGATCATGTGATTATGGTATGTCAATAAATCACTGATCAAGTGCTTATGGCACACCAATAAATCACGATCACGAGATTATGGTATGCCAATAAATCACTGATCACGTGATTATGGTACATCAATAAATCAGTGATCACGTGATTATGGTACTCCAAAAAATCACTGATCACATGATTATGGTACATCACTAAATCACTGATCACGTGATTATGATATGTAAATAAATCACTGATTAGTGATTATAGTACTCCAATAAATCACTGATCACGTGATTATGGTACGTCACTAAATCAATGATCACGTGATTATGGTATGTAAATAAATCACTGATTAGTGATTATGGTACGTCAATAAATCACCAATCACGTGATTATGGTACGTCACTAAATCAATGATCACGTGATTATGGTACATCAATAAATCATGATCATGTGATTATGGTATGCAAATAAATCACTGATCAAGTGCTTATGGAACACCAATAAATCACTGATCACGTGATTATGGTACATCAATAAATCAATGATCACGTGATTATGGTATGCCAATAAATCACTGATCATGTGATTATGGTATGTAAAATAAATTACTGATCAAGTGATTATGGAATGTCAATAAATCACTAATCACATGATTATGGTACACCAACAAATCACTGATCATGTGATTATGGTACTTCACTAAATCACTGATCACATGCTTATGGTATGCCAATAAATCACTGATCATGTGATTATGGTACACCAATAAATCACGATCACATGATTATGGTATGTCACTAAGTCATTGACGATGTAATTATGATACATCAATAAATCACTGATCACGTGATTATGGTACATTACTAAATCACTGATCATGTGCTATGGTATGCCAATAAATCACTGATCACGTGATTATGGTACGCCAATAAATCACTGATCATGTGATTATGGTATGTAAAATAAATCACTGATCAAGTGATTATGGAATGTCAATAAATCACTAATCACGTGATTATGGTACACCAACAAATCACTGATCATGTGATTATGGTACGTCACTAAATCAATGATCACATGCTTATGGTATGCAAATAAATGATTGATCATGTGATTATGGTACGCCAATAAATCACGATCATGTGATTATGGTATGCCAATAAATCACTGATTACGTGATTATGGTATGTCAATAAATCACTGATCATGTGCTTACGGTACACCAATAAATCACTGATCACATGATTATGCTACACCAACAAATCACTGATCACGTGATTATGGAATGTCAATAAATCACTAATCACGTGATTATGGTACGTCAATAAATCACTGATCACGTGATTATGGTACACCAACAAATCAATGATCACGTGATTATGGTATGTAAATAAATCACTGATTAGTGATTATGGTACGTCAATAAATCACCAATCACGTGATTATGGTACGTCACTAAATCAATGATCACGTGATTATGGTACATCAATAAATCATGATCATGTGATTATGGTATGCAAATAAATCACTGATCAAGTGCTTATGGAACACCAATAAATCACTGATCACGTGATTATGGTACGTCAATAAATCAATGATCACGTGATTATGGTATGCCAATAAATCACTGATCATGTGATTATGGTATGTAAAATAAATTACTGATCAAGTGATTATGGAATGTCAATAAATCACTAATCACATGATTATGGTACACCAACAAATCACTGATCATGTGATTATGGTACTTCACTAAATCACTGATCACATGCTTATGGTATGCCAATAAATCACTGATCATGTGATTATGGTACACCAATAAATCACGATCACATGATTATGGTATGTCACTAAGTCATTGACGATGTAATTATGGTACATCAATAAATCACTGATCACGTGATTATGGTACATTACTAAATCACTGATCATGTGCTATGGTATGCCAATAAATCACTGATCACGTGATTATGGTACGCCAATAAATCACTGATCATGTGATTATGGTATGTAAAATAAATCACTGATCAAGTGATTATGGAATGTCAATAAATCACTAATCACGTGATTATGGTACACCAACAAATCACTGATCATGTGATTATGGTACGTCACTAAATCAATGATCACATGCTTATGGTATGCAAATAAATGATTGATCATGTGATTATGGTACGCCAATAAATCACGATCATGTGATTATGGTATGCCAATAAATCACTGATTACGTGATTATGGTATGTCAATAAATCACTGATCATGTGCTTACGGTACACCAATAAATCACTGATCACATGATTATGCTACACCAACAAATCACTGATCACGTGATTATGGAATGTCAATAAATCACTAATCACGTGATTATGGTACGTCAATAAATCACTGATCACGTGATTATGGTACACCAACAAATCACTGATCACGTGATTATGGTACATCACTAAATCACTGATCACGTGCTTATGGTATGCCAATAAATCACTGATCATGTGATTATGGTATGTCAATAAATCACTGTTCACATGCTTATGGTACGCCAATAAATCACTGATCACGTGACTATGGTATGTCAATAAATCACTGATCATGTGATTATGGTACACCAATAAATCACGATCACATGATTATGGTATGTCACTAAATCACTGATCATGTGATTATGGTACACCAATAAATCAATGATCACATGATTATGGTACGCCAATAAATCAGTGATCACGTGATTATGGTATGTCAATAAATCACTGATCATGTGATTATGGTACATCAATAAATCACTGATCATGTGATTATGGTACAGCACTAAATCAATGATCACAGGCTTATGGTACACCAACAAATCAGTGATCATGTGATTATGGTACATCACTAAATCATTGATCACATGCTTATGGTATGCCAATAAATTACTGATCATGTGATTATGTTATGTCAATAAATCAATTATCACGTGATTATGGTACATCACTAAATCACTGATCACATGATTATGGTACACCAACAATTCACTCATCATGTGATTATGGCACATCACTAAATCACTGATCACGTGCTTATGGTATGCCAATAAATCACTGATCACGTGATTATGGTATGTCAATAAATCACTGATCACGTTCTTATGGTACACCAATAAATCACTGATCACGTGACTATGGTATGTCAGTAAATCAGTGATCACGTGATTATGGTACACCAATAAATCACTGATCACGTGATTATAATACGCCAATAAATCACTGATCACGTGATTATGGTACGTCAATAAATCACTGATCACGTGATTATGGTATGCCAATAAATCACTGATCACGTGATTATGGTACGCCAATAAATCACTGATCACGTGATTATGGTATGTAAAATAAATCACTGATCAAGTGATTATGGAATGTCAATAAATCACTAATCACGTGATTATGGTACACCAACAAATCACTGATCATGTGATTATGGTATGTAACTAAATCAATGATCACATGCTTATGGTATGCAAATAAATAATTGATCATGTGATTATGGTATGCCAATAAATCACTGATTACATGATTATGGTATGTCAATAAATCACTGATCATGTGCTTACGGTACACCAATAAATCACTGATCACGTGACTATGGTATATCAATAAATCACTGATCATGTGATTATGGTACATCAATAAATCACTGATCATGTGATTATGGTACGTCAATAAATCACTGATCACGTAATTATGGTACACCAACAAATCACTGATCACGTGATTATGGTACATCACTAAATCTCTGATCACATGCTTATGGTATGCCAATTAATCACTGATCACGTGATTATGGTATGTCAATAAATCACTGATCACGTGCTTATGGTACGCCAATAAATCACTGATCACGTGACTATGGTATGTCAATAAATCACTGATCACGTGAATATGGTACATCAATAAATCACTGATCATGTGATTATGGTATGCCAATAAATCACGATTACGTGAATATGGTATGTCACTAAATCACAGATGACGTGATTATGGTACACCAATAAATCACTGATCATGTGATTATGGTATGTCAATAAATCACTGATCATGTGATTATTGAATGTCAATAAATCACTGATCACGTGATTATGGTATGTAAAATAAATCACTGATCAAGTGATTATGGAACATCAATAAATCACTGATCACGTGATTATGGTACATCACTAAATCACTGATCACATGATTATGGTACACCAACAAATCACTGATCATGTGATTATGGTACATCACTAAAACACTGATCACGTGCTTATGGTATGCCAATAAATCACTGATCACGTGATTATGGTATCTCAATAAATCAATAATCATGTTCTTATGGTACACCAATAAATCACTGATCACGTGACTATGGTATGTCAGTAAATCAGTGATCACGTGATTATGGTACACCAATAAATCACTGATCACATGATTATAATACACCAACAAATCACTGATCATGTGATTATGGTACATCACTAAAACACTGATCACGTGCTTATGGTACATCAATAAATCACTGATCACGTGATTATGGTACACCAACAAATCACTGATCACGTGATTATGGAATGTCAATAAATCACTAATCACTTGATTATGGTACGTCAATAAATCACTGATCACGTGATTATGGTACACCAACAAATCACTGATCACGTGATTATGGTACATCACTAAATCACTGATCACCTGCTTATGGTATGCCAATAAATCACTGATCATGTGATTATGGTATGTCAATAAATCACTGTTCACATGCTTATGGTACGCCAATAAATCACTGATCACGTGACTATGGTATGTCAATAAATCACTGATCACGTGATTATGGTACATCAATAAATCACTAATCATGTGATTATGGTACACCAATAAATCAGGATCACATGATTATGGTATGTCACTAAATCACTGATCATGTGATTATGGTACACCAATAAATCACTGATCACGTGATTATGGTACACCAATAAATCAATGATCACATGATTATGGTACGCCAATAAATCAAGGATCACGTGATTATGGTATGTCAATAAATCACTGATCACGTGATTATGGTACATCAATAAATCGCTGATCACGTGATTATGGTACAGCACTAAATCAATGATCACAGGCTTATGGTACACCAACAAATCAGTGATCATGTGATTATGGTACATCACTAAATCATTGATCACATGCTTATGGTATGCCAATAAATTACTGATCATGTGATTATGTTATGTCAATAAATCAATTATCACGTGATTATGGTACGTCACTAAATCACTGATCACATGATTATGGTACACCAACAAATCACTCATCATGTGATTATGGCACATCACTAAATCACTGATCACGTGCTTATGGTATGCCAATAAATCACTGATCACGTGATTATGGTATGTCAATAAATCACTGATCACGTTCTTATGGTACACCAATAAATCACTGATCACGTGACTATGGTATGTCAGTAAATCAGTGATCACGTGATTATGGTACGTCAGTAAATCAATGATCATGTGATTATGGTACACAAATAAATCATGATCATGTGATTATGGTATGTGACTAAACCACTGATCACGTGATTATGGTATACCAATAAATCACTGATCACGTGATTATGGTACACCAACAAATCACTGATCACATGATTATAATACGCCAATAAATCACTGATCACGTGATTATGGTACGTCAATAAATCACTGATCACGTGATTATGGTATGCCAATAAATCACTGATCACGTGATTATGGTACGCCAATAAATCACTGATCACGTGATTATGGTATGTAAAATAAATCACTGATCAAGTGATTATGGAATGTCAATAAATCACTAATCACGTGATTATGGTACACCAACAAATCACTGATCATGTGATTATGGTACGTAACTAAATCAATGATCACATGCTTATGGTATGCAAATAAATAATTGATCATGTGATTATGATATGCCAATAAATCACTGATTACATGATTATGGTATGTCAATAAATCACTGATCATGTGCTTACGGTACACCAATAAATCACTGATCACGTGACTATGGTATATCAATAAATCACTGATCATGTGATTATGGTACATCAATAAATCACTGATCATGTGATTATGGTACGTCAATAAATCACTGATCACGTAATTATGGTACACCAACAAATCACTGATCACGTGATTATGGTACATCACTATATCACTGATCACATGCTTATGGTATGCCAATTAATCACTGATCACGTGATTATGGTATGTCAATAAATCACTGATCACGTGCTTATGGTACGCCAATAAATCACTGATCACGTGACTATAGTATGTCAATAAATCACTGATCACGTGAATATGGTACATCAATAAATCACTGATCATGTGATTATGGTATGCCAATAAATCACGATTACGTGAATATGGTATGTCACTAAATCACAGATGACGTGATTATGGTACACCAATAAATCACTGATCATGTGATTATGGTATGTCAATAAATCACTGATCATGTGATTATTGAATGTCAATAAATCACTGATCACGTGATTATGGTATGTAAAATAAATCACTGATCAAGTGATTATGGAACATCAATAAATCACTGATCACGTGATTATGGTACATCACTAAATCACTGATCACATGATTATGGTACACCAACAAATCACTGATCATGTGATTATGGTACATCACTAAAACACTGATCACGTGCTTGTGGTATGCCAATAAATCACTGATCACGTGATTATGGTATGTCAATAAATCAATAATCATGTGCTTACGGTACACCAATAAATCACTGATCACGTGACTATGGTATGTCAATAAATCACTGATCATGTGATTATGGTACATCAATAAATCACTGATCACGTGATTATGGTACACCAACAAATCACTGATCACGTGATTATGGTACATCACTAAATCACTGATCACATGCTTATGGTATGCCAATTAATCACTGATCACGTGATTATGGTATGTCAATAAATCACTGATCACGTGCTTATGGTACGCCAATAAATCACTGATCACGTGACTATAGTATGTCAATAAATCACTGATCACGTGAATATGGTACATCAATAAATCACTGATCATGTGATTATGGTATGCCAATAAATCACGATTACGTGAATATGGTATGTCACTAAATCACAGATGACGTGATTATGGTACACCAATAAATCACTGATCATGTGATTATGGTATGTCAATAAATCACTGATCATGTGATTATTGAATGTCAATAAATCACTGATCACGTGATTATGGTATGTAAAATAAATCACTGATCAAGTGATTATGGAACATCAATAAATCACTGATCACGTGATTATGGTACATCACTAAATCACTGATCACATGATTATGGTACACCAACAAATCACTGATCATGTGATTATGGTACATCACTAAAACACTGATCACGTGCTTGTGGTATGCCAATAAATCACTGATCACGTGATTATGGTATGTCAATAAATCAATAATCATGTGCTTACGGTACACCAATAAATCACTGATCACGTGACTATGGTATGTCAATAAATCACTGATCATGTGATTATGGTACATCAATAAATCACTGATCACGTGATTATGGTACACCAACAAATCACTGATCACGTGATTATGGAATGTCAATAAATCACTAATCACGTGATTATGGTACGTCAATAAATCACTGATCACGTGATTATGGTACACCAACAAATCACTGATCACGTGATTATGGTACATCACTAAATCACTGATCACCTGCTTATGGTATGCCAATAAATCACTGATCATGTGATTATGGTATGTCAATAAATCACTGTTCACATGCTTATGGTACGCCAATAAATCACTGATCACGTGACTATGGTATGTCAATAAATCACTGATCACGTGATTATGGTACATCAATAAATCACTAATCATGTGATTATGGTACACCAATAAATCAGGATCACATGATTATGGTATGTCACTAAATCACTGATCATGTGATTATGGTACACCAATAAATCACTGATCACGTGATTATGGTACACCAATAAATCAATGATCACATGATTATGGTACGCCAATAAATCAAGGATCACGTGATTATGGTATGTCAATAAATCACTGATCACGTGATTATGGTACATCAATAAATCACTGATCACGTGATTATGGTACAGCACTAAATCAATGATCACAGGCTTATGGTACACCAACAAATCAGTGATCATGTGATTATGGTACATCACTAAATCATTGATCACATGCTTATGGTATGCCAATAAATTACTGATCATGTGATTATGTTATGTCAATAAATCAATTATCACGTGATTATGGTACGTCACTAAATCACTGATCACATGATTATGGTACACCAACAAATCACTCATCATGTGATTATGGCACATCACTAAATCACTGATCACGTGCTTATGGTATGCCAATAAATCACTGATCACGTGATTATGGTATGTCAATAAATCACTGATCACGTTCTTATGGTACACCAATAAATCACTGATCACGTGACTATGGTATGTCAGTAAATCAGTGATCACGTGATTATGGTACATCAGTAAATCAATGATCATGTGATTATGGTACACAAATAAATCATGATCATGTGATTATGGTATGTGACTAAACCACTGATCACGTGATTATGGTATACCAATAAATCACTGATCACGTGATTATGGTACACCAACAAATCACTGATCACATGATTATAATACGCCAATAAATCACTGATCACGTGATTATGGTACGTCAATAAATCAATGATCACGTGATTATGGTATGCCAATAAATCACTGATCATGTGATTATGGTATGTAAAATAAATTACTGATCAAGTGATTATGGAATGTCAATAAATCAAAATCACATGATTATGGTACACCAACAAATCACTGATCATGTGATTATGGTACGTCACTAAATCACTGATCACATGCTTATGGTATGCCAATAAATCACTGATCATGTGATTATGGTACGCCAATAAATCACGATCACATGATTATGGTATGTCACTAAGTCATTGACGATGTAATTATGGTACATCAATAAATCACTGATCACGTGATTATGGTACATTACTAAATCACTGATCATGTGCTATGGTATGCCAATAAATCTTTGATCACGTGATTATGGTACGCCAATAAATCACTGATCACGTGATTATGGTATGTAAAATAAATCACTGATCAAGTGATTATGGAATGTCAATAAATCACTAATCACGTGATTATGGTACACCAACAAATCACTGATCATGTGATTATGGTACGTCACTAAATCAATGATCACATGCTTATGGTATGCAAATAAATCATTGATCATGTGATTATGGTACGCCAATAAATCACGATCATGTGATTATGGTATGCCAATAAATCACTGATTACGTGATTATGGTATGTCAATAAATCACTGATCATGTGCTTACGGTACACCAATAAATCACTGATCACGTTATTATGGTACACCAATAAATCACTGATCATGTGATTATGGTATGTCAATAAATCACTGATCACATGATTATTGAATGTCAATAAATCACTGATCACGTGATTATGGTATGTAAAATAAATCACTGATCAAGTGATTATGGAACATCAATAAATCACTGATCACGTGATTATGGTACATCACTAAATCACTGATCACATGATTATGGTACACCAACAAATCACTGATCATGTGATTATGGTACATCACTAAAACACTGATCACGTGCTTATGGTATGCCAATAAATCACTGATCACGTGATTATGGTATGTCAATAAATCACTGATCATGTGCTTACGGTACACCAATAAATCACTGATCACGTGACTATGGTATGTCAATAAATCACTGATCATGTGATTATGGTACATCAATAAATCACTGATCACGTGATTATGGTACACCAACAAATCACTGATCACATGATTATGGAATGTCAATAAATCACTAATCACGTGATTATGGTACGTCAATAAATCACTGATCACGTGATTATGGTACACCAACAAATCACTGATCACGTGATTATGGTACATCACTAAATCACTGATCACGTGCTTATGGTATGCCAATAAATCACTGATCATGTGATTATGGTATGTCAATAAATCACTGTTCACATGCTTATGGTACGCCAATAAATCACTGATCACGTGACTATGGTATGTCAATAAATCACTGATCACGTGATTATGGTACATCAATAAATCACTGATCACGTGATTATGTTACACCAATAAATCAATGATCACATGATTATGGTACGCCAATAAATCAGTGATCACGTGATTATGGTATGTCAATAAATCACTGATCACGTGATTATGGTACATCAATAAATTACTGATCACGTGATTATGGTACGCCAATAAATCATTGATCACGTGGTTATGGTATGTAAAATAAATCACTGATCATGTGATTATGGTACATCACTAAATCACTGATCACATGCTTATGGTATGCCAATAAATCACTGATCATTTGATTATGGTACGCCAATAAGTCACTGATCTCGTGATTATGGTACACCAATAAATCACTGATCATGTGATTATGGTACACCAATAAATCAGTGACCACATGCGTATGGTACGCCAATCAATAAACTGATCATGTGATTATGCTATGTTGTTAAATCACTGATCACATGATTATGGTATGTCACTAAGTCACTGATCACATGATTATGGTATGTCAATAAATCACTGATCACGTGATTATGGTACGTCAATAAATCACCAATCATGTGATTATGGTACGCCAATAAATCACTGATCACGTGATTATGGTTCGTCAATAAATCACTGATCACGTGATTATGGTACACCAATAAATCACTGATCATGTAATTATGGTACGTCAATAAATCACTGATCACATGATTATGGTATGCCAATAAATCACTGATCACGTGATTATGGTATGTCAATAAATCACTGATCATGTGATTATGGTATGTCAATAAATCACTGATCACGTGATTATGGTTCGTCAATAAATCACAACTCAGCCACATGGGGTGTGCAGCCAGTACATTCTGAGTGCCGGTCCCAAGCCCGGATAAATGAGGAGGGTTGTGTCAGGAAGGGCATCTGGCGTAAAACAAACCAACCCAACTATGCAGACTCAGAATCGAATTCCCATACCGGCTCGGTCGCGGCCCGGGTTATCATCGTCCGCCATTGGTGCTATTGCCCAACAGGGTGCCAGTGGAAATTGGGCTACTGCTAGGTGAAGACGATGAAGAAGAGGAGGAAAACGTTGCCACGAACAGCGGGAGAAGAAGAAAACTAGAAGGGTGGAAATGAGAGTGGGGACTTTGAATGTTGGTAGTATGACTGGTAAAGGGAGAGAGGTGGCTGATATGAAGGAGAGGAGAAAGGTAGATCTATTGTGTGTGCAAGAGACCAAGTGGAAGGGAAGTAAGAGCAGGAGCATCGGCCGTGGGTACAAGTTGTTGTACCATGGTGAGGACAGGAAGAGAAATGGTGTTGGGGTCATTTTAAATGAAGAGTATGTTAAAAGTGTGTTGGAGGTTAAGTGAGTGTCTGACAGGGTGATGAGTGTGAAGTTGGAAATTGAAGGGGTGATGATGAATATCATCAGTGCATATGCCCCACAGGTAGGTTGTGAGGTGAAGGAGAAAGAAGATTTCTGGAGTGTGTTAGATGAGGTGGTGGAGAGTGTGCCCAAGCATGAAAGAGTGGTGATAGTAGCAGACTTCAGTGGGCATGTTGGTGAAGGGAACAGAGGTGATGAGGAAGTAATGGGTAGATATGGTATCAAGGATAGGAATGGGGAAGGACAGATGGTAGTTGATTTTGCAAAAAGGATGGAAATGGCTGTGGTGAATACCTACTTTAAGAAAAGGGAGGAGCACAGGGTAACATATAAGCGTGGAGGAAGGTACACACAGGTGGACTACATTCTTTATAGGAGATGCAAGCTAAAACAAATCACAGACTGTAAGGTGGTAGCAGGAGAGAATGTCACTAGACAGCATAGGATGGTTGTTTGTAGGATGACTTTAGAGGTAAAGAAGAAGAAGAGAGTGAGAGCTCAACAAAGGATCAGATGGTGGAAGCTGAAGGAGGAAGACTGTTGTGTGAAATTTAGCGAGCAGGTGAGAGAAGCACTGGTTGGAGGGGAAGCAATTTTGGACAACTGGAAAAGTACTGCAGATGTGGTGAGGGAGACAGCTAGGACAGTACTGAGTATGACATCTGGACAGTGGAAGGAAGAGAAGGAGACTTGGTGGTGGAATGAAGAGGTCCAGGAAAGCATAAGGAGAAAGAGGTTGGCGAAAAAGTTTTGGGATAGTCGGAGAGATGAAGAAAGTAGACAGGAGTACAAGGAGAAGCGGCGTAAGGTGAAAAGAGAAGTGGCAAAAGCAAAGGAAAAGGCATATTGCGAGCTGTACAAGAAGTTGAATAGTAAGGAAGGAGAAAAGGACTTGTACCGATTGGCCAGACAAAGGGACAGAGCTGGAAAGGATGTGCAGCAGGTTAGGGTGGTAAAAGATGCACATGGTAATGTGCTGACAAGTGAGGAGTGTGTGCTGAGAAGGTGGAGGGAATATTTTGAAGAGCTGATGAATAAAGAAAATGAGCGAGAGAAAAGGCTGGATGATGTGGTGAGAGAAAATCAGGAAGTACAAGAGATTAGCAAGGAAGAAGTGAGGGCTGCTATGAAGAGGATGAAGAGTGGAAAGGCAGTTGGTCCAGATGACATTCCAGTGGAGGCATGGAAATGTCTAGGAGAGATGGCAGTAGAGTTTCTAACCAGATTGTTTAATAAAATATTGGAAAGTGAGAGGATGCCTGAGGAGTGGAGACGAAGTGTGCTGGTTCATATTTTCAAGAACAAGGGTGATGTGCAGAGCTGCAGTAACTACAGAGGCATAAAGCTGATCAGCCACTGCATGAAGTTATGGGAAAGAGTAGTAGAAGCTAGGCTTAGAAAACAGGTGAAGATCTGTGAGCAGCAATATGGTTTCATGCCGAGAAAGAGCACTACAGATGCAATGTTTGCTCTGAGAATACTGTTGGAAAAGTACAGAGAAGGACACAAAGAGTTACATTGTGTGTTTGTGGACTTAGAAAAAGCTTATGACAGGGTGCCAAGAGAAGAGTTATGGTATTGTATGAGGAAGTCTGGAGTGGCAGAGAAGCATGTTAGGGTAGTGCAGGACATGTACAAGAATAGTATTACAGTGGTGAGATGCGCAGTCGGAATGACTGACTCATTCAAGGTGGAGGTGGGATTACACCAAGGATCAGCTCTGAGTCCTTTCTTGTTTGCACTGGTGATGGACAGGTTGACGGATGAGATCAGACAGGAGTCCCCATGGACTATGATGTTTGCTGATGACATTGTGATCTGTAGTGAGAGTAGAGAGCAATTTGAGTCTAGTCTGGAGAAGTGGAGATATGCTTTGGAGAGAAGGGGAATGAAAGTCAGTAGAAGCAAGACTGAGTACATGTGTGTGAATGGGTGGGAGCCCAGTGGAATAGTGCAGTTACAAGGAGTAGAAGTGGTGAAAGTAGATGAGTTTAAATATTTGGGGTCAACTGTTCAAAGTAATGGAGAGTGTGGTAGAGAGGTGAAGAAGAGAGTGCAGGCAGGGTGGAGTGGGTGGAGAAAGGTGGCAGGAGTGATTTGTGACCGAAGAATATCAGCAAGAGTGAAGGGGAAATTTTACAAAACAGTAGTGAGACCAGCTATGTTGTATGGTTTAGAGACGGTGGCACTAACAAAAAGACAGGAGGCAGAGCTGGATGTGGCAGAGCTGAAGATGTTGAGATTCTCTTTGGGAGTGACAAGGATGGACAAGATTAGGAATGAACATACCAGAGGGACAGCTCAGGTGGGACGGTTTGGAGACAAAGTCAGAGAGGCGAGATTGAGATGGTTTGGACATGTGCAGAGGAGGAACCCAGGGTATATAGGGAGAAGGATGCTGAGGATGGATCCACCAGGCAGGAGGAGAAGAGGGAGACCAAAGAAGAGGTTCATGGATGTGCTGAGAGAGGACATGCTGGTGGTTGGTGTGACAGAGGAAGATACAGAGGACAGGGTGAGATGGAAACGATTGATCTGCTGTGGCGACCCCTAACAGGAACAGCCGAAAGACAAAGAAAGAAGAATAAATCACTGATCACGTGATTATGGTACACCAATAAATCACTGATCACGTGATTATGGTATGTCAATAAATCATTGAACACATAATTATGGTATGTCAGTAAATCACTGATCACATAATGATGGTACGTCAATAAATCACTGATCACATGATTATGGTATGCCAATAAATCACTGATCACGTGATTATGGTATGTAAATAAATCAATGATCACTTGTTTATGGTACACCAATAAATCATTGGTCACATGATATTGGTATGTCAATAAATCACTGATCACGTGATTATGGTATGTCAATAAATCACTGATCACGTGATTATGGTACATCAATAAATCAACAATCGTGATTATGGTACGCCAATAAATCATTGATCACGTGATTATGGTAAGTCAATAAATCACTGATCATGTGATTATGGTTCATCAATAAATCACTGATCACATGATTATAGTACACCAATAAATCACTGATCACGTGATTATGGTACGTTAATAAATCACCAATCGTGATTATGGTACGCCAATAAATCACTGATCACGTGATTATGGTAAGTCAATAAATCACTGATCATGTGATTATGGTTCATCAATAAATCACTGATCACATGATTATAGTACACCAATAAATCACTGATCACGTGATTATGGTATGTCATTAAATCATTGAACACATGATTATGGTACGCCAGTGAATCACCTATCACGTGATTATGATCTCTGCTGCACGTTTACTATTTTGGTTTGAAGCAATAACAGTGGCATAGATTATCAATGTAAAGATGCTAATCACGATAAACTGACTGAAATTTGCTTTTTTTAGATCAGAGTTGTATACAGACACTTGGAGGAGAGTTAAATAGTGACACTGCACAAAAGGTCTTTGCACTTCCTGCCACTATGAGCATGTTTAGTCTCCTTGTGCCATTCACACTCTGTTGTCTTTGCTATGGATAAAAAAGCAAAAACTGTAACCAGAAGGATCACAACAGTAGGGAAGAGGATTACACACCAGTATCAGGATGTGTCTACCAGCTTCTGGGTGACATGCAGAGCACAATGACGTGTGAAACAGCAGACAACATTTCCATCACCACAGGAAACGATGCAGTGGCCCACTGATCCTGCTCACTCCACACCATCTGAAACTTGTATACATATGTCCATGAAGCGACTGTTTAGAGCAGAGTTCTTTGTTTTGACTTCTGCACTCCCTTCAATGTCCATGCATCAGCCACATATATCATTATATGTCTTATCACTGTCTGAAAAACCAGTTCCCTTCAAAATGTGCCCTGGAGGCTATTTCTTCACCTAATATTTCATCTTGAAATAGGACTGATCCTTTGTATTTAAACATATTCCTCTCCCTGCAAACCTGCCCTCCATTATACCTCTTATTATTCTTTTTTCTTTACATTTCTTTATTGTCTTATAGTCTTTATTTGGGGGTGTGGTCTAGCAGTTAAGCAAGCATTGGACTTGAGAAATCAAACAGATCAAACAATCACTAAGGACTGATGGTCCTGGTGTGTAGTGAGCCCCTTGCATAGTGGCACCCTGTCATTGCTGTGAATGAATGAATGAATGTGAGGCATCATTGTAAAGTGCTTTGAGCTTCTGATTTAGATGGAAAAGTGCTATATAAATTCAGCCCTTTTACTCACATTCTTCTAGCTTCCTTTCTACTTTCTCCTCACTGATGCTGAACAACACAACATCATCAGCAAATGCATGCACCCAGAGGACTATTCTCAAAAGTAAACATGCTTTCTCCAGGCAAATATGAGTTTGAAATTCCCTTTGAGAAAGCACAACAATAATAATCACACAGCTTTTATTGTGCCACTGACACTCCTGAACTGGACAACCTGCTGATAAGGACCTTCCAAAAACTTTTAAAATTCATCCTCGCTTGTCGTAACCTTGTGATATGTTTCATTGCGACAAAACATTGGATGCTCTCTTCTTATGCTTGTGTGTAGTGAGAAAACACACTGACAGAGGTCAGACCGGCTGTTTTGTTTTAAACCCAAGCGGACATTGTGTCTTAAATTGTGTACATCACCCTAAACCTAAAATCATCTTCTCCTGCCTTTAATAAAGCCCCGATAAGTCCCCTTTCATCCCATTGTCGCTTCAATTTTAGTGTGCCGCCAAAGTTATTTAATCAGCGGTGCAGTCTCCCATTCACAGTGTATTACCAATTCTGTCTGTGATCTTTATCAGCGCGGTGATGTATGTATGAGGCAGATGTTCCAAGAGGCAGAGGAAACAGAGGCCATGAATGAATGAATTATTGGACACACCAAAAGCAGCTATAGATATAGAATTTTGAGCCCTGTAATATGTTTGCTTTCTCTCCCTTATCTTGCCAGACAAAAATACAGCTTATCTCAGACTGCCGGAGTCTGCGTGAATGTGGAGCCTCGCCACATCATCCTCTCATTGCGTTTCTTTGTTCAGCGTTCCAATCGGTTCTCAGTGTTTGTTGTGGCCAATGTGATTTTGTCGAGTTGCTCCTTTGTGCTTAATTCCAACACATTCTTCTCCTTTGTTTTGGTGTTGTGCAGGGAATTACTTTTGATGGCGAGAGAACATGAGATTATACAAACACACATAATCACAGATCCTAACGCAAGCAGACGCGCACTCGCCCCAGCCACGCCCTCCACACGCAAATAACTTACAGGCTTCCCCACACCCCAAATAGGGGACCTCAACGACAACAAAATGCAACGATGTTTCTTCATATGTCAAATTGCAGTGAGTGTGGGGAAGAAGCAAAGCGAGTCTGCACGCGCACATTCAGCTGCGAGCCAGAAAAGTGCGCCGCTGCTGGATAATGAGGGTGGACAGGGCGGAATTATCACTTCACATCACAATAATATTATCCTTCTCACAACTCCTGCAGCATCCTCTGTGACGGTGTGACATTTCCATTTTACTCGAGTTTAATCTTGGTCCTCTAAATAAAACCGTAGCCTACAGGCCCTTCCCAAAATGACCCAGTCCTATTTTAATCACATAGAATTAAATAACTGCAGTTTAACGCTGTGCTTGTTCTGACAGCAGTCATGACAAGTGGTTTGCACAGCAAACTTCCCCTCTAGTCAAATAAAAGCTGAAAACAAAATAAATGCAGGCTGAAGATGACAGGAGCGACACTTGAATACTTGATTATTGCTGAGGAGTATTTATTTTCACAGTACAGGAAAGGATGAGATAAATTTTTATTTGGATTTTGGAGGGGAGGATTTTTTTAAACCCAATTTCTTACTCCACTATGGTTTATTTGGTGTCACGGCATCAACTATGAATTGACTCAATAAATTCATACCCGTCACACTTTTCCAAAATCAAATAACCTTGTGCACCTTTCTCATAGACACATGTAGAAATATAACAGGTGGTGCAAAGCAAAGCTATTCACTCTAAGAATTGACCAGACATTCGGCTGATGGGGGGGACACCGGGTGATGATTGGGTGTTGATACATTCTGGGTCCATTTTATCTGTATATGCGATAGGGAGAAGTTAGGAGGCACAGAGAGACGGAACAAATACAAGGCTGCTTAGGTAGCTAAGGCTACCAACAAAATGCAGAAATCTCCACGGCCAAATCTGTTAATCACAAATGCAAGATCTCTGGCTGAAAAAAAAAAATCAAGGACATGAAACTTAACATTTCTACACAGAAACAAATATGCAGGACTGTTGCATTATGATAAATAAATGTGGTTCAACCCAATGGTTGTTAAAAATGTTATCAGGCTAGAAGGACTCATGGCTCCGCACCACAAAAGGAACCATAACTCTGGTAAGAGCAGAGGAAGACTTTTCCATAATGTCCGTAAACATAAGGGTCCATTCACACTCTGACATACCTTTATGTCATAGTGACTTACCTTTTAATATTATTATATTTAAGTAAATATTGGAGCAGTGGGGTACAATTAGTTATACCTAACAGCTAATGTTAGCTTATCTAGCCGGCCTTAGCAACGTTCATCGTAGTTTACAAAATAGTTGGTTCCTTTGTGTTTGATAACAGTCTTCTCCTGTGATGTCTTATCCTTCTTATGTCTTATTACTTATTATATTATATACGAGGGCTGTCAATAAAGTATAGGTCCTTTTTATTTTTTTCAAAAACTATATGGATTTCATTCATATGTTTTTACGTCAGACATGCTTGAACCCTCGTGCGCATGCGTGAGTTTTTCCACGCCTGTCGGTGACGTAATTCGCCTGTGAGCACTCCTTGTGGGAGGAGTCGTCCAGCCCCTCGTCGAAATTCCGTTGTCTGAGAAGTTGCTGAGAGACTGGGCTTTGTTTGATCAAAATTTTTTCTAAACCTGTGAGACACATCGAAGTGGACACGGTTCGAAAAATTAAGCTGGTTTTCAGTGAAAATTGTAACGGCTGATGAGAGATTTTGAGGTGATACTGTCGCTTTAAGGACTTCCCATGGTGCGAGACGTCGCGCAGTGCTCTCAGGCGCCGTCGTCAGCCTGTTTCAAGCTGAAAACCTCCACATTTCAGGCTCTATTGATCCAGGACGTCGTGAGAGAACAGAGAAGTTTCAGAAGAAGTCGTTTTCAGCATTTTATCCGGATATTCCACTGTTAAAGGAGATTTTTTTAATGAAAGACGTGCGGACGGGTCCGCGCGTCGGGACGCAGCCGGCACGGTGCGGTGGCACAGGAAAAACACCTCCGTGTTGATAACCATTTGTAAAATCCAGGTGGCGTTTGATGGCTTTCAGTGGAGTGAGTATATGAGAAATTGTTTAACAGCTGGACATGTTCCAACTTGTCCTTAAGGCTTCCAACAGAGGTGTTTTTCCTGTGGCGGAGCGTCGCAGCGGCTGCGAGCCGACGCTGCAATCCGTCCGCACGTCTTTCATTAAAAAAATCTCCTTTAACAGTGGAATATCCGGATAAAATGCTGAACCCGACTTCTTCTGAAACTTCTCTGTTCTCTCACGACGTCCTGGATCAATAGAGCCTGAAATGTGGAGGTTTTCAGCGTGAAACAGGCTGACGACGGAGCCTCGGAGTGCTGCGCGACGTCTCGCACCGTGGGAAGTCCTTAAAGCGACAGTATCATCTCAAAATCTTTCATCAGCTGTTAAAATTTTCACCGAAAACCAGCTTAATTTTTCGAACCGTGTCCACTTCGATGTGTCTCACAGGTTTAGAAAAAATTTTGATCGAACAAAGCGCCAGTCTCTCAGCAACTTCTCCGACAAAGGAATTCCGACGAGGGGCTGGACGACTCCTCCCACAAGGAGTGCTCACAGGCGAATGACGTCACCGACAGGCGTGGAAAAACTCACGCATGCGCACGAGGGTTCAAGCATGTCTGACGTAAAAACATATGAATGAAATCCATATAGTTTTTGAAAAAAATAAAAAGGACCTATACTTTATTGACAGACCTCGTATACATTTTTCTTGAGCTGTTTGGGTGGGTAGGGAGAGTTCCCATGGGATAAAAAAGCTTTTTAACCTACCATCCCTGGTTCTCAAGACCAGGCACCTAAGTGGCTCTACTCTACTCTTTTCTACTCTCCTATTTTACTCTTCCTTTTTAGATATTTAGATTGTCTTAGCTGTCCATTGTGTCCGATGATGACTCTTATTCCAAAGGGGGTGGGGGAGGGGTAGGGTCAATGTTGTTGCCATTGATGCCACCTCATGTGGCTATGGAGGCCGATTTTGGAGCTGCACACACTTCCACAGATGGAACAGGCATGTTCTGATGTTTGAGAGGAGTTTTCTTCTGCCTGCTGGTGTCGTTGTGCACGTCTTGTGGTCCTCCTTTCAATAAAGATGTTGTTTATTTGCTCAGTAGCTTTCTTGCAGGTCTTTCTCCAGGTTGGTCTGTTAGCAGCTAGGTTCTCGA
Source organism: Thalassophryne amazonica (assembly GCF_902500255.1). Taxonomy (NCBI): domain Eukaryota; kingdom Metazoa; phylum Chordata; class Actinopteri; order Batrachoidiformes; family Batrachoididae; genus Thalassophryne; species Thalassophryne amazonica. The sequence goes on from NC_047107.1 coordinate 22,662,087, forward strand.
GGTGACCAGGGTTGATGTTGCAATGTCTCAGGAGTTCTTTCGTATAGCCCTTGTAGTGCCTCTTCTGGCCACCAGGAGCCCGCTTTGACTCAAGTAGTTGCCTGTAGAGGACTTGACGTGGGACGTGGAATAAGGACTTGACATTCCTGTTCCATCCATTCCCTTTCCTGTCTACCCCAAGCCCCCCACCAAAGCCCTGTGGCGATGTGGAATGGCGGTAGGCACAGGCCAAGGATGTGGCTGGGAGTGCCTAGTCAAACCATGCACACAGGCAGCAGTGGAGTGACGGTCGTTGTGTTGCGGGATGGGGCAGTGCATCACCTCGGCAGCTTTCACTGCGACTGAGCAGCTCCACACTGCTCACCCCTGACAGGGAAGGACCTGGAAAAGGTGGTCTAAAAATTGTCTGCTCCCCCAATACTCTGGATGGCCAGCCGCAGCCATCAGAGCATCCCTTACTGCGGCTGAAAAACCAAGAAGAATATTCATCTGAACATTGCCACCTGGAATGTTCGCACCCTACTGGACATGTCTGAACCATCCAACAGGCCTAAACGAAGGACAGCCCTTGTAGCCCTTGAGCATGCAAGATATAACATCGACATTGCAGCCCTCAGTGAGACCAGGTTGCACAGCAAGGACTCCCTGACAGAAGTGGGTGCAGGCTACACCTTCTTCTGGAAAGGGGTTCCTGAAGGCATGCGTCGTATCCACGGTGTGGGTTTTGCTGTGAAAACCAAACTGCTGCAGAATATCCCAGAATCCCCTGTTGGCATCAGCGAGCGACTCATGACATGGCATGTTCCTCTTGCTAAGAAACGCTTTGTCACCATCATCAGCGCTTATGCACCAACCCTGGATGCAGATATCACATTGAAAGAAAACTTCTACAGGAGCCTTGATGCAGTCATCCAGAAATATTTAGATATACCTTTGTATACTGATATAGTTCCACCTTAGAATTGGAATATAATATATAAGATATACCTTACTGAATTTTCATGAAGTGGCTGACATAGCAGATTCTCCAAAATCTCCGTGAACCACTGCAGAAGGCTCACACCAGGGGTCCAAATTTCCTGTCTTCCATGTGGGCCAACATAGCTCAACATAGGGTAATACTTGGCGACATCTACTGACTTAGTTTTGGGCATAGTTCACCTTTCACCATTTGGGGGAGGTGATGGTCTAGTGGTTAAGTGTTGGGCTTGATACCAGGGGATCCTTGGTTCAAATCCCATCCTGACCGGAAAATCACTAAGGGCCCTTGGGCAAGGTCCTTAATCCCCTAGTTGCTCCCGGTGAGTAGTGAGTGCGTTGTATGGCAGCACCCTGTCATCGGGGTGAATGTGAGGCATTATGTAAAATGTTTTGAGTGTCTAATACAGATGGAAGTGCACTAAATGCACAAATCACAACTGTTTGTTGTGATTTGGCGCTATATAAAAAAAAAAAAAATTTGGAATGTGGTCACATTGGTCACACATTCCGTGGAGTAGTAGCATAGTTTGGCAGAGCAGGTCATCCATTGTTTGCAACGTCATGTGACGTAGCCTTTATAAACTCGATGCAACTCTGTGAATGTGTCAATTACTACTGGTGCGTCGTCGCAACAGGTTCTACATGCTCCTTTATATTTCTACATATTTCATCATGCACAAGGGATCCAGAGAAGGTGGTGCATTCAGTCAAGCCTCTAATGTTGGCCAGTGGACGCCATCAGAAGGCCGCAGAGCGTTAACGGTGTACTAGCGAAGGTGACACAGCGGTAGTGAAGCTCAACTCTAGACTGCATTTTGGCATGAAAAGTGAAGATTTTAAACATATTGAAAATTTTTCCAGGACCACAACAAACATCAGCATTGCCCCACTGATGTCAACTTAGCTCCTGCTGAGTGTGGCAGATCTCAACGCTGGTCAGTGTGTAAGCAACTTTTCACTCTCTGAAGGCAAAACACCAGTTCATTGTCAGAGTGTGAATGGCCATGAATATTAGCAATAAACACTGCTCACTGGACTTAATAAAATGGTGTCTGACCAGTTGATGTTTGGCTAAACACTAGTCAGCCATTGTTTTTGTCATGTGATTGCTAATTCCTTGTATGCTTTTTCATCCCTGGGCTCTGACCACAGCTGGTGATGAAAAATACCTGTACCAGTTACCATGCCCCTGTTTATGTGAGCAGCCCATTATAGCACAAGTAATTTTCATTTGTAGTATAGGTAACAAGTGAAGTGTCTGACAAGGCCACAATGATGGAAAGCCAGAAAGGACCTTAGGAAATCTACACATTTCTCAATATTGTACCCAGTGAGTCAAAACCTCACACATTCTAGAGAAATGTTGGTTTCTCAGAATGCAAAATATAGAGAACCACACCCTACTATTTATACTTGTATAAAGCGCCTTGAAGCAGCTTTGTCGTGATTTGACACTATATAAACTAAATAAATTGAAAAAGAAGAAGAAGAAGAAAAACAGGTTTCAACTTCAAATACCAACCAGCATTTTTGCAGAATTTCACAACAATTTGTTGTTGTCATTGTATTTGTTTGGTTTTTGGGTACTCCTGGATGTAATAACTCTGAAGACATAGGCACAATACTCTGTCAACTGTGAAATACTTTCACAAAATTCCATTAATCTTTCTATCTGCACATTGGCACTTTTTAACACTGGGTAAATCTCATGTGCACATTCATAAACTCACTCAGCATAAAAAACTGTGACATTACGGTCTGGCAATGTGACGTCACATCTGACAGAAACGTGCACTGCCATGGTGTTTTTGTGAGAACTGTAGATTTTGTTCCAGGTCAGAAAGTGCTCTCAGACTTTGGTTTTGCACGTCTTGTCAGTTGGTGTGCAGTGCATCTCTCCCTGCACGCCGGCTCTCCTCCTCCAGCTCATTCCTTTGTTGCACTGGGGCTGAACACTATGTTAACCTAGTAATTGGCACTGGGCCTTCCCCATTATACGGCTTTCTATTGAGCCGTTCTACATGACTAGTTAAAGAAGATGGCATGAAGATTAATGAAGTCCAGCTAATACAGGAGGGGGGTCCTCTCCAACATTTCCACTGAGGAGATAGCAGAGTCTGCCCCCAGCTCAGCCTCCTCACTACACCCTTTTTTTCCCCTCCATATTGCCTGTTTTAGTCGTGAACTCCGGACCTTCCACTTGTGTAGCAAAGCCACCACAGCGTCCTGCATGATTGATGTCACTACAGCAGTCAGTCTTTTCCCTTTGAATTGAAAGGCCTGGCACTCCAAAATAGATTTTCCAGCACAATTCACACTGGCTGCCAGCAGATAGAAAGGCAGGCTGAGCCTTTATGCAGTTTAATTTAAAACCATGAGCTAGCTGACGTGTTCATTCACTTTTGGCAAATGCCCCTTTGGATTGGGTCTACAGTCTTCACTTTCATGTTGTCATTTCATTGCTGATCTTGCTGAAGTACCAATAAAAGTGAAATGATAAAGCGGAAAGTGTGTACTCGCTGAAAATCATGGTTGATAAAAGTATAACTGTGCAGCACTTTATCATGATCTTACCACAGAAAACCATTAATTAGTACTTTTTAAAAATATTGATATATACTATTTTCACTCTATAGTCTACTGTGATTAGCAGCCTGGGAATCACCATCACCCAGAACCTCAAGTGGGAGCTGAATGCCAGCTCTCTCATCAAGAGAGCACAACAGAGGATGTGCTTTCTGCGGCAGCTAAGGAAGTTCAACCTGCCAAAAGCAATAATGGTGAACTTCTACACTGCCATCACTGAGTCCATCATCTCCTCCTCCATCATGTCTGGTATGCTACTGCCACTGCTAAGGACAGGAGCAGACTGCAGCGTATCATCCACACAGTAGAAAAGGTGATCGACTGCAATCTGCCATCCCTACAGGACCTATACACCTCCAGGGCCCTGAGGTGAGCAAGGGCGATAGTGGCCGATCCCTCTCACATGATAGTCTGACCATCAAATATCGATGAAGTTGATGTCTTAGTGCTGTCTACAATTGCTGATTTTTTATACTCAATGTGTACATTGTGGTGCCAAAAAATAAATAAATCAATTAAACCGGATACCCAATCAAGGCTGAGAACACGGGTATATTAATTCATTTTCTACACCTGCTTACTCCATTTAAGGCTCACAGCAGGGCTGGAGCCTATCTCTGCAGCCATAGAGAGGAGAGAGGTGGAGTACATCCTGGACAGGACGCAAGTCTATCACAAGGACACAAACTCATTCACACCCATGGTCAAGTGGAAGGAAACCAAAAAGAGCCCCCGTGGACATAGGGACAACATGCAAACTCCACACAGAAAGGACCAATAGTGGTGCAGCTTCGCTAAAATTTCCATAGCAATTGTTCATTTTGTGACTAAAACACCAAATCTGGCACACATATTCTAAATTAAGTAATATTCATTTTCAGATGTGGAGGTATCCTAGAGCTGACCTCTAATGACCTACAGGGGTCACTGAAGAATTACACAGGGGTCAAAATTAGAACATGCTCCAACCATATTGCAAACTATACCACATTATTTGTCTGATCAAAAACAATTTCAATAAGGTATAGTATGGACTATCTACAACTGAATGTTATGGATTCATGGTGTTAAATACAGCAAAAAGGATGATAAAGGTCCATTTCAGTTTGTACAAGGGTCAAACAGTAAAGTTACTCTAATTTTGGTAAGACACAATGCAAATTATTGGTTGAGCAAGGTTGGGTAAGATTACTTTGAAATGTAATCCAAAAGTAATCAGATTACAAGTAATTCAAATGTATGTACATACATACATGTAATCCACATGTATTCTTTCAAAGTAATCCTATCCAACCTTGTGGCTGAGTTAATATGGTTTAAAAAAGGAAAACTTTGCACCATGTGTATATTACAGATGTCATAGTAGAATCCAATGGATATCAACCTTGTTTGACCTCTATTTTGGAGAGCAAGCATTCAACACAGTCAAAACTATTCCATTTATTAATCCTATTAGCTCAACCAATAATTACCAAAATTGGCACAGCTTTAACTTTTGACCCCTGTACAAACCAAATAATATATTAACCTTTGTCATCATTTTTGCAGTTTTTACCCTACAACATTTCATCAAGGATAACCTAAACTATACCTTTTTGGAATCATTATGATCAGACAAATAATATGGCATACTTTTCAATATGATTGGAACTTTTTTAAATTTTGACCCCTGTGCAATTCTTCATCGACCCCTGTAGGTCATAAGAGGTCCACTCCAGGATGCATTCACGTCTGAAAAAAGCATTAATTAACTTTGAATGTATGTGCCAAATTTCATGCTCAATGCACAATCATTTTGCCTATCTATCTGCTGCACTACAGCGGGGCGCACGTGCGTGTGTGTGCATGGGGGGGGTGCATGTGCGCACCGCTGCCAACTGCTGGACACTGCTGGCAGTGTGCCATGCTGTCTCATGTGTCAGACGCAGCCTTTCCAGGGAACTTTAATTTTTTTTTTTTTTATTATTGTATTTTGTCTCACTTCAGAAAGCACAACGCAACTGTGGACACTGCGATGGTTGGATTATCACATGGGATTTATTTTGCCGTGGTTGATTCCAGCACACAGCAGCCGGATGAGAGAATTTTAGCCACAGGTTGTAGTCCCGGCTACACATCCACACTGTGCTCCTGGACTGCTGTTGGAGGTGAAATTCATGTTTATTAATGCTGTAACAGCCTGGCACAGCAGTTCCATGTCATATCTCCTACAGAGTTATAAGATCATATATTACAGCAGTGAGATCTGTTCAGCTCCGAGCCTGAGGAGTGCAATAATGCGTTACTGTACACCACGGGGGTTTTGAACATGTGCATCACACTAGGCGCCGCCAGCCGATTTTGACCAACTGTGTGGACTCTCGCAGATGACTGCCAGAACATTTTGGAACTGAAACCCGACACTTTACAAATGTGCACCGATTCATCATTCTTGCGCCATTGTGCGTGATTCTGGCTATGTGTGACGGGGGTATAAATGTTAGGAAGAACTTTTTTAGTAATAGAACCGTCACTCTGTGGAACATTCTACCAAATCATAATGTAAATTTGCTCAGTGTAAGTGGTTTTAAAAACAGGTATGATCAGTATTACTATGGTTTTTAAGTTGTGATGTGTGCTTTTATGTACTATCTGTACAAACTTTTTATCACAAAATAAAAATGTTTTCAGTGTTTTCATTCAGAGTGGGGTTGGCAATCCAAGTTGAGCTGGAGTCAGCCTGAATCTAGCTCAAGTCCGACAGGGTTTTTCTGAATGTGAAGTACTCAAATCGATTTTAAGATAAATTGTTTTCTATTCAGACTCACGGAGATCAGAATGCAAATGTGGCTAGAATCCGGGTAGTTCAGGGATCATGATGTCAGACTTCTTCACTATGTTTGTGGGTACAAAATGTCCTCTTCACTCTGGCAGCATTCAGTAGGGCTACAGAGGTGAGGATGGCAAACAACCTTCTTTCTCTGATGGGTGCATTCCCTTCCATGGTGTCACACACATCCACACTCCCATGTCCAGATCCACACATTTAACCTTTATTTAGCCAGGTTAGTCCCATTGAAATTGAGACCTCTTTTGCAAAGGAGACCTGGACAATTAAAAAGGGTCACGAGGTGCTGAAGCTTATCCCAGCAGACATAAGGCGTGAGGCAGGGTATATCCTGGGTACATCCAGGGTACATCCTGGCCACAGACAGATACTCACACCTGCACGCACACCTACGGACAATTTAAAGTTTCCAATTCACCTAATCTGCTTGTCTTTAAATGTGGGAGGAAACCCACGCAAACACAGGGAGAACATGCAAACTCTATACAGAAAGGCCACAGGTGGGAATTGAACCCATGACCTTCTTTCCAGATCCACACACACTTGAGTTGGATTGAGTTTGGACGCATGTGTAGGTTGAGCCAGATTTGAAAAACAGGTCTGAACGCTATCCAGCTCCAGCCGGATTGCCAACCATAGTATGAATGGGGCCAAACAGACATGGTTGAGAACATAAATTCCTTGATGAAGGTAAAAAAACAGAAAGTATTGCTCTTTGATGATTTTTTGGGCCTGGGGTTACCCATACTGGAACTGTTTGATGTGTGTTTCCTGTAGTTTATTACCATCCACTAGTTATCACCATTACAACGTCGTCTCCAGTTTGTGGGATGCTGGTGTGCACAGAACAATTTGGACCCAACTGGGGCTTTTACTTAATAATATGGACACACATCATCACCAATTTTGAAAATCAATCATTTCTGCACATTAAAAAAAAATCCCTTTGAGTAGCACATCTGAGTAGCGTCTCCACTGTATCCCGTATCTGTGTGTTCTGATGCATAAGAAAGGTTGACTGCAGCTTGTTTTCTGAGGCTTGTAATCAGATAAATTAACCGAAGCTATCAAAAGATTGCAATAACACTCAGCGCTGCCATAAACCTAAGAGCTGCAACTGTAGCGGGAGCTTTATGACAGACGTCACTGAAGCACGCTGATTTATTCGTGCACCCCTGTCCTATCGATCTTCTGCACGGAGGCCTCACTCTGCCTCTCCAAAGCAAGACCCCATCCGCCAGGCTCTCAGCAGCCACAGCCAAACGCCACAGCACAGAGTTGTTGCATGTATGCATGCACGTGTGTTACTTTTAACCCAATCTCACGCCATTTTCGTCATGGCATTATGAAATGTAAATTAAGCTGTGGCTCCTGTCGCAAAAATGTGGTGCTTCTTGTGACGAGAGTACACAATGTGGGGTGAAGCAGCGGGGAGGGAGCTCTGGGGGGGTATGGTTAGGGTTAGGGGAAGGGGTAGGGTTAGAAATAGTAAATGTGACTTATTTTGTGATGGGAGCATGAAAAATAAGAGCAATCTCAGATTTCTGACATCCGCCAAAGGTTGGCAAGGACTCAAAATAACAGATATGTGATTCACATCATGACCTGGACTTTACCTGGATCCAGATTCCACAACACAATGCAATAATTGCATACTGATCCAGAATGGTCCGACTGATCAAGATTTTGCAATCTGATATTTAATTCTCAAGCTGAAACAAAATATTGTCTTCCTGATCTCGGTTTTACATTGTGATGTCATATTCACGTAGTTTTGACGTAATCCTTAAAAGTCTACAAAGTGGAATCCTGATCCAGAATCCAGATATGGATCCAGAGCACCTCCAAAATCTCATGGAGTCTTCCAAGGCCTAACACCAATGTGTGGCCAAAATTTGGTGAAAATCTGTTAAGTAGTTTTGATGTAATCCTCAAAATCCAACAAAGTGAAGCAAACAAATTGAAATCGGGATCCGGTGTTCTGTTAAGATGCACAAATTGACAGTTACGTGTGCCGAGTTGAGCTCCCCAGGCAAGCTGAGCTACCCATCATCTAATGACAATATTCTGCTTTAAAGACAGCGTGTACATGCAAGTCTTTACGTTTTAAATCGAAAATACACTTATTACTGTATTTCTATGCAAAGACAAAAATTACGTGGGTTTTCTTCAGTAGTGGAGTTCATGCTCCCATCACAAAATGATTAAAATTTTCATGACGGGGTTTTTTTTAACTTACTATTACTAACCCTACCCCTACCCCCAACCCTAACCTTAACCATAACCTAACCCAACTAATTCCCTTAACGCAAACCATAACTCCCCCCAGCCCCGCTTCACTTTTAATTTCGTGCAGCTGTCACGTAATTTATTAGAATAAATTTGTGCTCCCATTACAAACATTTTGCACTTTTTGTGACAATATCACGAACCAATAGATTTATGTATATTTTGTGCTGGTGAATCACGACATGCTGTAAGACTGGGGTGGTATACAATGCCATGTTTGTAAAAATTAAATATTAATGGCAGGTGGTAGTATTTCACTTTAAAAGGGGCGTGGCCATTTCACCTATTTCATCGTCAGTGGCAAATGTGCTACCAACCAAAAATTGCTCAATGATCTTCAATTAGATGATTTTTGAAGAATTAAGTTCTGGACATACAAGTGCAGACAAAGCCACCATAAGCACCATGCACTACTAGAGTACTAATATCTATCTGTGGGGAAAATTTGGTTAGAATCTGTGAAGTAGTTTTGATGTGATCCTGCTAAAAGAATCCTGCTAATGACCTCCACATTAGAGACATTAAGAGACTGCTTTCTTCCATCTGCCAAATATAGCGAAGATTCATCCCATCCTGTCTATGGCTGATGCTGAGACTCTGATACATGCATTTATCTCTTCCAGATTGGACTATTGCAATGCTTTATTTTCTGGTTTACCGCAGTCCCGCACTAGGGGTCTTCAACTGGTTCAAAATGCTGCTGCCAGACTTTTGACGTAAAAGAGAAGGTTCAACCACATTACACCTGTTTTGGCTTCCCTTCATTGGCTTCCTGTTTCTTTGAGATCAGACTTTAAGTGTTGTTACTAGCCTATATAATTGTTTACGGACTGGCACCTCCCTACCTGGCTGACCTGGTTGAGCCCTACGTACCGGCTCGGCCTTGCGTTCACAGGGTGCAGGGCTGTTGTGTGTCCCTAGGGTGAACAAAAAGTCGGCTCTGTGGAATGATTAGCCCCCGCACATACAACAGTCAGACTCTGTGGAGATTTTTAAATCTAAATTGAAGACATCTTTTTTCCCCGATTTATCACTAGTATTTTATGTTATTGCATATCTTCTTTTATTCTTTTTACTTATTTATGTTTTTATTCTTTTACTGCCTTTTTTAAATCTTTTAATTCATTTTGTTTTCCTTTTTTAAGTTGTGTTGTGTGGAGAACCTTGAGGCGACCCTATCGTGAATTGGCACTATATAAATTAATAAATTTGAATTTGAATTTCAAAAGACAGACAAACAGACAAATAAATGAATGCAGATGATTTTATTATGTTCTTGGCAGACATAACAAACATGAGACTGGGCTGGCTCCTTTAAAGGTTTTTATGACCCCAGAAATGTGAAGGCATTTATTTATTTATGTGGCAGAGGCCTGTACTATGCATGCAATCCTCTGGTGTTTGTGTAACATTAGCATGTCAGGAAAGAACACTGCTAATGAAATTAAATAGAAAGCATGTGTGGGTATCAAAGTGACCCATATCCCCGTTTGTTCATGTAATCAATATTACAGCTTGGCCTCTCTTGTTTGTTACTTTAATCAAGAACAAGCTGTACCTCGTCTTAATCGCTTGGTCCCAAGATGAATGTGTCACAAATGCTGCTGAACATATGCTGTGATACATGCATTTGATTGAATGCGCTGTAATACTGCATCTTACAGTATGGATGGCAAATAATATGAATTATTCCTTAGTATTCTGGTTTTTCCTCACCTTTCAACCATTTTAATCGTAAATAAAACATGTGACACTTAAGGGCACACAATCATATGGCGCATATTGCCTCATCCTTTTAACAAATATGTTTCATAGCCCTATTAAAAGGGGTCTTCATCTGTCCTGTCAAAAGGAAGTCTAGCAGGCTTTTTTTTTTAGTTTAATTACACAATCCAATTAAAAAAGAGGAGAAAAAAAGTGAGCCGCATTCTGATCCGCCTCTCCTTGGGTTTGAGTGGATATGACATTTACAAGGCTCGCCTTTCAAGCAGACAATGGTGTGATTGATGAGGTGCAGACGCTATGAAGGAGGCGATTGCCATGTGGAAGCAGCGCTTAGTGCACATTGATTTATTTATCATCTGTTTCTAAAGCAAGCCTGGCTGCTCCAGGTCCACGCTGTAGATGCACTGCAGCCGCCGCGCGCTGCGCTTTAGCAGTTAAACGACGAGGTTACAACATGACCACCGCAAGGCCCGGAGAGCGGCGATATCTGACGGGGAATCAGTCCTGCAAATTGTTGTCCTCATTGTGCCCGTTGTGGTGTTGAGTCCAGTAAATGTTGCTGTTATTGACATTGACATGCTGTGGTCAACCAGCAGGAGCCGCTTGTTAGTTGACTCTTGCTGTTTTGTGTGTTTAGAGAATGATTAATTCATGCAGTAGGGAGAAAAGCTGGATTCAGTCCACAGACAGATGCTGATGAGAGAGAAAGTCTGCAAGCAGTGGAGTACGGAACACGGCTGTTAGCTCAGAAGTCCTCCAAACAAACTTAAAAATAAAACATATTCTATTTTTAGAGGTTTTCAACTATGTCTTAATATTTATTCATTAATTTTTTACACCCGTTTATTTCAATTAACGGTCACAGCGGAGCTGGAGCCTATCCCAGTAGTCATTGGGTTGGAGGCGAGGTACACCCTGGACAGCTGTCAGTCCATCACAGAACTCTGTCTCTTAATAGCTTTACTGAAAAACAATTTAATTTCATATTTATTATATTTTATTAAGAAAATAGACTCAAGTATAGCAGCCAGGCTGCTCTGTGTGAGCCTGATCCCTTCAGGTCTCAGAAGCTAAGCAGTGTGGGCTGGTTAGACTTCTTTGGAACACCGAGGGCTGTGTGCCTTTGTTCAGATGGGGCATCCAGTGTAAAACGTGTACCAAATAATTGACAAGGAACATTATTATTTCAGAAATCAAAGATTCGAACTACAGTAAAAAGTCCTTGTATCAATGTTTAAATATTTGGAGCACATGGGTGCATTGCTGGCCTATTTTCTTTCTCTCTTTCATTGTAAGTTTTTGTTGTTCTGGACCTGTGTCTGATGAATAAATTCATTCAAGTCACTAATTTGTATATATTCACCTGAAATTGTTTACCCTTCTGGGGGGCTCTGGGCAGGTCCATGGGGATTCACTCAGAAAATCCAACCTGCCATGGATAGACAGTCATGCAAGGAATGCTTGTGCCAAATTTTAGAAAAATTCTATGACCCAATTTGAACCATTTGAAAATCCAAATCAATATGCCAGTAGCTGAAGGGACTTACTGGTCTTTTGGGTGGGTGGGGGGCTTAGAATGATTCAAGTAAAATGGATTTTTTTTTTCTATCTCAAAACAATTTTTTGCAGTATTACAGAAAAAAAGTTATTGAACAGTATTTCAGCAATAATTTATGAGCTTGAAAACTGCCAAATTTGTTGCCCTCCTGGGAAGCTCTGGGAACCCACACGAGATTCAGTCCATAACTCCAAACCACCATGACCAGACAGACTCTCAAAGAATGTCCCCACCAAATCTCAGGAAAGTTCAATGAAGAGTTTTTAAGAAAATGTCGACACGGTGCAAGGCACACTGGAGACAAATCTTGATGGAATAGTCCTTTTGGACCTTTAGTCTAAATGGCAAAAAAAAATGCATTAATTATATACTACTACTACTACTACTACTAATAATAATAATAATAATAATAATAATAATAATAATAATAATAAAAGCACCTGTAATTGAAGAAATGCAATAGAAGTTGTCTTAAGATAAAAGTAATATAAAGTGATTAAGACATTTAATATGGAAATAAACTTTTGAGAAAGAAAGTACGAAAGCGTATTGCATTCACTGGATAAAAAAAATAGACCACTGATCTCGTAATTTTGAGATAAGATCTCGTAATTACGAGAAAAGATCTCATAATTACGAAATCAGGTGTCTCCAGGTTCCCTGTATGCGCGCTTCCTCAATGATCAGTAGGCATGATGGCGCTGTCGCAATTAATCTGCTGTTACCGCCTTCTCGGTCTGAGACACTGGGAAATACTGTTGCTGGATGAATGAAACTCCTCCAGCGAGGCGAGGCACAGCTCGGGCACACAGACTGGCATGTGCCCGGGTGGGAGTGAGCCCCGCTGTGTCCCTCAGTGGTCGGTGGGTCTGTGTGAGTGAAAGCTGGAAGTCGCCCCGTGCTCTCTGGACATTCATCCGGGAGCACTTCAGGGAGAAAATCCACACTTTGTGTTTGATTATAGTGTGTTATCATCGGCTGAGCTCAGCTCATGTCTGTGCTGAGGGACTGGAAGTACGGAAGTATATACATAAAACTATTTAGACACCTGATCTTTTCTCATAATTACAAGATCAGGATCTCGTAATTATAAGATCAGGATCTCGTAATTACGAGAAAAGATCTCGTAATTATGAGATATTTTCTCATAATTATGAGATCCTGATGTCATAATTCCGAGAAAAGATCTCGTAATTATGAGATCTTTTCTCGTAATTACGAGATCAGTGGTCAAAAATTTTTTTATCCAGTGAATGCAATACGCTTCCGTAAGAAAGAAAGAAAGAAAGCTTAATTTTTGTTGAAGACATCAGCTTCAATAAAAAGAGTCCTCATCTTTTCTTCCTTATTCACTGATAATGTGGTGGTTACATAGCCTGACGTGAAATACAAGAAACTTTATTTATTCAATGGAACACATGAACATTTACAGAAATACAATAATATGTGACTGGACATGAGAAAAACAATAAATTAATAATAGAAATAAAAATTTGAAATATAAAAAAATATATTGCATTTAAAAAGAAATTAGCCAATAAATGCAACAAAAGACATAAATCCAGTTGGCAGCAAACCAAACCCATGCCATGCTTATGATTTCCGCAGCTTTTGGATCCTGGGAACATTTAAGGGTCCTTTCACATCTACCTGGAGTTTCAGACTTTTCACGTTGGTCTCAATCACAGCAGCAGGTGTGAAAACTGCCTCAGACCACGGTCCGGAACAAAGGACTAACACTTTGTCTGACCAAAGGGGGTGGCCTTGGTCCGCATCTAAGCGAACCACAATCCGGTGCAGTTGCACTGAGAAAACACTTTTTGAATGTCTTTTTGTCACTGTGTCAGGTGGTAAAAGCAGAACATTTTTAAAGTTTTGATGGAACATGTTGTCGAGTGCTGCTGGAAAAAAACAAAAAACAAAACCCTTAATTAATAATAGTGTTATAACAAGAGGAATCCATTCATTCATTTTCTACATTTAAACTGAACTCAGGCTCAGGCACACCCATTTAAGAGGCCAACAAGTTTAAGGAATTGTTATCTGAAATGTGCTCTCCTTGTTTATTCTAAAGTTGGCTGCTCACTACACGATAATTGGATACAAATGCATGTTTTGCCACAGTCGTATGGAAGCAAAAGCCTAAAGGTGCCCTGACACTTGCACGACTGTGTTTCACGCACTTGCACGCACTCTGCCGTGCAGGAGAGTAAACTCGTCTCAAACTCATTGTAAACCGTTGTAAACTGTGTGCGGCTTCATTCACATGCGCAAAGAAAATTTTTAAATGTTCAAAATCTCCATCGCGCATTAATTACGTGAACGTCAAATGAACATTGCACAAACAATTCAAAAACACAGCGTGAGTGCGAGTGATTGCCTCAGCGCAAAGATTGTAACGAGATGGTAAATCTATCATCACACGTACTTTTACAGCTACTCACAAGAAGGAATGAATATGCAGCTGTTTTACCAAGCTATTACAATATAAGCATTACAAATAATTACCTTTTAGACAGTTCCAAATATGTTCTCCACTTCATTAAGGGCATGAGAGAGAGGGGGGAAAAAAGCGGCAGCTGGAACAGTCCTCTGTGATTCCAGAACCAATTAGAGGTGTTTTCAACAGCTAACTCAGAGAGAAAATGATTAATCCACCACAAAATAATTATTTTATATACGCAGCGTCCAGTGCATAACCCAGGGCATCCAGCAGAACAAAGCACGGCGGGTGGGATCATCACAACGAAGTGCACAAGTTCGTGGATCAAAGTAGTGCAAGTGTCAGGACACCTTAAGGCACACCTGTGCAATAATCATGCTGTCTAATCAGCATCTTGATATAACACACCTGTGAGGTGGGATGGATTATCTCAGCAAAGGAGACATGCTCACTAAGACAGATTTAGACATATTTGTGGACAATATTTGAGAGAAATAGGTCTTTTGTGTATATAGAAAATGTGTTAGATCTTTAAGATCAGATCATGAAAAATGGGAGCAAAAACAAAAGTGTTGTGCTTACAGTTTTGTTCGGTGTAGTTTGCAACTTTCTGGTGTGCTCTTGTGGTATCAGGTCTCATCAGGTCTGGGAGTACGCTTTGGTGCCACATCTACCACCCCTACTGGCTTGTGTCCTGGTTGGCAACTACCCAGGCAGACAACTGGAACATCCACATCTCTCAAAGGTATGCTTCTACCTGCTGGAGAAAGATGAATCATGGGCATCCTCTTGGGCTTTTCCAACACTGGAGTCCTTAACACTGGGGTACCTGCTTGTTGGGTCATGCCATTAAAATGTGCCACATAGCCACATTGTAGATAGACAGGCAACTTCTTTCACACCTGCATGCACACCAACAGTCAATTTAGACTTTCCTATTTACCCACACCTGCATGTCATTGGAAGTGAGAGGGAGCCAGAGCACATGGAGAGAACCCAAGCAAAAATTCACACAGGAAGGTTTAGGCAGGAAGCGATCCTAGAGCCTTCTTGCTGTCAGGCAATATTGTTAACTACTTAGCCACCATGCCGACCTACATCAGAGTTGTTGTGATTCCCTCATTAGTCTCCTTCCACCACAGTCAGTTTTTGAGAACTGCCTCCTCCAGATGTAGTTATCATACTGTACCATTCATTCATTCATTTTTTTCATCCTGCTTATTCCAGTTAAGGGTCACAGGGGAGCCGACCCGTGACCATACTGCCCTCACATAGTGTCATACCATTTGTATTTCTTCATGACTGACATAAATGAAGCCCCAGACAAATTCACTGACTTGAAAGAGTTCATGTATACATACCATACCGAATCTAAGGAAAACTGGTTGTAAAGGTGAACATTTGTATTCACAACAATCCATATACAGTGCATCCTGGAAGTATTCACAGTGCTTCACTTTTTCCACATTTTGTTATGTTACAGCCTTATTCCAATCTGGAGTAAATTGTTTATCCCCCCTCAAAATTCTACTCACAACACCCCATAATGACAACATGAAAAAAGGATTTTTGAAATTTTTGCAAATTTATTAAAAATAAAAAACTAAGAAATCACATGTACATAAGTATTCACACCCTTTGCTCAATACTTTGTTGATGCACCTTTGGCAGCAATTACACCCTCAAGTCTTGAAAATGATGCCATAAGCTTGGTGCACCTATCTTTGTCCATTCATCTTGCAGCACCACTCAAGCTGCATCAAGTTGGATGGGAAGTATCGGTGCATAGACATTTTCAGATCTCTGCAGAGATGTTCAGTCGGATTCAGGTCTGGGCTCTGGCTGGGCCACTCAAGGCCATTCACAGAGTTGTCCTGAAGCCACTCCTTTGATATCTTGGCTGTGTGTTTATGTAACGGAGGCCAGCAGGTGTCGCTGTGCAGATGTAGTTAGTAAATCTCACTCCCAACAGCTCAAAAGGATTCTCTGGTCACAAGGCCAGAGCCCTGGGTTTTAGCCTTCTGGTTAGAGAGTCCGACTCCCATGCCAAGGATCGTGAGTTCGCGTCCCGAGGGGAGCGAATGCGCGGTGCCATAACAACACAACGCAGAGTGCAGCCGCTACATTTATCTTGCTGAAGATGAACCATCACCCCAGTCTGAGGTCAAGAGTGCTCTGAGAAGGTTTTCTTCCAGGATGTCTCAGTACATTGCTGCATTCATGTTTCCCTCTATCCTGACTAGTCTCCCAGTTCCTGCCACTGAAAACATCCCCACAGCATGATGCCACCACCATGCTTCACTGTCGGGATGATGGCTCATTTCTGCCAAACATGACGCCTGACATTCACGCCAAAGAGTTTAAACTTTGTCTCATCAGACTTGAGAATCTTCTTACTCATGGTCTGAGAGTCCATCAGGTGCCTTTTGGCAAACTCCAGGTGGGCTGTCATGTGCCTTTTACTAAGAAGTGGCTTCCGTCTGGCCACTCTACCAAACAGGCCTGATTGGTGGATTTCTGCAGAGATGGATGTCCTTCTGGAAGGTTCTACTCTGTTCACAGAGGAATGCTGGCACTCTGAGAGGTTCTTTGTCACCTTCCGGACTATGGTCTTTCCCCCGATCACTCAGTTTAGACAGGCAGCCAGCTCTAGGAAGAGTCCTGGTGGATCCGAACCTCTTGCATTTACAGATGATGGAGGCCACTGTGCTCACTGGGGCCATTAAAGCAGCAGAAATGTGTCTATATCCTTTGGAGTGCTGCTCTGCTCTGAATGTCTGCCACCCCTGCCCCCCCCCCCCCCCCAAAAAAAATGGATTTGCATGATTCATAGCATAAAAATATGAATGTGACTTGTAACCTCTTAAAATAGGTCAAGGTTAGCCATCTTTGAACTTGCTCAAGGTCTGTGTCCCAACTTAACAACTTAAAGATTCTGGCAGTAATAGGACTGGACTTATGCAGACAGACAGACGGACGGACGCAAAGCCTTCGCAATACCCAATGACCATATTTGATGGCCTCGGGTAAAAATTGAAGGGTTCAGAAAACCTTCTGAATGATGACGGCAGGCCAGTTTATATTTGGTCTAACAGACAGTGCTCTCATCTTCATGATGGAATTTTAACAACTCCCCACAATAATATTAAGTTTGACATTTTTAAATGTGTTCAGTGGTTCATTTGGTGCTTATTGAAACATACTAGAGTGGAATAGAGTCCATAATCTTGTCATTGGCAACTTTGAGCACATATTCAATCTCGTATCCTGTTTCAGAACTGGCTTTTCTAAAGAAGACGGTAACATCTTGATTGGAACATGTTGAGAAGCGGTGCAGCACTGAAGCTCAGTGAGGCGTGCTCGCTCGCTGCACCAACCTCATCACAATCCACTGATGAACTTAGCCTCTGACATCTCTCTCGTCTTCACACTTGTACGCCGATGGAACTGGAATAATTCAGAGCAGCATTTCATTTTTAGAACATAGAAGTCGGTATAGGTCCACGAACAGCTGACCACCAGCAGTGATCTCTTGCATATTTTCAATTTTGAAAAACATCTTGGAGAATAAAAGGTTGATTTCTTGTAATCCATCAGTAATGTCAAAGCTGCACCTCGGAGTGAAATGTGATCAGTTTTTGCATCTGGAGTAAGGGCAGAGAAGGATGTGTGGTTCCAGAAATGAAAAGCATCATCTCTCTCATGGAGTCAGACTGCACGTTGATGGGTGGCGCTGTTAACTTGGCGTGATGACAGTCAGCCCTTGGAGAGGGAGTCGGGGTGAGCCACCTTTGTTGTGTACGTGCTGCCTCCTCCATACAGGGACTGAAGGGGGGAGTCAGGAGACAGATGCTTAACGACTCCCTCAAGGCCACGGCTCCGGCCCTTATCTCATCCCCAGTTTGTGCAGGTTGCCATAGTAACTGACCTGAACACTTGAAAGGATGAGTAACACAACAGTATATTGGCCTCCGAGCTACGAGAAAAATTTATTTTGGACACTGATACCAATAAACCGTTGAGAAAATGTTGATTTAATGCGCCTATAATGTCTATTTTTGTTAGTATCACTACTTTTACTATTTTGTTGTTTATACTTCAACCGTATACATGTATGGTTTGACCAAAAAAAAAAAAAAAAAATCCAAATATATACAGATTTGATAAACATTAATAATAGTTGTTGCAGGAATGCAAGAATAAAAATGTTAAATGTTATTGCTTATCTAAACATAGATCCAATTATTTATTACAATGTGGGTAATTTTTAATTTACACCACAAAGGTCATGTGAAATCAAATGATAATTTGACACTGGATTTTAAAAAAAATACCCTTTTATCGGATTATTTTGTGCTCATAATCATTATATGTTGTGCTGTTGCACTGCACTGCACTACTGTTTTTTTTTTTTGTTTTTTTTTTCAAAATTATTTTTATACATTCACTAGTTTGCTTAAAAGTGCAGTAATTCCCAAAGTGTGGAAGTGAAAGTACTGCAGTGTTTGAAAAGGGCAGGAAGCTGGAACACCCAGAGGAAACCCATGCAAACACAAGGACAACATGCAAACTCCACACAGAAAGGACCAATTGGGAATCAATCCAGCTGCCTTCTTGCTGTGAAGCAATAGTGCAAACCACACACGCACACATGCACACACACACACACGTTCCTAAGTTCAGGAATGGCTGATCGATTGTATAGTAGAATCAGTGGTGTTCCAGATGTGTTGTTTGTTTTGGGTCAGGTGGAGCATGATTATGAGTTGGAATAGAATTTTGAGTAATTGTGCAACTACGGATTTCATGTGTCAACTGCATTACATATTACTATCAGGTCTGGATGACGGGTTTGGCTGGACGCAAATGCAGGACTCAGACAACAAGCTCTGTAACTAAAAGTAGTTTACTGAAACAGTAAATGGGGTGCGGTACACAGCAAGGCAGTCCAACAAGAGTAACAATATCAGAATCATCAGGCAAAAGGCGTGGTCAAGGATACAGGCAGGTAATCGTAACACACGTGAGGCAGGCAGGTCGAGAATACGCAAAACAGAGCTAGAGAGAAGGCACAAGGCACATCAATCTGGCGAAGGAGTGAGGCAAACTGAGGAGCTTATAAACACCCAGGTGTTGAGGTGCAGATTAAGAGCAGGTGTGCGTGGAATGCTCCAGAAAGAGGGTGTGGCCAAAGAGAGGGGAACACCCACCACCAAGAGTCAGCAGAGACAGACAAGAGAGAAAGGGACAGATAGACCCAAGCAGGAAAAACCCAAGCAAGAGTCTAAACATAACAGAAAGTAACAGAACAATCAACCAAAACAAAGAAAACAGCAAACAAAACCCAAAGCCTGACAGTTACATACATATATATTTTGTTAATTTACACATAAAGTGCCTTTGGACCATGCAGTTCTATGGACTCAGTCCACCAAAAACTACACACACCCCCAAACTGCATTTTTTCTGTTTGCATTTGCCATTAGGAACCAGGTAGGAGCACTAAAGTGATGTGATAGCATGACACATGCAATCAGATTTGACTCTCTTTGCTATATGCATTTGTCTCTTTTGAAAAAAAAAAACACCCTCATGCTTAGAAAAATGCAAAAACAAAAAAACAAAACACACACACTGCGTGACTGCATGCACTATGAAGAATAAATCCCAGAAGCTACTGAGAAAAGTGTTAAGAACAGCACATGTCAAGCCAGTCTCACTGCTTATTAATAACTGATTTTCTGAGTGCATTTAGACACACTGACATGTTGATGGCAGGCAGAAAACTGCATAATGATTTGTTTTGAGCTTTAGTCACATGCCATATTTTTTAGTTAATGTTGGTATTAATCAGCTAATTAAATCAATACAAAAAAACTGCTCCTGCCACGAAGCATCAGACAATAAAGGGGCGACAACTGTGATTTTTTCAGTCTGGAAATTAATTTGCAGTTCTAGCCTGAACTATTCTGACATTTGTTACTGGGGATTGGCAGGCCATTGACGAACAACCTATACCCCACCTCCTGCCCTCCTGCATGCTGGGAAATAAACTTCAGACCCTTGCAACCCACAATGAGATAAAGATATGTGGCAGAATTTGCCTGGCTGGCTGGATTATAGATGACGGATGGATGGATGGATGGATGGATGGATGGATGGATGGATGGATGGATGGATGGATGGATGGATGGATGGATGGATGGATGGATGGATGGATGGATGGATGGATGGATGGATGGATGGATGGATGGATGGACAAATCTACAGATTAAGTCATTGTATAATCATTCAATTACTAAGGCCTACAGGGAGCACCAGGACCCTAAACACTTGGACCTTCATTCGCCTGCGAAGATATTGGCATCACCACACACCTCTGTCTGGTGACCCCATGACAGGTTTGATTGTTTACGAATGCATTTAACCTTGTTAAAAGTGGCCCATCATTTCCTGATTGTATTAGGTTTGTCCTGCTCCCTAGCATGTGTGTTACCGTGATTGTCGCCAGGGTTTCAACTTCCTATTACAGGTCTTAAGGTCTTACAGGTCTTATGGTTTTTAGACTGACTGCTTCATATGAAAAACTTCTTGTTACTGAACTGTGCCTGGTTTTTGGATGACCCTATGTTAACTCTCAGAAAGACTGTACCTATTTGAACTGTCCACCATCCAGTTCTTACTGTAATACTGTCCCTCACAAAGTACAAAGTCAAACTATTTCACACTCTTAAATTTATTCAAAGTCACGTTGGAAAAACAGGCCGAACGTCTCTCTCGCAGGGGGTCCATCCATTCAGAACCCTGAACAATGGACTAAAACAGTTTTTATAAAGCACAACATGGGCATGACAAAGGCAGACCTTATTTCGCAAAATCCTTCCCTTATTGGTCTCCGTGGGCATTCAGGGGAGGTCCCGCCCCTGCCTATAACCCACATATAACAGGACATATGATTTATATTGTAACTTGAATCTCTTTGTTCTAAGTGGTAAAACCATTTCAACCCAGTTCGATATGCACATTTAAAGAAATAACAGACTAAAGGTATATCACACTAAAAATATAATCATTTAAGTAATTACTTAATATCAAAACAAATAACAAAGAAAACAAAATAACAAAATAATAGCTAAACACACAAATATATCTCACAGTAACTTGTTAAGTGTGGCCTGCCCACTAACCAAAGGGTAACTTTGGTTTTGATCACTAGTTATGGCTGACTATCAAAGTGTTCAATACTAAAGACAAAAACCTGCTTAACTTGAAATACAATGACCCGATACAATGTAGGAAAAAGACACAGGGAAAGAAAAAGTAGAATTCTGGTCTGGATTTAGATTCTAGGTGATATACAAGTAGGGTCAACCCATACTTACCAGCATATATCAGAGACCTAGGCCCAATTTCATAAAGTAATCTGATCCTGTTTAGTCAACTAAACTCGCTTAGTTGACTAATTTTTTAACGTTAGTTGTTGTATCGTGCTTAGTTGGCTAAAATTTCACATTACCCAACTACAGTTTTTAGCCTGGTACAGAGGGGGCTAATATTATTTTAGTCAACAAAACGTCAGTGTCTTACCTCAAAAAATGGCGACTGTCATGTACCACCACTTGATGGAACACTTAAGAGCACCCCTACGTTGCTCATATTCCTTCAAAAGGAGAGCTTCCTCTGCTTTTGGCCACGGTTGCAACAGACGAATGTCATGATGTGGTTGTGACAGTTCTCACATGAGCCACCGGGCATCACTGTTACGATGAGCAACGTTGTGTGCACATAAATGCTTGATGGAAGTGTAGAAGAAACTGAAGAGGGAAACTGTTAGGCTAAGTGCTAAGCACATTGTTCTGCAGTTCGTATGTGTCCATAAATGTTAATAAAGCCAGTTAACGAAACAAAGGCAACATAGTTCATGACAACAACTAACCCGTAAGTAAACAAAACTGTCCCGTATGGAGCTGTCACTTGGCAACGGCATGCCCGAGGCCATTATGCCCATGAAAAATGTTGACTAAGGTAAGACGGCTAATCTACAAGTTTAATCGTCAGTGTGAAACGTGATTGGACGGATAATGTTGGGCGACTAACCCTAGTCCACTAAGTTTAGTAGACTGAAAGATTAGACTGCTTTATTTCAGTGGCGGTATGTAAAGATCAGCACACGACGTACTACACAATGAAATCCACTAATCCCTATTAAAACTCTTTTAGGGATAACTGCACATACAGCTGTGGCACATCTGCAACAACTATGCCACAATGCTGTTGCATGTTGAATCACATTGTCTTTGTTAGCAGAAGCAGCCGTTGAGTCGTCCTGGAGTGGATCCTGAAGCAAAAACTAAACTGCCAAATGAGTGGTTGCACCGTTGCCGTAGTTGCAGCAGCATCTGCACTTTGGTGATCAGACAGGTGTTTTGACATCTCCCTCTCGCCTCTCACAGAAACATCTGGCACCGCTGCCAGGCCTAATTGTAACAGAATTTCACAGCCTGTCAGTAACCTGGACACTAACAAGCAAAACAAAATTATAATAATGGTGCAAGTACAGCCTTGTAGAGTAACATTTGCCTGTACTGTGCTTTTCTGGAAGGGAGAAATGAATTCTGCTGGTAATTATCTTTTTTGTCACCAAGTCGCCCACATGAAGATTCGTTCATCACGGATAGTACACCACTGCTCATGTGAAAGTTGTCTCATTTAATTAAAGCAGTCCAAATATGGAAAGAAATAGCCTCCAGAATATGAATATATTTGTCCCAAAATCGTGAATTCTCCACAAAAGACAATTTATCCCCCTTACCACGTGATAAACTGATAACCCTTGATGGCAGCATAGTTATGGCCTTTAAACTCTGCATTTATCATTTGGTTGTTGAGGCTGTGTGGTCTCAGTAAAATGCTGAAGCAACCTACATTGAAAGCATTGAATTTATTCTGTCGACAAAGCAACACTTTTCTCCAGAAATTTTACATAATGGCAATTTCATAATTCCCTCAAAACTTGCTTAAACAAACGACCACAGAGATGGTGGAAGCTAGCATAGAGAGCTAATGTAGTGACTACACTCGTTAGCACAGTTGCTATGGTACAAAGCGTCAGTTATATGAATGGAGTGTATTTGGACTCAGCAGTGAAACAAAATAAATATACTTCACTGTCATACGGAAGTATTTTGTCAGCATATCTCTACTTGGCCTACTTTATTTCTGACAACATTTAGCTATACTTCACTATATTTCTCATATAAAATGTATGTACCCTAACAAAAATAAATAAATAAATAAATAAATAATAATAATAATAATAATAAAGAAGCTTATTCAAGTATTTAATGATGGTTAGGTAGCTATACACCAGCTAGAAATATGTTAACATGTACTTAACAGCGTTAAGTTGGCTAGCTAGCTTTCAGCTACACTGTTATTAGAGCTAATTTAGAGCTTTAAGTTTAAGAGATGTGTTTTACAGTGCTGCCACAGTTTTATAATTTGAGAAACATCTATAAGAATAGAACATAATCAAACAAATTCGTAATTTTATAAAGTTTTGCTGCTGTCTTTTTTATTAACTCTACTTTTACATTTTACTGTCAATACATAAGTGTAGTTAACATCAAAAAATACTTTTTGATACCGAAGGGCTGTTATGCCTATGTACATTTGTACTTTTACTGAAGTAATATTATGGGTAACTTTTGCATGAGACATTTTCTATTTTTGGGCACATTTTAATAAAATTGTTTTAACTAATATGTTAACCATTATTTTTCAAAGTTTTGTAACCTTCAAGGTTAGAAGTAATTTGTGTGCATTGACACAAATTTTACAGCCAAACACAACTTGGTGCAAGCTAATTCACTGTTAAATTTAACCGCCACCATGCATATGTGACTGAATATTAGCAACATATTTAATTTAATTTTAATTTAACCTTTATTTAACCAGGTTAGTCCCATTGAGATCAAGATCTCTTTTACAAGGGAGACCTAGACAATTATAAAGTTTCCAATTAACCTTTAGATATTCAGGTTATACATATAGAATGAGATAGTCATACTGGATTTCATATCTAAAGAAAAATTCCAAAGAACCCCCAAGGATGTTAAACTGGGGAAAAAATAATGCAATGATGTTATGTTTGTTTGTTTGTTTGTTTTAAATGAATGTATTAATGGATGTTTAATTTAAATTTGTGGCAGTGTAGATTGAATTAATAAGGATACAATTACATCATATATTGTCAGTAGCATAAAGTGAATGAGAAGGTGCACAAGCATTACAAAATGACAACATGTCAGTATTTACAACCGCCTATAAACAAAGCTGAGTGAAACAATGCTGTGTGACTTTTTATTGTACCGTAATACGACAGACTGCGCGTCTCTGTGTTCTCAGACAAATGGAGAATGAATTGTTTTATAAATGTAACAAAAGAGTCTTAAGTATAGAAGTGCTGCAGAGAAATTAAATGAGTACAATAAAAATGGTATGAAACATTTTACGAGTGACAAAAGATGCTTACTTTTACAGCATCCAAAGGACAAATTCCTGTGGCAGTTGTAAGGAACAATTACTTAAATAATTGGGCTTTCAAAGGAAAGATTGATTGTGTAAAAGCTGTTTTCTGTGGAGAATCCATTAGGGGAAACCATTTTTCTGGCTCCTTGACATAGTGTTTTTATTAATTTCTACTCCCAGAGATGCATGATTCTTTGGTCTTTTTTTTTTTTTTTTTTGCTGCTGCTGTTCTGTCGTTTGCCCGTGTGATGAACTGTGCTGCACGGGGGGAGGAAAAAGTCATCAGGTGAACAATTTAGATTCAACCTTAGATTTGCATGAGTTATGTTTTTATGATTTTATATGTACATTGTTTTTTTTTTCCTTAATAAAAAATGGTTTCTTAGGAACACGTACGGATGTAAAATGTGCATGGACTTGCATGCATCACTGCGGTGCGGTCTTCGTATTCACAAAACTTGATTAGCCGCTATATTCGCGACCTGTTGTTCAGACTGAGAAGGAGAAACGAGGGCCGCTGAAGGTTATCTCACAGACGAGCCGCTCAGACGCTGCAGCCGCGACGGGCAGGTCGTGCCCCGTCATCTTAAACCTGATTTTATTCCATCTCATTTTGAAGAATATATTTCCTCATCTAGATACAATTCGGAGGCTGCGTGCGATAGGCTCTACCCTTGACTTTAACATAGTACTGTAGGCATCCTGATGATTGATTCAGTATCTCCACTGTTGTGATGAGAGGTTGGGGGTGTGGACATTGTTAAAACTGTATCACGCTGGCGGGACGATAAGGCATCTCACTGAATGAGGGGGCCTGTGGCCAGCTTGAGTTCCCCGTCTGTTGTGCTGATGGGACGGCGTTGCTACCATCTGCTTTCCATCCTTCCCGTTCCTCCGCCCATGGACGCGGTCGTTCTCCGGTGCCCTTTCATCCGGCACACTCACATTGTCTTCCGTGTCTCCTTGGAGGTCACGCAGTGCATGAGCAAACAAGAGTGAATTCGGGTCTCCTTTAGATCTGCTGTCTGCGGTGAGATTCAATACAATCGGTGATAAATTATGAGCTCAAGTGACCTTTCAAGACAAATCCGGTAGCATATGGTAAAATACAAAATTTGCCACTTGAGGGTGGAGTTGATGGGGGCTGGAGCCCCTCTCAAATATTACAGGAGCCCAATCATTTTCCAACCAATAATTCAGATTTGCCAATGAAATCATACATTTTTAGGTTCCTTTCTTTACATTCTCCATATGATCTGATCTTATAGTGCCTCCAGGTTGCCTGACACCTGTGAGATATGGGTGGTGTGATGGTTAGTGTGCTTATCCCACAAACAGAAGGTCCCTGGTTCAAGACCACCAGGGTTGTATTCTGCTTGTACAGTTGGAGTTGTGTCAATAAGGGCATTTTACATAAAACCTAAGATAAAATCAGGATATGGTCTATTCTGGATCTGCTGCAAGAACAATTGCAACCCCAAAAAGCTGTACTGAGTATTTCAACAAGTTCACACTGCTCATGTAATGCAAGATGTACTGATTCCCCCACCCCATTATTTAATTTGCTTTGGTATACCACTATCATTAAATATAATGCAATGCTAAAATACCGTCAGCCGTATGAGCATTGTGTTCGTTATAATTTGCAGTGGTTTAATTAATTGTTAAGGTCCTACTGTCTTACGTACAATTTGTACATGTTCAATAAAGCCTCTCTATCAATCAATAAATTAATCAATCAAAAACAATATTTACATTTTAACAGTGTCTTCAGAAGGCCTTGCGTGTATATGTGTGTACATGAGTTTTTGATGAGAACATAAGTTGTGCAAATCAAGGAATATCTGTAGATCCCCCTCTGTGCATTTGCAGGTATTAATGAGATAAATTTAACTCTTAGCCTTGAGTTAGTGGATGTTAGCGTGCATGCTAACATCCACAAAATGTGTTGTAAATGACTCCAGATGTGTTATCAGGTTAAAAAACATCATTTTCAGTGTTAGAAGTGTTTATTTCTCACTAGTTTTACATAATATATGACAAAGAGGTTATATTTCCACAAAAACTAAATGGAGTTTTGCAGCTAGCTACCAGCCTGGGACGTCACCATGCTAACGTTCCCAAAATAATAAGTTCAGATGTGTTATCAGGTTACAAAAACATCATTTTCAGTTTTAGAAGTGTTTATTTCTCACTAGTTTTACATAATAGATGACAAGAGGTAAACTAAATGGAGTTTTGCAGCTAGCTACCAGCCTGTGACATCATCATGCTAACGTTCACAAAATAATAAGTTCAAATGTGTTATCAGGTTACAAAAACATCATTTTCAGTTTTAGAAGTGTTTATTTCTCACTAGTTTTACATAATAGATGACAAAGAGGTTATACACAAACTAAATGGAGTTTTGCAGCTAGTTACCAGCAATGTTCACAGAATAAGTTCAGAGGTGTTATTAGGTTACAAAAACAGCATTTTCAGTTTTAGAAGTGTTTATTTCTCGCTAGCTTTTATATAATATATGAGAAATGTATATAAACACACAAACTGAAGCAGTTTTGGAGAGACCAGCCACTGACATCACAATGCAGCTCTACTCTGATTGGCTGTCACCCCACCACTCAAAAACAAACCAAACAGATTGAAAAAGAATGTGACTATTTAACCTCTTAAAAATACCTCTTAAAATAGGTCAAGGTTAGCCATATTTGAACTTGTCCAAGGTCTGTGTCCCAAGAATGTTCTCTGTGAATTTGAAGACTGTGGCAGTAATAGGCCTGGACTTCTGCTGAGCACAGACAGATGGACTGATGGACAGACAGACGGACAGACGGACGCATAACCGATGGCCATATTTGTTGGCTTCGGGTAAAAATGGATCTGTTCCTTGTCATAGAACAGGAGCCTGAAACTGGATGATGAAGGTCTAACATTCAAAAAGAGTGACGCCCCTGTCACACATGGCAAGAATTTACCGGAACCATACCCAACACGATAAATACTACAATAATACAATGCAGTCGGGAGGAAAAGAGGCGTGGTCAGCAGTGTCAGAATGCAGACAGACTCCCTCATCCACACCTGTCAGATCGCATCCAGAGCGTATGTAAACAACACAAACCACTGACAGACGGCCATAAAAGGCACTGCAGACTGCCTGATCTCCAAATGTCTGGATGGCAAACACGGGACCAAAGCGCTGTGTTCCTCGCGTGCCCATGCGCAACTCTGGACACTGCGATGGTTGGATTATCATATGGCATTAATATTTTTATTTTGGTTGAGAGAAATTTTAATCGCAGGCTGCTCTCCCGGCTTCACGTCCTCGTCTGCACTGTGAAACACTCCTGGACCGCTGTTGGAGGAGATATTCATGTTTATTCATGGTGTAACAGCCTGGCACATGTTCCACTTCATATCTCCTCCAGAGTTAGAAGGTGATCATTTTATTACAGCTGAGATCTGTTCAGCTCCGAGCCTGACGCGTGCAATGACGCGTTACTGCACACCACAGAGAGGCACGGCTGCCTGTGTTATGATGGAGACAATAGTTAACATTATTTAAGTCACCCATGGGTAGGAGTGGACAAATATCTGTACTGTAAGGTCTATTGTGGATATAACAGCCTGTTCAGATTTGCAGCACCATGCACGCAGCAGCGCACGGTTTTCAGTTTGATAGCCGCTGTTCACATTCACTGTACATGATAATAATTCATAATTAATATCATGATGAAGAGTGACACATACATTTTAACAGTTCCTTTGCGCTCCGGGGTGGATATTATTATACGTGGCAGATGCAGGTCATACCAGCAGGCTTTGCGGTGCTAGAACCATCTCGAGGTTCCCTCGTATGCGCTCAAATTATTTTGGATCCTGTTTTTCCCATCATCTGAATGTGTAAATCGCGGACAGATGGTCGTCAGACTGCACATGGACTGCCGTCGGATAGGTGTCCCATCTCGACCGCACCCGGAGAATTATGAACATGTGCATCACACTTGGGGCCGCCGTCGTGAGAGAACAGAGAACTTTCAGAAGAGGTCGGGATCAGCAGTTTATCCGGACATTCCACTGTTAAAGGAGATTTTGTAATGAAAGATGTGCGGACGGATTGGCACATTGGCAGGCAGTTGCCACAGGAAAAACACCTCCGTTGGAAGCCTTAAGGACAAGTTGGAACATGTCCAGCTGTTAAACAGTTTCTCAGATACTCAACTGAAAGCCATCAAAAGCCGCCTGGTTTTTACAAATGGTTATCAACACGGAGGTGTTTTTCCTCACGAAAAAACTCACGCATGCGCACGAGGGTTCAAGGTTGTCTGATGTAATCGCACGTGATTCAAATCCATATAGTTTTTGAAAAAAATAAAAAGGTAGGATACTTTTCTGATAGACCTCGTACGTCCTCAGTGCAGCAAATAAATAAATAAATAAAAACATCACGTCAAAAATGAGTCCAGCTTTTGTTCTCTTCCTGCTAACAACCTCCAGGCAGCACAGTGGATTGGTTTTGTGTGTGCGCGTGCGCACGTACGCGCGCACGTACTCAGCCTCGCAACGCGCACGTGCCCGCGCATACTCGTGCGCACTTGTGTATGAATGATCACATGTGCGCCTGTGCACGAGGGCGTGCACGTGAGAGTGCAATGGTACTAAATGGAACCGAGCAGCACTCTGAATGCAGTGTAACACAAATGGGATGAATTAATCCATGTCATGTAATACAAAGCACCAAAATCAAATCACAAGGATCCACTCAGCCGTTATATAATTTATTTTATATATATATATATATATATATATATATATATATATATATATATATATATATATATATATATATATATATATATATAGGTTCCAAAGGCTTCTTTGTATATATGTAATAGCAATTTTGGTAGTATTTAAGCTAAAGGGGAAAATCAAAAAGAAAATTTTGTAACATATGGCAGGCAGAGGTATGCACTCCAAGAAATATGACTCTGTTTCCTAATAGCTTAGAAGCTCTTGTGCATTACTGCAAAATGCTGCTTCGACAATCAGCAGCATGTGACTAAATAAAACCTCGGTGCTGGTAAGAGGAGCGAAGACGTACAGGGTATTATGTAAATGTGAGGAGAGAGAGAAGTATGTTCCAAAAAAGAAAAAAAAACGCGCTTTATTTACACGTCCTACATCTCAACTTCTATTTCAATCATCGTGGCACCCTCCCTCTGAGAGGTGACTGGCAGCTTTGCTCAGGGGCAGTGTGGTCTTCCCGTGACTGACACCCTCCACTGCAACACACACACACACATGCACGCACGAGCGCGTAGAACCTGGGGGGGCCCGTGTAGAATTAGCCTTAAAAGTAGGCCACGTATAACTGTCTGGACAAGAAAGTGTATCAGTGCTCTGTCACGTTCAAGTTCCTGCCACTCAGCCTCATATGGTTAATCCTGAGTAACTGTGGCACGCTGCAGGGGCAGAGAAGCTCTGCTTTTTGACTTATTTCTCCCCACTGGTGCACGCGCTTTAATGCAGTCCTCGGCCTATGGCAGCCCCGGTATAATTAATATGTATGAAAGGTGGGGAAAAAAAAGGAAGAAAAGAGGTGTTTTTGATTAATTGTTGCTCTGTGTTACCGTATTAATAACCAGGAGGATTAAGGAGGTCAGGACTGACCTGGTAAACATTAAAATTTCATGGAACTACTACACATATCTGACAGTAAAAAGACAGTAAGCATACACGGCGCTGGCATGAATATAAATTACTCACATGGCGTAACACCAACCAAATCTGAAAAGTGTGCTGGGATGCCATTAATAATAAACAGGCACGGTCCCATTTATTAGAATAGTGAAAAGTCATGTTTTCTCCAATGTGGCCTATTTTAAAATTACATCTGTGGGAATAGAGGAAGCGCGCGGCGCTGGTGTCAGAGCCGCCGCTCCGGCGCCCCGCTGGGAGGAGGTACGGCCCGCGAGCAGCTGAACACACGCCTCATTCTGGTGGGACAAATAGCAGAGGGAATATTTTGCAGAAGCGAGATTTCTCATCTCTCCAGTCTGCTTATCGTGTAAGGATCTAGGATTTTATTAGCCATGAAAATGTTCCGTATATTTTTATGCCTTAAGCCATAAAATGTAATGAAAGGGGAACACCCCTCGGTGCATAAAAATGGTTCCGATTCTCACGCAGCAGTGTAGAAATCCAGAAGGCCAAAGGCTTCTTTTTTCTTTTTTTTTTTATCTTTTGATTCTCACATTAACCTTCCATTAAAAATTATCTATATCATCATCACCCTACATTCAAGCTAATAAATTCCACTTTTATGAGCCATCTTCGAGGAGAATTATCATGATGTTATAGTGTTAAGTAACATATGTTCCAATTTACTGACGTCTACCGGATTTGACGCGGCATCAGCCATCCATTCACATCATCATCATCACTTCACGGCAGGAAAATTCTCAGCAATGAAGCGCCTTTGGATTTTGGTGATCAAGCAGCACATGGAGCCAGAAATGAACAGCTTGCCGCTGAACCAGGAACAGGTCTGTTGTGGAAATAAATGGTTTTTCATACTTAATATGATCTTACAACATAATGTAGCATAGAAGAAAGGAGACAACCACTGCACTGAATAATGGAGCCAATTTTCTTCGTGAGAAGCCAATTTATCTGTAATGCTGAGTCCTTACATTTAAGCACCGCGACATTTTATTGAGTAGAACCCTATTAGCAAAATAAAATCAAAATGAATTTCCAAATGATTCATGTTGTATTATTGTTCAAATGTTGTTTTTTTATTTTTTTTCACGCACCATATCGATGGGCTTTCTATCCGATGTTGATGTGTATTGAACAGTGTGCAGCAAAGAGCTGGCTGAAAGTATTTACAGATTCATTTTGCATGATTGGTAAGTGATGGTTGATATATAACAAGAGTATTTTCTGAAGTCACTGGATTTATTTGGAGTCTCTGAGGTGTTTATTGCCAGATTTATGCTATGCAGCCTGACAACTGTAGATGTAAATCTAATCTCTAAAGGTTAATGCTTCGAGAACTCGAAGTCGTAAAAAAAGGGAGTTGTATTCATGAGTTTTCCTTGAGTTGATGAACTTTTCCCCAGTGCTCACTTAATTCTTATTCTTGTAAAACAAAGAAAAGTGCTACTACCTTGGAAAAACCAGAAGTGTTTTTGCAGTTTGGAAGTAAAATGGGATTGGTTGCTCCACGTAAAATGTTTTTTTGGGGGGGAAATGACTTTATAGCAACGGTGGGCACAGTTCAGCTAATCATCGAGCGGATAATGAATGAAGTAGCGAATTAGATTTTATGCTGTTTGAAAACCGTTATGAGACCATTTAAGCTTCCACTCAATTTAGTTCCCCTAACTTTAAGTCAGCTTACTTTTTAAAATTTATCTATAAAGAAAGAAACATCTGTGTGTGTGTGTGTGTGTGTGTGTGTGTGTGTGTGTGTGTGTGTGTGTGTGTGTGTGTGTGTGTGTGTGTGTGTGTGTGTGTGTGTGTGTGTGTGTGTGTGTGTATGTGTGTGGCTCACATATCTTTCTGACTGTTTATCAGATCGACCTCAACTTTTGGATATGGCTTGCGCACGACACGATGATGCGCATCCTTTATTATGAAAATTCTTGACATTAATTTTCAAAACTTTTATTTTGAAACCTTTATTTGGAATAACATTGTAACATTTGTACTTACAATATGGCGTGGCTCACTGATGTTACTAGTAGCAAAGTTAAATAACATATTCTAAACGTTCTGTTTAATTTTGTCTGACTCTCTTCCAATAACCTGTTTAATAGGAATCCTTTTATTTTCATATAATTAATAATAAAACTGTTTTTTAAAACAATATGAAATACTATATTCAAATAATAATATAACATAAGTACACCTCTTTCTACATCCCACCTTCAAACACAGCCTCATACGACCATCCATGAGAAATCTACTTAAGCTCCCAATTTTCTACAGGAATACACACTTCCTACGGGCTTTCTAGTATATTTTAAAAGTCAAACATGTTTGTAAACAAGGAAGATAAATCTTGTATTCTCTGTTCCTTGTAACAAAAAAAGAAATGTATTTGTTTCCTTGATTCCCACCCCAACGCTGTTTCCTCGTCAAGTCATCAAACATAAAACAAACAATAAACCCAATAAATAAAATGGAAATTACTCTTTCATTTCATTTGTTCATTGAAATAATATGTACAGCTTGATCATTATCTGAACTTGGTATGTTGAACCTTTTTCCGGAACCTCCATATTTTCACTTCAGTATATTAAAATTTCAGCTCTTTAGGTCTGTTTTTCAGGATTTTACAAAAAAAAAAAAAAAAGCTAAATTTATAAAATAAAATATACTATTAAAACATCACTACTGTAATGTTTTGTTTTGTTTTTCTGGATTGCCACATACAGTAAGAGCATGGGTTATCTACAGAATACGTCTGCCAGAGTTTTGACAAAACCCAGGAGGTTGGATCACATCACACCCATTCTGGCTTCCCTTCACTGGCTTCCCATGGCACTACGAGCAGATATCAAGGTTTTGTTGCCGACGTATAAGGCTCTAAATGGACATGCACCCAACTATCTTACTGAAGTTGTTAAGCCTTATGTGCCTCCTCATACCCTGCGGTCACTGAATGCAGAATTGCTCTGTGTCCCAAGGGTTAAAAACAAGTCAGCAGGTTTTAAAGCCACTTCCTGCCATGTGCCTACCTTTTAGAATAGCCTACCTGTGGGGATTTGAAAGGCAGCATCCATTAACTCCTTAACTAGTGCAGTGCTCATAGGAAGTTTGTATTCCTCTAGAAAATTGAGAGGTAAAAAAATTTAATTAAAAAAAATTTTTCAATTTTCAATTTCATTTTCAATTTATTTTCATTTATATAGCGCCAAATCACAACAGAGTTGCCTCAAAGTGCTTCACACAGGTAAGGTCTAACCTTACCAACCCCCAGAGCAAGCGTGGTAAGGAAAAACTCCCTCTGAGGAAGAAACCTCAAGCAGACCAGACTCAAAGGGGTGACCCTCTGCTTGGGCCATGCTACAAACATAAATTACAGAACAATTCACAGAACAATTCATGGACGAATATACAAGAAATGCTGTTGGTGCACAGGACAGGAGGATCACCAACACAAATACAACTCCCATCTCTGGATGGAGCTGCACGTTAAACAGAGAGAAAAACAGAATCAGGCATCAGAAAGACAAAAAAACTGTATAATTTGCCAGCATTAAACAACAAGAAAAACAGAAGAAATACTAAGGTGATTGCCGGCCACTAGCCCTAAACTTCACTAAAAGACCCAGAATTTAGGTAAAGTTGAGGCTGCGGCCCACTCCAATTACTAAAAAAATGAATTAAAAGAGTAAAAAGCGTAAAACAAAACTGTACCAGTATGCTAGCCATATGAAAGGGAAAATAAGTGTGTCTTAAGTCTGGACTTGAAAGTCCAGACTTAAGACACACATAACAATGGCAAATACCATCACCAAACCAAATGAATTCCAAATAAAGTGTTGTGAAATGCCATCTCCAAAATGCAGCACTTTCAAACGCTACCAGATGTAATATAAATAGTAAAAATCATAACAAATGAATGTACCTGTACAGTATTTAGCACAGTGCTTTCATTTTCCCTCAAAATATTTTATTTTACAAACTATATATATCCTCATTTTTGAATGGTTTATCTATTAAAGAGTAAAATTGAGGGAAATCAATTGTAAGGCTTGAAATAAGTTTCTGTATTAAGTATTTTAGCAATAAGTTCAAGTGAGAGGGGGACGTGTTGGCTTTTTAAATACTTGAAAGACACGGGACTCGTTGAGAGGATTTAGTGCTGCTATAACGGACTGATGCAGTAGGTGGAAGCAATGCAACAATAAGGATGCCGGCTGCCATTAAACACCATAGAAGAAGAAAGGGTGCGCTTGATTTTATCCACAGGATCACATTTTGAGAAGAGCACATTTCATGCCAAAATAAAGCCATAACACACACACACAGAGATAGATAGATAGATAGATAGATAGATAGATAGATAGATAGATAGATAGATAGATAGATAGATAGATAGATAGATAGATAGATAGATAGATAGATAGATAGATAGATAGATAGATAGATAGATAGATAGATAGATAGATAGATAGATAGATAGGTTAGTGGTTTTATATGACAAAATAAATGGAACATGGAAACAAATTTTGATGTAAATCCATATACAGACAAAGTTTTTGCAGGACAGAGGCACCACAGAGTGCCTCTGTCTAATGTTACAATGTAGAAAAAGGTTGAAAATTAATCCCCCAAAAATTTTATAATAAAGGATGCACTTCATCGTGCCATGCGCAAACCATACACACACACACACACACACACATTTCTTGCTTTATAGATAGAAGATTATTCTTAAACCACCCTTAGGTGAGGTGATGGTCTCGTGGTTAAGCTTTGGGCTTGAGACCAGAGGATCCTTGGTTCAAATCCCAGCCTGACCGGAAAATCACTAAGGGCCCTTGGGCAAGGTAGGCCCTTAATCCCCTAGTTGCCCCCATTTGTAGTGAGCATCTTGTATGGCAGTATTCTGACATCGGGGTGAATGTGAGGCATTATTGTAAAGCACTTTGAGCGTCTGATGCAGATGGAAAAGCACTATATAAATGCAGTCCATTTACCTAGTTATTTTCAACTACCTTTCATTAGTTTTATGGTTTTTAGCTTCCTTGAATTATTTTGCTTGTACAAAATTGTTTGATGAATTTAATTGCTTTTACTCTGTGTTTAATGTTCTGGAGTTATGCTCAGCATTTTGTTGATTTTTCTTCATTGCAAATAAATTATTATTAGTATTAAAATTAAATTTAGTGGTTTGCAGGAGCTTCAGCTAAAAGTTTTGTCAGTTTATCAGTTTAGCATCATCAGCATTACCTTTTTAGTTAGCTGATTAGAGGTTATCAAAGCTAACTTTTAGCTTAGCTGTGTCCACCGCTGCTTACATTGTAAAAATGCATTTTTGTGCCTGATGTGTGCTGCAGAGAGTGACATCACTAAATGTCTGACACCTCAGAGTCCACGGTGCACGAGGTCAGGTGTTGTCAGGTGGTGGGGGGGAGATGGTGGGACAAAAATTAAGCCTTTCTGGACAGCTCCTGCAATAACCGGAATAGATGTCTTCCCCTTTGCAATTAAACCCTCCCTGATTACGTCTCCCAGGCTATCGATCGAAAACTTTCACTTAATAACCACTAACATGGTCTCTTATCTTAACCCCGAGGTCCAGCCTTCAAACAGTGACTGTGTAGAGATTTATGTGCACTTCCTCAGCGACTCCTCCGAGACATTGTGTCATTTCTGTAATCCAGAGTAGAGAGCGGTCTGTTGAGTTCTTGTTAAACTACACTGCTAAACACACAGGGTTTGAAATGTGGAGGAGATGCCCACAACATTTAAATGTAAAACTTATTGTAAAAGGGATTAAAAGCAACATGAATTCCTCTCATCATGATTGATTATGTATATTGTGCATACTAAAAAGAAGAAAGACAAGAGCTTATTTACCCAAAAGGTTTAAAATATATATATTCTTCAAATTCAAAGTGAAAATACATAGATACAGCATGATGAAAATTAAAAATATAACGCAATGCTAAAATACCGTCGGCTGTATGAGCGTTGTGTTCTTTAGAATTTGCAGTTGTTTCATTAATTATGTAAGATCCTATTGTCTTACGTCGAATTTGTACATGTTCAAATCAAATCATCATTTGTTCATGTTGTGCAAATCAAGGAATATTTGTAGATCACCCTCTGTGCATTTGCAGGTATTAATGAGACAAATTTAACTCCATAGGAAGTTAGCTATGAGTTACTGAAAGTTAGCGTGCAAGTTAACATCCGCAAAATGTCGTGTAAATGACTCCAGGGGTGTTATCAGGTTATCAGGTTACAAAAACAGAGTTTTCAGTTTTATTTAATTTATGTTTCGCTAGTTTTTACATAATATACCAGAAACAAAGATGTTAGCAAGTAGCTACACCAGGAAGTTCAGAGGTGCTATTATGTTCCAAATACAGCGTTTTCAGTTTTAGAAGTGTTTATTTCTTGCTAGCTTTTACATAATATATGAGAAATGTATATAAACACACAAAATGAAGCGGTTTTGAAGAAACTAAGGACTGATGCCACAGTGCAGCTCAACTCTGATTGTCTGTCACCCCCGCCACTCAAAAACAAAATGGATCAGACTGAAACAGAATGTGACTTTTTAACCACTTAAAATACCTCTAAAATACATCCAGGTTAGCCATCTTTGAACTTGTCCAAGGTCTGTGTTCCAAGAATGTTCCCTTTGAATTTCAAGAGTCTGGCAGTAATAGGAATGGACTTATGTTGAACACAGACAGATGGACAGACAGATGGACAAAAAGCCTTCTCAATACTCAATGGCCATATCTGATGGCCTCTGGTAAAAATATATATCCACCCATTCAAACCAAGCCAGTAGAAAGATCTTTTCAATCTTAATTTTAACCTTATCCCAAAGTCTCAGGTGCATTTAAACATTAAAAACGTTCTTCTGTAACTGGGACAAAATATGGTCTTCTGCCAAGTCCCACTTCGAGTACCAATTGTAACCATGTGACATTTTTCTAGCTCTGGTGGGTTTCCAACACTAGATTTATTTCTCATCAGACCAGTGTTCCTCAAAGTTAGTCAAAGAGGAATCCCATCCCCTACCAAACCAACATCTTTTCAATCACCCAGTAACTTCTTATCCAGGAGGTATTGGATTCTGTCCCATGTTGCACAGGGTTGATGTAAGGTAAACATTAACAGGTCATCAGTTTGTCCCATTAAGTTCAATTATAATACACAAAAAACACAGCAAGCCTAAATACACGCTCCCTTTAATATAACACATTGTCCCTTTAATATAACACATTGAAACATGACTTTTACAACTAGATGAATTTAAACATATATAATTAGTAAAGATCAGCTGTTAAGAGGTTTAAATATATTGTAGTATTAATGGAGCAATTTGGCTTGATACCAAAAAAGTCAACCCTTAACCACACCCCACCTCTCTGCAAGTATTCAATGAACACAAACAAGAATATTGGCACTTCAACTACATTGAGTTGAATTAATGGGGCTGTACTGTGGTCATTATAGCTGACCTATACACAGAGTCTGATTTTTTTTCACAGTGATTTGGGCATTCATCAGGGATATGTTCTGGCTCTCATTCAATAATGGGGTATTGAGCCAGGTTGTGGAAACCAGAGGCTTAGGAGCCCTTGTTGGTAAGATAAGGTTTACTGACCTTGACTGTGTGGACGATGTTGTGATCTTGATTTCTATCAGTGGATCCCCTGATTACATTGCTTGAGGAACTGGCTGAGGACTTGGACTGTTTGGGTTTGCAAATGCCCTGGATCAAGACAAAGATGCAGCTTGTAGAGACTTTTATTTGCTGTACTGTACTGTATATGTACTGTATATGTATCTTTACAGGAGAATGACGGTATAGGTCTTTAGGGCCCTGGTGTTTCCTGTCTTACTGTATGGTTGTGAGACTTGGATGCTAACCAGAGGCCTAAGATGATGATGAGATGTCTTTGGTACTATGACTCTTCAGGGGATCCTGGGGCACAGCTGGAATAACTTTGTGTCAAATGAACAGTTATTTAGGGAAACTCAAACCAGCTTCAACATTTTGTCCATGCAATGTACATGTGGGTACTAATGTGTTACAAGTAACACACATGACTGCAGAGGACACTTATTCATGGACAACCACCTGTAAGTCGCTCTCCTATTACAGCACAAGATTTCTTGGACTACTTCGAGAAGAAAATAGAAGACATTAGGGTAAACATATGTGGCCCACTCTTGGGCCAACTGTGCTGGAAATGATTAAACTCTCATTAACTTCTGGATCTGTTCCTAAATGTTTCAAATTACTTAAGAAATCTAATCTTGAACCTAATATATTGAAAAACTATAGGCCGATAGCAAATCTATCATTTTGCTCTAAAATTCTGGAAAAGGTGCTCTTGGACCACCTTACTGAGAATAATCTTTTTGAACCACTGCAGTCTGCTTTTAGAAAATATCATTCCACAGAGACAGCTCTCACTAAAGTGGTGAATGAACTTCTGCTTGCAATGGATTTGGACACCACTACGGTTGAGGTGCTGTTAGATCGTACTGCTGCGTTTGATACCATGGATCATCTTATTCTACTCGATAGGCTGGAGAATCATTTTGGGATAACTGGGAGTGCCCTTGCATGGTTGACATCATACCTAACCAGTTGTTCTCACTGTGTTTTGTACAATAACACTACCTATAACCTTAGTGACATGAAATGTGGGGTTCCACAGGGGTCCGTCTTAGGCCCCCTACTTTTCTGCCTTCATATAGCACCCCTTGGGCACATATTGTGGCATTTTGGGATTACCTTTCATTGCTATGCTGATGATACTCAGTTATACATGCTGATAACTGCTGGTAATCTCATCCAAATGAAATACTTAGAAGATTGCCATGCATCAGTGAGAAGCTGGATGTCTAGCAACTTCCTACTTTTAAACTCTGATAAGACTGAAATGATGGTTCTTGGTCCAGTGAGACATTGGCATCAATTTGACCAGCTAATGCTTAGCCTAGGCGCGTGTGTCATACATCACACTGACAAAGTGAGGAACGTTGGGGTAATTTTTGATCCTACATTGTCCTTTTACCTACACATTACAAATATTACGAGGACTGCTTTCTTCCACCTGCAAAATATAGTGAAGATTCAGCCCATTCTGTCTATGTCTGATGCTGAGACCCTGATTCATGCATTTGTCTCTTCTAGATCTGACTACTGCAATGTTCTATTTTCTGGTTTACTGCAGTCCAGCGTTACGGCTCTCCAATTGGTTCACAATGCTGCTGCCAGACTTCTGACAGGAAGCAGAAAGTTTGACCACATTACACCCATTTTGGCGTCTCTTCACTGGCTTCCTGTCCCAGTGAGATCAGATTTTAAGCTTCTTCTACTAGCCTATAAAATTGTTCACAGACTGGCACCTCCCTACCTAGCTGACCTAATTAAACCCTATGTACCGGCTTTGCGTTCTCAGGGTGCAGGATTACTTTGTGTCCCTAGGGTGAATAAGAAGTCTGCGGGTCACAGAGCTTTCTCTTATCGTGTCCCTGTTCTGTGGAATGATCTCCCTGCGTCAATAAAACAGTCAGATTCTGTAGAGACTTTCAAGTCTACACTTAAGACACATGTTGTGTGTTGGGGGGTGTGGCTGGATGTTTTGGTGTTCTTTTCTTTTCTTTGCTCTTCAGGTGGCATGGAAACTGATTCTTCTGTGGAGAAGGTGCTGGCTGAAGAATCCTCACCCTCATCAACATCATGTGTAGCACCTGTGACTGGTGCTCACATGCAACCTTAAAGACTTTCAGCTGAAGCAGATAATTGGATGGCGTTCTGCATTTAAGGCATGTGTGATTCAAGCAGAACTGCTGGGAACTCGACCTTGTGATGTCCGTTTGTGAGACGCTGAGGACCGCGCCTGGGTTTGACACATCGAGCCCGTGAAGCAAGGAAGGGTGAGGGACACATGCTAACACATCACACACATCAAAGGTGATTAAGTGTTCGACTAATTGTTGATAGTAACTTGGTGTTTTGTTACGCAGTATACTGGAATTGTGATGAGAGTTGTGCAGTTTGCTTCTCACTGCTGTGGTGTGCAGGATAGGTGATGCTCCACTTGTTGTGAGAAGCTGCTCATTTGCATAAAGTTAAAAAATGCAGACCTGAATGTGTTGCTGATAGCGTGTGTGTTTTGAAGGATATTGTTGTAACTGCTGACTTACCTCACCTCTTCTTTGCTTCACAGAGAGTCAGTTTGTCGTGTCCACCTGGGGGGTGTTTGTCTGGTGGTAGTGGGTCCAGGAACGCCGGGCTTCTATCCTTTTGGGCGCTTAAGAGCGTGCCAACAGTCACTCCACCAGAAGGACGTTCTTTTAGTTTTGTACACATTATTATGCACAGGTGAAAAATAAATTGTTTCTGTTGTTGGAACCGCTTTCTGGTTATTTTTAGCGCTGGGTTCTGTCTGACGCAGGTCCGCTCCTCAACCCGCGTCGACACATAACAACACACTTATTTTCCCTTTCTTATGGCTAGCATACTGGCATAGTATAGTACTATGCTTTCTACCCTTTTAAATTCATTTTATTAGTAAACAGAGTGGGCCACAGCCTCAAGTTTATCTAAAGTCTGGGTCTTTTAGTGAAGCTTAAGGCTAGTAGCTGGCGATCACCTTGGAATTTCTTCTGTTTTCTTGTTGCTTAATGCTGACAAATTATACTGTATTTCTTTCTGATGCCTGATTCTGTTTTTTCTCTCTGTTTGAGGTGCGGCTCCATCCAGAGATGGAAGTGGTGTCTGTTTCTGAAACTCTCCTGTCCTGTGCACCGGCAACATTTCCTGTATATTTGTTTTGAGTCTGGTCTGCTTGAGGTTTCTTCCTCAAATCATCACTGTCGCCTATGTGCTTGCTCTGGGAGTTAGTAAGGTTAGATCTTGCTTGGGTGAAGTGCCTTGAGGCAACTTTGTTGTGATTTGGCGCTATATAAATGAAAATAAATTTAAAAATTGAAATTGTAGTGAGAATGTAGACTTGCATACAGTAGACTAGTGTTAAGTAGACTTGCATAGAGTGGAGTAGTGTTACATAGACTTGCATACAGTAACGTAGTGTTACGAGAGTTGCGTAGAGCACTGTGTCCACTGTGCCGAATGTCCACAAAAAATTAAAAGTTTAAATTTTGCATCCATTTCGTGGACACCTTTGCTTCCCTCAGCTCGACGTAGTCAGTTCACCGCATTACACAATTCTACGTTGGTCTGGTGTGAAAGGAGCTTAAAAGATCAATGCCTGTGCTTAATTAATGATTGTAAAAGCCTACAGGGTGTTACTGGGGCTTTGATGCGAGAGGACGCAAATCATGGCTCAGCCATTCGATGTAATGCTGTTTTTGTTGTTGTTGTTGTTTGATTATTGTTTCCTGGGGAATGCAGTAATCTTTGCACATGGTCTAAAAAAGTGTAGTGAGATTACTGAATTTAAAAGAGTAACGTGTTACATTACTGCATTACAGACAAATGCAATGTGATTAGAGTACACACATCACTGCTCTGAGTGCATTAGCAGTGCAACAAATTCAGCCAATGACACAGCACACATCGCTGTTTGAATTATAGTGACACAAATATAAAGTTCATTAGTGCACCACATCATTCCATCAAGTGCAACTAGTATGCATGTGGGCATGCATTGTGATGAGGGTGCACGGAAATGTTCTACCTTGCTGGAGTGGTACCCGAGTATTTTGGTACCCAACATGACGGTGGCAGATGTTGGGCTGACAGCACCCCTCTGCCGCCTGGAAGACAACCAGGATCCAGAGATGGCTACTTAATTTGAGTAAATTATTAACTCGGCCATTTTTAGTTGTATTTGAACAGTTTTCTCAAATGGGATTTTTTTTTTTTTTTATGTTAATAATTGTACTTGAGTGTAGACTTTCAGAACTTGACCCAACATGTGGTGCATTTCTCTGGGCATGATCCAGCATGCAGGTGCCTCCATGTTGAGGACCCAGCACCTGGAAAAGGCCAGGGGGAT
This sequence comes from Thalassophryne amazonica, assembly GCF_902500255.1. NCBI lineage: Eukaryota > Metazoa > Chordata > Actinopteri > Batrachoidiformes > Batrachoididae > Thalassophryne > Thalassophryne amazonica. The sequence continues at coordinate 22,704,767 of NC_047107.1, forward strand.
GCCCAAGTTTCACCTGCTTTCAAGATGGACCAGCTGTCTCTCTGGATGGTTGCCATCCAGGAACCCTGAATTGTGGTGGATTCAGTAATGCGGTGGCACTGGTGCATCTCTGAGACCTGATATTTGAGAAGGTTGTGTTTGGTCTGAGAACTGTGAAAACTCAGATTATTTTTTGCTGCTGGTAGTAATAACAAAATACTACTAGTGCTAATACAAAGTCAACTAACTAAAATGAACCTCTGTAGATGTTCATCGATTGATTGAAATACACTAAAATGAGTCAGATTTCAAAGTAATCCATTTTTAATCGTCATCTGTTATGTTACTAATTGTTAATTAAAGCATAAATTGTAACTCTAAGACCTGTTTTGTTTTCAGCGTGCCAGTCTTCCTCGCTCGCTCTCTGCTCAGCCATGTGAACACGGCGCAGGTTGTCCACAGCCCTGCCCTCGGGCTCCACAATGTGTTTCATAGCCCGGCTGGCTGGATGAGTCGGTGGGTTCGGGGGTGCATATGGGCGGAGAGAAAGACGAAGACTCGGAGGGCAAATTCAATAAATAATCGTATGGCCTTTATCTGGGTGGGTAAGCAAAGAGGAAGTCTCCAAGTGGCAGACACCATCCAGAAGAGCGGCCACTGCTGGAATATGGTTCACTACCCAAAATGGCAAAAAAAAAAAAAAAAAATTTTGTACTTCCTCATCATTTGTTTCAGCTGTTCTGTGTTAAAGATATAACTCATAGTAATGTTGACAAATGTTTACTTGCAAAATACCTGGAATGCTGGTGTTTTGAAGGCTGATTGAAAAGTTTTGAGCCTGACCAAGAAAAAGTAGGGGGTGGTTTTCCATCTTTTACCTTTTGAGAAACCAACATTTCTCAAGAATGTGTGAAGTTTTGACCCACTGGCTGCCATGTTGAGAAATGTTGGTTTCTCAGAATGCAAATGATTGAGAACCACATCCTACTTTTTCTGGGTCAAGCTCAAAACTTCTCAATTCTCCTTTGTATATATGGGGTCTTTTACATGTCATATGGATCCACAGCAGTAAGTGGCACCAAATACTGATGAAAAAAGTCACGCCTCAGGACCATTTTTGGAGATTTTGGCATGTGCACAAAGAAGCTTCGATTGTCTACTCAAAATCTGTTGGCGAATCAAAATGTTAGCATAGAATTATAGCTTTAATACAATGGATTTACCAAAAATTTAGCTTTAGCCACTTATAAATTATAGCCATTTTATACACAGTCCCTCTATTTTTAGAACCCATAGGCAATTTGACAGACTAAATATAAGTATTATTGTTAGCAGTATCCCATGGTCAGTTTTTGATAATTGCAGATGATGATGTTTTTGCCCCTCTAACAAAAAAAGAAGGCTACCCAATCTAGGCTTGAAAATGGGTGGAATGTGTGGTAAAAGTAGTTTTGTAAGTTGTGATTTCACTACTAGTCTGGGAGGTCCTGCAAGTTATACTGCGGTGACACTTACATACTAAAAAATCACACTCTTATTGTAATAATAAAAATTGTACTGACTATTAATATGGAACTTTACAAGGAATCAGATCACTAAACAAAATAAACTGCAATAATAAAAGAATAAATGACAATAATAACTGCAACAATGCACAAAAATTCTAAATCAAAGAGCTGAAAATACAGACAAGGGTGTGATTTATACTACAGTGTGACTTATACTCCGGTGCCAATTATACTCCGGATAATACAGTAAGTAATACAAATTTTGGGAAAAAAATGGCCAAATTTTCTGAATTTTGCAATGGGGACAGAAAATGAGGCTAAAAATCAGCACTGGGAGACTGCGCTTAGACTTCACATCAAATATATAGAAATACAAACAGTAGGGTTCATGTCAAACTTTATTTAGTGTCCAGACCACCAGTGAAAACTGAATCCAGGGACGAGCTGAATGCAGGGAGGAGGAATATGTAGAAATATGGTACAAACCATAATTACGAATGGGTTTTTTATGTTTGTTTTTTCCACAATACCTAGGATTTAGAAATGAAAGTACCAAATAGACTTATTTCAAGCTCTGAACTTCTTATCCACACACGCTGAGAGCAAAGATGCCCAAATTCTATGTTTTGCAGGGTCATAAATTCATTTGAATGGACTTGTACACTTCTTGTACACTGACTTGCACATATAATAAACAGTTTGTGCTTTTTTTTTTTCTAAGTACAAATGTGCTTTGTGTTTTAATTTGAGATAAATGTCATATAGTTCCAGTTATGATTTGTGCTCGACGAATATGTCGAGAACTGTGGGATATTTTCGCCCAAACAGTATCTTGCAGATGGATTGATGGTTGGTTTTCGGTTTTCTCTCTGTCTAGTGTCTGATCTTTGGGCAGCCGCTGCATTCATCAAAGGCCTCGTCAGACACTCGGAGACAATAGCTAATGAGTAGAAGCTCCCAGTTGGGCTGATCCGGGCTTCGGCGCTGCAGACAATGCAACAACATCTGTGCTGCTGAATTCTGGTGTGTGCTGACAGAAGCGTCCCCAGAGGAGGCGGGAAGGGGGGGTGTCTTCACATGTTGTGGTCATACATACAACCCCACCCCCACAAACAAATACGCCCCCCTCCCCATGCACACACACACACACGCACACACACGGACGTCTCATCGCCCATCTGTAGTGGATGTTAACACATGGAGAAGAAGAGGCTTCAAATGATGATCCATCTCTCACCTTGGTCCTGCACTTTGCACAAAACTCCGATCTCCAACTAAAGAGGCATTTGAAATGTCAAGAGTTTTGAGTTAGCACTGGAAGAGAGAGAGAGGGATGATTTTTCCAAAGTGAGGGTTGGTTGGTGGGGGGGGGGACCAGGTGTGGACCTCCCTGTGGATAAAACTCCTCAAGGGGAGGGTTAGCAGTGACTAGAGCTGGATGGATGCCTCCCCACAGGCAGGGAGGTGCACATAATTCAGGGAGGATGCAGGTCTCCGCCGTATACAGGATTAGTTATGAGCCGCGGTGACAGCCAAAGCATGAACAATAAAATCTCTATTCATGGTCGAGCATTATGTTACAGCATTTGCATGAGTTTCTTCATTGTAAACACGCAGTTAGATATAAAGCACGTCTGAAAACTGGCACGTAGGACGACTCGCCCCCACCAAGGCAGTGACCCATCAGGAGGACAAGGTGTACCTGGTAATTAAAATGCAATCTCTGCTGCTGTGCCCCCTCCTGGAGTGGCCGTGGCAGCGGACTCGCCCGTGAGCCTGGGGGCAAGAGGTGCCACCTGCACTGCCGCGCCACCTGCACCACCGCTGCCTCCCTTCATTAAGCCTGGTATTTATACTAGCATCTGCCCCCACCAACAGCCCCGGTCTTCATGGACCCCAGTAAGGCAGCGCTTTATTAGAATTAATGTGGCACTTCAGAGCTGTGTGTCAGTGTGGTGGGTACCCGGGTGCCAGGAGAAAGAGTCCCCAGCTCTCCTCTGTCACATTGAATAAAGGCGTCGCAGCCAGCTCAGAACGGAGAGCGGCGTGGACAGCACATGGCGGAACTGTTTTCCAGGGCCGAGGGATAGTAAAGTATTCTTTATTCAATCTGTTCTCATGTTTACAGGATGAGCTATTAAATTCTACATCGAGCAGATCAAAGCCTGGAAGGCAACGGAAGACGGAGCGTCGTGTCAGACATTTAACAGAAATCAGCCATTCGCCAAAGCTTACCGAAACACACATGTGGCACGTTATAAAATGAATATCCTACAATCTCTGCAGCTTTGGACAGCTGCAAAAACATTTCCTTCCTGCTCACTTTAACTGATATATTTACTGATTTGATTGGGTGATGATTGATTGCTCTGACGGACAGCTTTCCCAAGTGATTTGATGATTTTTTTTTTTTGTTACTCTTACTCCACGTTTTACACATCAACCAAAGTCACCTGTTTGGGACTGATGACATTTGTATTTCACAGTGAGTTCAAAGTGTTAATGTACAATCATAAAAAAAAAAAATTTAATCAAATAAATTGGAGTATTTTCTGGAGTATATGTCAGAATAAGTCAAACTGAAGTAGAAGTCGCACGTTTTCTCTGTATTACCAGCTGTTTGATTTGGAATTTGTGTGCATTGTTGTGTACTTTTTATTATTGCTATTTATTCTTTTATTATTAGACTTTATTTTGTTTCATGCTTTTATTCCTGGTAAAGTCCAATAATACGAGGTCTATTAGAAAAATATCCGACCTTATTATTTTTTTCAAAAACCATATGGATTTGAATCACGTGTGATTACATCAGACATGCTTGAACCCTCGTGGGCATGCAAGAGTTTTTTCACGCCTGTCGGTTACGTCATTCGCCTGTGGGCAGTCTTTGAGTGAGGAGTCGCCCACCCTCTCGTCGATTTTTTCATTGTTTAGGAATGGCTCAGAGACTGCTGCTTTGTTTGATCAAATTTTTTTCAAAAACTGTAAGGCACAACTGAGTGGACACCATTCGATAAATTCAGCTGGTTTTCAGTGAAAATTTTAACGGCTGGTGAGAGATTTTGGTCTGGTAGTGTCGCCGTAAGGACGGCCCACGGCGCCTGACGGCGATCTGCGCTTCGAGGCGGCAGTGTCTCGCCGTTTCAAGTTGAAAACTTCCACATTTCAGGCTCTGTTGACCCAGTAAGTCGTCAGAGAACAGAGAACTTTCAGAAGAAGTCGGCATGAGGAGTTTATTCGGACATTCCATTGTTAACGGACATTTTGTAATGAAAGAACGTGCGGGCAGAGTCGCAGGTCGGGCCGGACCCGACCGCGGGGGGTCGCCACAGGAAAAACACCTCCGTTGGAAAACTTAACGGGCAAGTTGGAACATGCCCAAGCTGTTAAACAATTTCTCAGTTACTCACTTGTTGAAAGCCATCAAAAGCCATCTGAATTTTACAAATGCTTTTCAACACGGAGGTATTTTTCCTGTCGCAACGCACACAGATTCACTGAGTCGTCACGGAAACGACTCGGCGAATTTGAGCGCACGTCTTTCATTACAAAATGTCCTTAAACAGTGGAATGTCCACATAAAGTCCTCATGCCGGCCTCTTCTGAATCTTCTCTGTTCTCTCACGACATCCTGGGTGAATTAAGCCTTAAATTAGGATGTTTTCAGGTCGAAACAGGCCGACGACGGCGCCTGGAAGCGCTGCACAACGTCCCGCTACGTGGGAAGTCCTTACAGCGACAGAAACACCCCATAATCTCTCATCAGCCGTTAAACTTTTCACCGAAAACCAGCTGAATTTCTCAAATAGTGTCCACTCGGATATTCCTCACAGGTCCAGAAAAAATTTTGATAAAGCAACGCGCGCCGTCTTGAGCAGCGTGTGAAACAAAGGAATTCAGCCGAGAGGGAGGGACCACATCTCACTCAAGGCCAACCCACAGGGAAATGACGTCACCGACACGCGTGAAAAAACTCACGCATGCGCACGAGGGTTCAAGCATGATTGGTGTAATCGCACGTCATTCAAATCCATATAGTTAAAAAAAAAATAAAAGTGTCGGTTTTTTATCTAATAGACCTCGTAAATAATAATAAATAAATAAATAAATAAATAGTCATTATAATTGTCATTATTAATAACAAATGTGTGATTTATTTATTTATTGGTATATAACTCAAAGACCTCTTTGGTATATAACTCAGAAGACCTCTAAAACTAGTAAAAGAATTGTGACTTATACTCTGGAAAATACGGTGCATTTGTTTGTGTCTGTCATAACTATTTTTATCTGAGGCTACCAAATATGGCCATCGGGTATTGTGAAGAATTTGCATCCATTCGTCCATCCGTCTGTCCATCCGTCCATCTGTCTGTCTGTGCTCAGCATACGTCCAGTCCTATTACTGCCAGAGTTTTCAAATTCACAGGGAACATTCTTGGAACACAGACCTTGGACAACTTCAAATATGGCTAACCTTGACCTATTTTAAGAGGTATTTTAAGAGGTTAAAAAGTCACATTCTGTTTCAGTCTGTTTGGTTTGTTTTTGAGTGTGGGGGCCAATCAGAGTAGAGCTGCACCGTGACATCAGTCGCTGGTCGCTTCAAAACGTCTTAGTTTTGTGTGTTTATATACATGTTTCTCATATATTATGTAAATCTGTACTTTGCACCTCTATAGCTGTCTCTTTCTCCTCTTAAGCCACCTCTTTCTCCTCTTTCAGAGAAGGAGACAGAGACAGCTATAGAGGTGCAAAGTACAGATTTAGCAAGGAGGTGGCAAAGGCTAAATCCATGTACAGTTCACGTCTGCAGCAAAGGTTCTCTGCCAACGACTTGGCCTCTGTGTGGAGGGGGTTGAAAGAGATCACCAACTACAAGCCCAAAGCACCTTGTTCTATTGACGACCTCAAGCTGGCCAACGACCTGAATGTCTTCTATTCACGGTTTGAAGACAAGGACTCACACCTCCCCACCCCCCACACAACTGGATATTCAAACACTCTGGACCACCCCCCTCTCACTGCTGCCCTCCCCACTCCCCCTGTTGCCCTCTCGGTCCAAGAGGAGGACGTGAGGAGACATTTCAAAAGGCTGAATCCACGTAAGGCCCCGGGCCCAGACTGTGTCTCTCCTGCCACCCTGAGACACTGCGCTGATGAGCTGGCCCCAGTCTTCACGGGGATCTTCAACACCTCCCTGGAGTCATGCCATGTTCCAGTCTGTTTCAAGTCCTCAATCATAGTTCCAGTCCCCAAGAAACCACCATCACTGGACTTAATGACTACAGGCCTGTGGCTCTCACGTCTGTAGTCATGAAGACCTTCGAACGCCTGGTTTTATCCCACCTGAAGTCCATCACCGACTCCCTCCTGGACCCCCTGCAGTTTGCCTACAGAGCCAACAGGTCTGTAGATGACGCCATAAACCTGGCCCTGCACTCCATCCTGCAGCACCTGGACTCTCCAGGAACCTACGCTAGGATCCTGATGTGGACTTCAGCTCTGCATTCAACACCATCCTTCCAGCTTTGCTCCAGGACAAGCTTTCTCTTCTCCACGTGCCCAACTCCACCTGCAGGTGGATCACAGACTTCCTGATGGACCGGAGTCAGCATGTGAGGCTGGGAAAAAATGTCTCGAACACTCGGGTTCTCAGCACAGGATCTCCACAGGGCTGTGTCCTTTCCCCTCTGCTCTTCTCCCTCTACACTAACTGCTGCACCTCCAGCCACGACTCTGTAAAGCTCATCAAGTTTGCGGACGACACCACCCTCATCGGACTCATTTCGGATGGGGATGAGTCTGCCTACAGGAGGGAGGTGGACCGGCTGGTGACCTGGTGCAGCAGCAACAACTTGGAGCTCAACGCCCAGAAAACAGTGGAGATGATCGTGGACTTCAGGAAAGCCACAGCCCCCCCGCCCTCCCTCGCCCTCACCAACAGCCCCATCACCACTGTGGTCTGTCACCGCTTCCTCGGCACCACCATTACCCAGGACCTCAAGTGGGAGTCAACCATCAGCTCCCTCATCAAGAAGGCCCAGCAGAGGATGTACTTCCTGCGGCAGCTGAAGAAGGCAAAGCTGCCTGTCCAGCTGATGGTGCAGTTCTACACGGCCATCATCGAGTCCATCCTCTGCTCCTCCATCACGGTGTGGTACGCCGGGGCCACAGCCAGGGACAGACACAGACTGCAGCGCATTGTGGCCTCTGCTGAGAAGGTGATCGGCTGTAGCCTTCCATCTCTCCACGACCTGCACGTCTCCAGGACTCTGGGCCGAGCAGGTCAGATCACAGCTGACCTTTCTCACCCTGCACACGGTCTGTTCAAACCACTCCCCTCGGGCAGGAGGCTACGGTCCATCCGGACCAGAACCTCCCGCCATAAGAACAATTTCTTCCCCTCTGCCGTTAGACTCATGAACTCCTCATAACTCAGTCACCTTAAGCTTAACTCTGTCACTTTATCATTTTATCACAGGTCACTTTAGACAGTGTACTTTGGTTTTTAATTGCACTCCTCCCACTGCACTGTTTTTTTTTTTTTTTATATTTATTTCATTCATTTAAAAGAAAAACAGAAATCAAAAAACAAAAGCACCACAATACCAGAATGAAAAGGAGCAGAAAGAAGAACAAGTCTTATGATTTCTGCCCCTTTTAACAATACAATCTTTCAATATACAGCATCATAGTCAACATTATTTAACAGATTGCATTTCTTTAACTTGTCACATACCACTGACCCATTTCATAATCATGACCATTAATTAATAGATTACATCACTGACAGGTTACATTTAAACTTAAGACACTCCAAACATTATTAACAGTTTACTTTTTTTTTTTTTTTTACTTTCTTGCAGCCCACTGACTTACTTCATAGTTTCATACTTACTTAATACATCTAATTTAATATGTTTTTTAAATAATTTAAGCGACCTTAATTCTTTAATTTCTTTATTAAGATTGTTCCATAATTTGACACCATTTACTGCAATACTCCTTTCCTTTACTTTGGTTCTAAATCTTGGTTTTTTAAAGACTTCTATTCCTTTCAATTTATAACTACTTACTCTTTTTTCAAACATATTTTGAATGTTTGTTGGTAAAGTATTTTTATTAACTTGGTACATCGTTTGTAACATTTTCAAATCGACTAAATCATGAAACTTAAGTACCCTATACTTAATAAACAATGGATTAGATGGATCTCTAAAACCACTGTTACTAATCACTTTTAAAGCTCTTTTCTGCAAAATAAATAAAGGTTGTATATAGGTTGTATATGTTGATTTCTGTTTCTCTGTTTTTCTGTTGCACACAGCCTTTTATATTTCATATTTCTTTTTTTTTATCTTATATTTTATCTTATTTTGACACATATGTTATATTTTATCTTAGCGTTTTATCTCTTCTTAATGTTGCACCATTGTACCGAAGCAAATTCCTAGTCTGTGAATCCTGTTCACTGGCAATGGCAATAAACTTCTTCTGATTCTGATTCTGATGTAAAAACTAGTGAGAAATAAACACTTCTAAAACTGAAAATGCTGTTTTTGGAAGCTAATAAACACATCTGAACTTATTATTTTGTGGATGTTAGCATGGTGACATCACAGGCTGGTAGCTAGCTGCAAAACTCAGTTTCATTTGTGTGTAAATATAACCTCTTTGTCATATATTATGTAAAATCTAGCAAGAAATAAACACTTCTAAAACTGAAAATGCTGTTTTTGTAACCTGATAACACCTCTGGAGTCATTTACAAGATATTTTGTGGACATTGGTGTACACATTAACTTCCACTACCTCAAACAAAAACTTCCTATGAAATGGAAGCAAATGCTTCCTGTTCATGTCATTCGGGGAGAAAGTGAAGTTTGCACTTTAAAGTCCTGTTTATTGTAATACTTTTTTTTTATTAACAAACAGACATGTATATTTTACCTGTGCATAATAAAATAGGCAAAGTAAAAGAAAAAAGTTTTATTAAGTGTTCTGACCATAGAACCAGACAAATGCGGTTAATGGAGGTGGAGGCGGAAAAGGGAGGGACGGAGGTTTGCGCACAGTGTAAACACAATCTAAACTTAAACTGTAAATCCTTAAAAGGATCAAACAGATGTAACTTTAATTGTAAACTTGGAGGTCTTTGGACCCGGAAACAGAATTATTAACCTCGCTGGCTCGGTCTGTACAGGGTTATGAGACCTCTGTGTTTTTTGTATGGACCTGGCTAATGCTCAGTCCGTACTGACAACACCTCGGTATGATATTTCCCCGTACAGACCTTGTGGCCGGTTAATAAATCCTTTATTATTCCAGGTTCTTGTAATAAAATACTCCAAACAGACACAGCAACAACACAACTGCTAGTGTCTCCGTTATGGCTGGAAGCTACAAGAGGTGGAGTCAATGGGCTCGCCCCCTGTCGCTCAAAGCAACCACATCCACAGTTATACAGAATTTTATGGATTAAAATATCTTGAATTAAGAAGTTGGAAAAAAAAATCACCCCCACACAGTTGCCATGGAAGAGGAAACTATATATAGAGACCAAAACAATTTTTTGTATTCAGGCTTTAAACGTGTTTATTTCTATGCTAAAGTTGGACATTTTAAAATGGGCTTCTATTGAAATGTGCTGTGTTTTGGAGCCATCCTCAAGCAGCCAGTCAAGGAACTGCACTTCTAGGCTGGGGTCAAAATACGACCTTGAATGTTGCAGCTTGAGTGCACCCTGAACAGGCTAACTGTCTATCACAGGGCTGACACTCAGACAAAGAAATTCATTCACACTTTCACTCAAATCCGGTCAGTTTACAGTTTACATTTCTTCTAAACCTTATGACTTTGAAAGTGAGAGGAAGCCAGAGCACATGGAACCAACGCAAACATGGGGAAAACATGCAAACTCCACACAAAATGGACCAGGTCGGATTCAAACCTGGGACCTCCTCGGCAACACTGAGGCACTATGCTGCCCATTGTATCATTTCACCCAGCTGCAAATAGGTAATACCCACGTCACACATAGCCAGAATCACGCAAAGTGGCGTCGGTCTTATGAAATGGTGCACATCCGAAAGGTGTCGGATTTCAGTTTCAAAACGTTCTGACAGCGATCTGAGGAAGTCGACACACTTGGTCAAAATCTGCTGGCAGCTCCAAGTGTGAAGCATGTGTTCATAATTCTCCGTGTGCGGTCGAGATGGGACACCTGTCCAACGTCGGCAATTTACATATTCCGATAGTGGCAAAATGCGATCTGAAATTATATGAGCGCATATGACAGAACTTCGAGATCTGGCACGGTATGCCTGTCAGTATGTCCTGCACATGCCAGTATAATAATGGGCAGCTGTGCCTCTCCGTGCTGTGCAGTTACACATCATTGCGCACGTCAGGCTCAGCCGGACGGAACTCATGCGTTGTAATAAATGTCCACCTTCTAACTCTGGAGGAGATACCACATGGAGCTTGTGGCAGGCCGTTACACCATTAATACACATGCATCTTACCTCCAACAGTGGTCCAGGGGTGTTTCACAGACGAGGACATATTAATCCCATGTGATAATCCAACCATTAAAGGTGTCCAGAGTTCCATTGTGCTCTGGGAGTGTGCAAAAAAAAAAAAAAAAAAAAAGGAAAGTTCCTTGGAAAGGTGCTCTAAGGGACTGCATGGCACACTGCCAGCAAACTTTGAAGCAAAGCTGCCCAGTGGCAGCCCCCCCCCCCCCCCCCCCCAACGCTTGATGGCCCATGCAGCATTATGCATACACACGCACACACACGCACACATGGCTGAGTGATAATTACAGCCCCACGCGTGTGCGCGGAGCACACATGTACCATGCATGAGGACAACAGTGCTCCAGTCTGCCATCCAGAAATTTGGACATTGGGCAGTCTTCAGCGCCTTTTATGGCCATCTGACAGCAGTCTGTATCATCTACCTGTTGTCTACATGTGCTTTGGATGCCATCGTGCAGGTGTGGACGAGATGATATGAATGTGTTCTGACAGAGTTGACCACGCCTCTTTTCACCCAGACTGTGTCGGATTATAGCAATATTTGCCGTGCCGGGCATGCTTCCGGCAAACTCTTGCTGTGTCTGACTGGGGCTTGAGTTACTTGCAAGGAACTGGTGTCCCATCCAGGGAAAGTTGTAGACTCATCCAATTCACGCTGTGCTATTCAGTGATAAGATTCGCTCTCATGGGCCTCAGGGCCTGTGCCAAACTTGCAACTTGTACGACACTGCAAACCACATCCAGAGGTCAGTGCAGAGTTTATCCTTGGGTGGCATGGGCCATACATGGAATCTCATTGAGCATCAAAGTTGCTGTCCATTTCCTATGAACTATGACTGCTTTGCACAGTCAGATGCACAACTCAGACTGAACACTTTGGAAATAAACTTGTCAGTTATATGTAGAGTGTCAATAGTCATTATGTCATTTTGGTCTTCCCGGTTGGGAATCATACCACTTAGCCTACTTTAAAATAAAGGAATTGACTTCTATTTAATCCACTAGATGGCGGATGCAGCCCATGAGCTGTTGCCAGGCAGCCGCCATCCTGCTTAGCGTTATTGCACATCATGAGGTTTTAGATTAAAAAGAAATCAATGATGCGCTGACTTCAACTTGGGTTAAAGTGATCTAAAAATGCTGTTTTGTGCAGCGTTCGGGTGCAGCAACAAGCGAACAAAGGAGTGTGGAGTGAGCTTTCATAAATGAGTATATTATATATTAATGATGTGGGGAAATGACTAAAATTGATGAGTAAAGGTTAGAAAATGGTTTATCTTTTGTGTCAATCTGTATTCTGTAAAGTAGAGGTGGGCGATACCGGGAATGTTGGTATTGATCCGATACCAAGTAAATACAGGCCCAGTATTGTCGATATCGATACTTTTTCATATTTAAGCTTCATAGATCCAAAGGATCCAAAAGACCTAGGATAGAATTTCACCAAACATTGTACATGACAACAAAATACTTTATTATCATAATCAACATTTTTGTTTAAAAAAATATCACTCAACACAAATTAAAACAAAATCTCCTGAGGTAGAGGGCTGACAAACCACAATACAAGGGTGCACTGCTCCGTGTTGTGTGACACATCGGAGCGCTGCTCTTACAGGCAGAGAGTAGACTTTGATGAATCTGCGTGCGCAGCAGTCAGTGTGTGCGGGAGAAAAAAAGCTTGAGTATTGATCTTTTTACACGAGGATCGTTCAATATCAATACCAGCGTTGGTATCGATATTATCGATATTAGGATCGAGCTGCCCACCTCTACTGTAAAGTAGTGACTTCACTTTTACTGCCTGAATGCTTTGTTGTGAGAAATATTTCACGATTCATTCATTCAATTAGAAGTTTCACCTTCAGAAGTCTCAATTTATCCCTTTTTAATTAGCCTCTGGTTTTTTCTTCACATCAGGTTTTCCATCCTGAGATATTCTGTAAGAGCAAATTCACAGAACGGAAATACTTTTTCACTCTATTTGGTGGGTCACATGACAGTTGCTTTGAGATTGTATATTCTAATAATATAAGAATATGCATGTGTGAGATACATTTCTCTGTAATATACTCCATATACCAGTGTAGTGTTTTCAGATTTCTTTCAACTCGGTGCAGAAATTATTGAATAATCTTACTTTCACCCTGGCCAGTGTGGCTGTTTCTTTTTTATTTATTTAATTTGAAATTTTCGCAGAAAAGCACTCCGTAAAAGCGGTGCCACAGATGGATTAATCTTAATAATATCTTTAATATGATGCGAGCATGTGAAGCTTTTACTTTCAGGCCTGATTATTTATCATCTTTAACTTAACTTCATAATGGCATTAATTCAGGATTAGACTAGTATCTCGTGTTGTGGCAGACATAGTGTGTTTGACAAACTGATGGTATTATTTTCTATCCTGCTTCACAACATCTGGACTGGGACTAACAAATTCATTGAAATCTATTATATAAATAGTCTGATCCTCTTCCATATTTGTTTTGACAAATATTGGCTGTACAAATGTGGGACTGAGTTTGAATAAATGTAACAGCACAGTAATAGCACAAAAATGCAGATTTATGGTTAAACTCTCTTGAAAACATTGATCGTGTCAATTGATTTCTATTTATTGGTAAAACAACTTGATAACGATTTAATCATATACCTATAAATGATAAATGTTGTATGGTTTTCTGAAGGGTGTAAAAAGCCATATTCATTAGTGAACAACTTGATAATGATTTTATCATATACAGTATCGAGGGAGTTACGTTCTAAAAATAACCCGCAATAGGTGAAATCCGCAAAGAAGTCAGCGTTATTTTTTACAATTATTACAGATGTTTTAAGGCTGTAAAACCCCTCACTACACACTTTATACACTTTTATCAAACAGGCATTAACATTTTCTTACTTTTCTCTCCTGTGTAAACACTCAAAGTTCAAACCTTAGTAAAAAATAGAACGTTTTTCTATAAATAATTATGATGGCTTTTAGAACTAACAAATTTAATTTTAACGATCAACCTACGAGGTTGGACACGTAAGAAATTATTAATAGTGACTCACCAGTATTTCACAGTTCCTCTGACTGCACCTCTTCATCATGGCGCCAATCCACTGTCTGAATTGGCTGATTACTTGGGTGGTCTAAAAAATATTACCCGTCCACGAAAAGGGTGTATTGCTATTTATTCTTTAGTGTTTTATCCAATCATATTGGCATATCATTTATTGGTATATGACAATGTTTTTAATCATGTCAGATAACGTGATGTGCAAGTATTTTTGGTTACGTACACTCGTACTTTCCTGTATATTCGTTTTTTGAATTGTTCTGTAATTTATGTCTGTAGCATGGCCCAAGCAGAGGGACACCCCTTTGAGTCTGGTCTGCTTGAGTTTTCTTCCTCAGAGGGGGTTTTTCCTTACCACTGTTACTCTGGGGGTTAGACCTTACTTGTGTGAAGTGCCTTGAGGCAACTCTGTTGTGATTTGGCGCTATATCACTGCAAAAACTGATATCTAAGAAAGTATAAAAGATTTGTTTAAAGAAAATTTGACTTATTTTTTGTCTAAATAGAAAATAATCTTGTCGAGCATTTTCTACACAAGAAAAAATGTCCTATTTTGGGAAAATGTTTGCTAGTTTTGAGAATTCTAACCAAGCAAATGTTTCTTACCCCATTGGCAGATTTTTTTTTTGCTTAATACAAAACAATTTGGCAAGATTTAGGATTATTTGGCTTATTTTGAGAGGGGCAGTTTTTGCAGCGTATAAATGAAAATAAATTGAAAAAAAATTGAATTACTGCCATCCCTGCATACAGTACCAGTTATGTGAATAGGAAAGTGTCCAAAGCTTTAACTGGCAGCATTTACCATTGCCAAGGGCCACTCCTGTGAAATAAGAACGGACAGGACACTGACCATGTCTACACATTTATAACAATATGTTATATATTTTGAGTGAGTATAAAAATTGGATTATGTGACACAGCTCGATAATATGGCCCCATCTCCCTTTTGGACAGTGTTTACTTTGTTGGTTTTAGATTTATTGTTTAGCTTCTTGGTGTTTTTTCCCCGTAACTCACTTACATTCATCTTTATACAGTAAGTGATCTCCGTCTAACATCAACACAGCAAAAAACGACACATGTATTCTTTAAAAATAACAAAAAAAACATCCAACCATGACATTAACTTAACAAATAATGAAAAATAGACTGTATACAGTATGTGTTGAGGATTGTCTGCTGTGCAAGCTGAATGACAATTCAGATAGTTAGAATGAATAAGGGTGAGAATGAAGCACTGCTGCTGGTCAAGAATAACGAAAAACACATTAAATGTAACCTGGCCATTGTCACTGCTGTTGCATCACGACTGCACTGGATCTAGACTGCAAATGCTTTCACAGTGACCCTGAATGGTCATTTAACTGATGTTGCCTATTGGTGGTTTGGTTTGATAATCAACATTTTAAAAGTTTTTGTAAGCTGTTCTGACAGTATATTGCTTGCATATGTACGACGGCCAAGAGAGGACCCAACGCAAATTCAGACAAGACCAGCAAATGCAAAACAACACTTAAAAATGCAATTAGACTTGTGTCAATTCTACGAAAAGGTAGTTGTTGTTATGTGTCGGACGCAGCCCGGAGAACCGACCAGCGTTTGAAGGACCCAGTATGAAATAAGCAGAGTACGGTACAAAGGATAACAGAGTTTAATAAACATAACAGTGAAGTGATACGAAAACAACAAAAGAGTGCGCGGTCTGGCGTGGTGGATTGCGGTGCGCTCCCAGCAGCGCTAACGGTCCGGAGCCAGAAAACTGTTCGGACCCAAGGACCCCGCCGACACCCCCCAGGTGGCCGCGACAAACCGAGTCTGTGAAAGAAGAAATCATTATGTGAGTCCACACTCAACACACAGAGAGACCACTCAAAGGTGTACAAACAGCAAACACTTCCTGGCTTAATTGCAAATCAGCTTCCCACCCTGCAGGCATAGAACACCCTGTTCACAAAACTCCACTGCAGTGGAAGCTGATTTAAACGACTAACATACAGCTCAATATAATAAGGTGTGAGGGACACCACATTTACTGACTGTATAAATGTTAGTCACAAAACCAAACGTACCTCAGGAAGTGTGCTGACGAGCGTGAGACCTCACCCCCTCCTCTTTCACAGACCATGCATCAAACCTGGACGTTCTCTGCATCCACTGATGGGAGATGGCTCTAGAGACGACGATCTCACCCGTCTGGTCACAAGGTCGAGTCTCTGGCAAACACACACTGTGCACTCCAGACTTAAATGCCACCATGTTCCAATCCGTGTAGATGCACCACAGCTGTGAGTCCTGACGAGCTGCACGTGATCAGCCTCAGGTGATCAGGATGAGGTCCTGATAAACTCAGCTACACAGCCACTCAGTCCCAAATGCGCACCACCTGGGAGGAAAACCAAAAGATAGAAACAGAAGACACACAAAAGCCAGCCAGGCACGCCAGCCACAACAGTTGTATCAAAAAAAGTCTTGCAAATCAAGAAAACGCTTGCAAACATAAAAAAATATGCACAAATCCAAGCAACAGCACAAGCTTAATTTGATAATGTGCTACAAATTCACACAACACTCACAGAAACACACACGTATTGCAAATAGCTCCAACACAACAGCACAAAAAGAGGTTTTTACTACTCCGGTTTGTTTGGGGTCACCAGACCAGATCTAGGACTGCTCTACATTGGGATTTGGCACAAGTTTTATGCTGGATGCCCTTCCGAATGCAACTCCAATTTTACCTGAAGAAACAGACACACACACACACAGCCCCTGGTGTTCTGAAGCTCTCTGAGATCTGGCGGGATCAGGCTCACACAGAGCAGACTGGCTGCCTATTGCAAGTAAAGTAATAAAATACAAAATTGTAGTTGGCTTTAGAGCAAAAGTCAATAATAAAGTAAATAAATAAATGCACTCAGCTCTATTAACCAGGTATGTGCTATAGTCTAACGATAACAGAACGCCGTGATGCACAGAATAATCCATCTGTAAAACTCCCCGGGGAAGAAATGTCTTTTTGTGTTGCTTGTAGTTCTGTTTTGTTCTGGTTATTTTCCCACATCTGTATTTTTGTGTGCATTATGTGAATTTGAAGCAGGCATTACCAAATTGCATTCTTACATATGCTGAAGGTTGGGCAGGGGTGGTTGAAGGATATATTACTCATATGCACATAATAATCGACATTTATCAATGCTTATCAATCATGTAATCAATAGCTAAGGTTAATTACGTGATATCTATTATTTGTCCAAATATTTTTGAGCTATCTATCCAAATACTTTTGAACTGTGAATTCTTGCATGACTTTTCAACCGTTGCTATGAAAAGCTAGTGTCAGATCCTGCTTTTAGATACACGGCACACGCTCACCCTCCGATGAGTGTGTTTGTGTTAAACCAGCTCTCCGTCTCTGGGGTCCGACCTTCGTGTCTCCACGGGTATTACCCGACAGGGCTGCACAAAGGCTGTTCAAGCTGGTGGCAAGGAGATTCGTCTAGCTGCTCACTGCCTCCATCCGGACGTCCACCCTGCTGAAGCTGGTCTCGCACCCCGGTCGAATAGCCTTCTCAGGAACCAGGATACGAACCGGCCATGCCCGTTAACGGCAGCTCTCCTCTTATGGATCAGGGCTCTTGGAATGTTGCTAGATTTTAAATTTAGTGACTCGTACAGTAAGTCCCCAGGATGTGTTATTTTCATTAAAAAACCAGACTAACCTTTTAGAGCACTTGATGTTGTATACCCAATAAACTTAACTTTTACACCTTAAGAAACATCAATAATCCAATGTCCGAGCCTTAACACTTTAACTGCATGCTTGGAATTTTATTGCAAGTTTTGCAAGTGCCGATAACATAATCAAAATAGGTTATATGGTGATAATTTCACAACAGTAATTCAAATATAATTAGAATAATGATTGGCAGAGATTTTTGTTTTTAATTCAATAATTCTGACTAATCTTACTTTGACTGGGACTGGATTGATTTCTCAACAATTTTTTCTAGGAGTGAGGGAAGGAGGTTTTTGAGGTTAAGGTCCTCAGCTCGATGAACTTGATTTCCTCTTCATCAGCTATTAGTCGTTAGCTGACCATGATCCTTGTGTGATATTGTAATCCTTCAGGAAGTTAATCCACATAAGAATTTATTCCGTCTTCAATCAACCAAAAGTTGATCTAATCCATTCTGGTATGCTGTGATATTCCTTGAGAGAGAAATCGTTGAACATTCCCCACTCAGACTTAAGGCCAGTGGTTATCCTCCATCGTTCTGCTACTCCGTGACTGGACGGCCTGAGTGGGAGTTGAAATCTCTCTCAAATGATCTTTTATGGCTCCAATCCTCTCACTCCATGATTCCAATTGATGCTCACAAGATGGTCAAGTCTTGTGATCTCCTCGTAGCAGGGGAGTAGTGCCAACAGCACCTCTCCCTGGAAGAATAACCCTGTTTACTGGTATTTCAACAGGTTATATATGTTCTTGACTCTAGTCATCCTCAGATGATCTTGGTTACCATGGGGACGCTGTTGACTCAAAACCTCCTCCCTTCTCCTTCTGCTTTACTGGAAATCTCCGCAGCCCCTACCAGTAACTTATTTCTCAAGTTCGTCTTTTCTGTTAACACTTCAGCTTTTCTGAGAATTCATTCTTTTAAATCATTTCTTCAGAATCACATCAATCATATTCAATCATTTCATTACAACTCTCTTTCACATAAAAACAATTCATATGATCATATACAAACATTCTCATTCCTTATTATTCATTTTATTTTTACCAACATCTTAATCATTTGATCAGTTGTTTAACATCAGTTTTTCTTGCCCCACTTGCGACATCTTCTTCACTTCCTCTTTTTTTTTCTGACTCTGCACTCTTTATGAAAAACAACTCATATAATCATTCATTTCACTTATTCGTAACATACTTTTTCTAATCAACTCTTAATTTTAACACGTTAATACTCCATTTGATCATACTTGTCATGTTAGAATCATTCTTAGACATATTCCCTCGTCTTCACCACCGAGTTCATTCCGTGGGCCTCCCCATTTACAATGGAAAAGTCCGGTATGACCTCACTTACTCCTGGAAGGTTCCAAAAACTGTGCAGTTTAATCCAACAGCATGTATATTAATTCCATGGCACGTATTATATTCCAAGATGAAAACAAGCTGAAAGCAAGCTTAAAGTCATCTTTCCTGACACTAGTTAGAACAGGATGCGAAGAAAACCAGACATATGCGCGAGTGAGAAACCTGTCATGATGTCTAGTTTCTGTTGTTTAAGCCCGCGGTTAAACCAGCGGCTTTCTTTTTTTTTTTTTTAAACTTTATGTTTATTTAAGTTTTAGGTTTTTTTTCCAAACATAAAAAAACACAAATTATAATTAAACAACATATCAGACCGACCCGACCAAAAATGAGATACATTCAGAATTGACGATATCGAAAGCCACATTGGATTACATCTTCTCTATGTATATATATATATATATATATATATATATATATATATATATATATATATATGTATTTAAACAACTGCTTACATCAAGAATAAATATATGATGTCCATTTTTCCCAAAACAATTTCCCTTTGTCCGAAGATTGTCTCAAAGAAAAAGTTATTGGTTCCATCTCATATATTTCGTTAACAATGTTTGTCCATTCTCTAAGAGTGGGGGGTTCTTCTTGTAGCCATTTTTGGGTTATTGCTTTTTTGCTGGCTGCCTGTAATATTTGAAGGAGGTAACGGTCCTTTTTTCTCATCTCGGTAGGTAGATTTCCTAAATAAAATACACTGAAACTTTCATGCATTTGAAGTCTGGTTACAGTCTTAATTGTTTTAATTATATCTGACCAGTAGGTGGCAATTTTGGGGCATTTCCAAAATATGTGATAATGCCCCGCTGATGACTGTCCACATTTCCTCCAACAGTGTTCCTGTGTATGGCCTTTGGTCTGATGTTCTTTGATTTTAGGTGTTGTAAAGTATCTCACTGTATTCTTCCACATAAATTCTCTCCATAAATCTGAACTTGCGGTTGTCGTGATAGTTTTACATATATTTAACCAGTCATCTTCTGTTAAATTGATTCCGGCTTCTTTTTCCCATTTCTGTTTTATACAGTTGAATTTGCTTGTCTTATTTGCAGAACAGAATATGTGGAAGAAACATACTTTTTCGTAAGTTTCCCTTTGCATACATCCAAAATAAGCCCAACCAATTCATCAGTTTCTTGTTTTGTATTTTTGATGTTGTCATTGAAGTGATGTCTCAACTGAAGATACCTGTAGAAGTCATCTTTCTCCAAGGCATAATCAATTACTAGTTGTTGAAAGCTTTTTATGTTGCCATCTGATATTTTCCAATACGCAGTTATTCCTTTGTTACACCTTGTTGCTATCAATTTTGGAGGGAGTAAATTGTGTATCACAAGCAGGCCAGCACAAAATTCGTGTAGCTTTTTCAAATTCTTTAAACCAAATACTTAATGGTGTTCTTATGTAAACATTTACACTGTTTAAGAGTGTTTTCATTTTCTGTTTGTCTCCCAAAATAGAGGGAAGAGGAACATCAATCTCTGCTTGATCAATTCCTTTCCATTTGGGATCCTCAGTTGAGTCACACCACAAGACCAAAACTCTAAGCTGAGCGGCTTTATAGCAACTTTCAAGACAAGGGAGAGCCATTCCTCCTTCACTCTTACTTAATTGCATGGTTTCGTATTTTATTCGTGGATGTTGTTTATTCCAAATGAAATTAGAAATCATTCTGTTCCATTCAACAAATTGCCTGGAGGACACTTCGATTGGTAATGCCAGGAAGAAATATAGTAATTTAGGTAATATGGTCAATTTTATCATTTCAATTCTGTGATACATATTCATAGGGAGGAGCAACCATCTCTTTAAGTCTGCTTTAATACTATTTGTCAGGGGGTCATAGTTATATTTAGAAAGATCGTTTGAGTCCTTGGATATTTGGACCCCTAGGTATTTAATTATACAGTTGTTCCAATTACATTGTAAGCATTTTAGGACATTTTTACTTGGTTTATAATTGTAAGTAAGGATTTGAGTTTTGTGGAAATTTAATTTGTAACCAGAGTATGATCCAAATGTGTCAAGTAGGGTTATTAATGTGATTAGGCTGGTTTCAGGTTTGGTAAGTGTAAGCAAAACATCGTCAGCGTATAGACAAATTTTGTATTCTGTGTCTTTTACAAAGACGCCTTTGATATTCACTGTTTCTCTGATTGCTTGGGCGAGGGGCTCAATGTACAATGCGAATAGGGTTGCGCTGAGGGTGCATCCTTGCCTGCATCCCCTTTTCAGTGAAATTTCAGCAGAAAGATCCCCATTCATTTTTATACTGGCTGTGGGGGAATGATATAGTGATCTGAGACACTGGGTAAATTGATCATTAAAGCCAAAGCGTTTTAAGGTCAGAAATAAAAACTCCCATCAGACAGAGTCGAAAGCCTTTTCGGCATCAAGGCTTAGGACAACTGACTCTGTATTTGTCATGTATTTTACAAGGTGAAGGGCTCTGCGGATGTTGTCGTGTGTCTGTCTCCCTTTCACAAATCACGTCTGGTCAGTATCTATTAGTTCTGGGATAATGTATTCTAATCTTTTTGCCAGGATTGTTGTAAATATTTTATAATCTACATTTAGTATTGATACAGGTTGATATGAGCCACATTCAGTTGCATCCTTTCCTATTTTAGGTATTACAGAGATAAGGGCTTGATTCCAGGATTTAGGTATTGTACCTCCTGTAAGCACATAATTAAAGCAAGATTTAAGCAAAGGTATAATTTTTTTGTCTAAAACATTTATACCACTCTGACGGAAACCCATCAATGCCAGACATTTTGTTGCCCTTTAGGTTTGAAATTACTTTGTCGATTTCTTCTTCTGTTATTATTTGTGTAAGTTTTTTGTTTTGTTCTCTTCCTATCGAGGGTAAGTCTAAATTTGTAAGAAAATTCTCTACTATCGTTACATCTGCTGCAGGTGGCTGAGAGTATAAATTTGTATAATAAGTAATAAAGGATGTCTGAATCTCTTCTAAATTATATTGTACTGTGTTGCTAGCTGGGTTTCTTATCTTGTGAATATTGCAGTTAGCTTGTAGTTTTCGTGTCCTCCAGGCAAGTAATTTTTTAGCTCTTGGACCATTCTCATAGTAGTTTTGTTTGATAAATTTTGCTTTCCTTTCTATGTGATCTTCATATAAATTGTTTAATATTTGCTTCACTGAAAGAATTTTTTGCAGCGTATTGTTGTCGTTGTTTCTCGTGTTGTTCTAAGAATTTTAGTCCAGCAGTCTTGTCTGAAATTAGTTTCTCTTTCTCTTTCTTTTTAATTGATGACCACATTATGAGCTATCCTCTCAAAACTGCTTTTGCAGCGTCCCATATCACACTAGGTGAAGTTTCTTCATTATCATTATGATATATGTAATCTGTTAATTGTTCTTCTACTTATCCTTTGAGGTCTATATCATTGAGGAGGCTATTATTAAATCTCCAAAGGGTTTCTTTTCACCTAGTATCTAAATGTAATGTCAAATATACTCCTGCATGGTCTGAAACATCTTTTACTCCAATTTCACATTGAATAATCCTGTGTCTGTCTGAGCTGAGCATGAAAAAATAATCTAATCTGGATAACATAGTATGTGAGTGGGAAAAAAAAGGTAAAGCATTTCTCATGTGGATGAAAATCTCGCCATACATCTTACTGAGAATAATCAGGAAGGAAAACGGGTTATGCATTTCCTTTTAGGTAGAAAGCTTGGAGTCAGATGGAAAACTGCACAGCACAGCAGGCGGGACTATGCCCCAAAGCAGCTGGGAGAAGACCAATCAAAGAAGAACGACACCTAAGAATAGAATGATTTTGTCCAGACTAGGTGGAGCAGATTCGACCATATAAAAAGGTCCAGGGGAGGATAGTGAGGGTCCCTCCTGATGTAATCTTTCCTGCTGCTGATCCGCTAGAGGCTAAGCTGAGGGACAGACTTCAGAACGGACCTACAGAATTCTGTATACGTTACATCTTACTCACTCTGTTTCTTAATCAATGTCCTGTAATAAATTCCCGCGTGAGAGGTCTATCTCCAGGACAATTTGGATCATAATTTGGACTCTTGTAACCTTCTTTGCATTAATGGCGTGCGGGGATCAGGAGAGAGGACAGGGTCCTCTAATGAGGCCACGAGTTACCTGGGTTCCAACATGGTGGACAAGTGGTTAGTGTGCATCGTTTCAGGGAGTGCATCCAGCGTAAAACTTGTGCCAAAATAAACATGCAGATCCACTTTGGATCCGCTGTGGCAACCCGGAGTGAAAAAACAAGGGAGCAGCTGAAGGGACTTTAGATGTGCTGAAGGTTTTCTCTCTGTCTGATTTTTGAGCTCTCTGAACAGCTCAAAAATCCTGGCTACGGACAAGCGTGCCTCTGTGGATGATCACGGGCGTGTTCGGATGACGGCCGACTCATACAGGCATGTTACATGGATATTGTGGTTGTTTGGCAATATGGGCCAATTTTGTGCGCAATCCATACGCAACTCCTCCTAAACACCAGTGGGACAGGGCCCTTATATTATTATGTTGTTTAATTTTCTATTTTCTGTTTCTTCAGCTTTGTTAAACTTCGCAAAACCTTGTAATTGTTAGAATGGCCTAAGCAGTGGGTCACCCCTTTGAGTCTGGTCTGCTTAAGGTTTCTTCCTCAATATCATCAGAGGTAGTTTTTTTTCTTACCACTGTCGCCTGTGTGCTTGCTCTAGGGGTTAGTAAAGTTAGGCCTTACATGTGTGAAGCGCATTGAGACAGCTGTGTTGAAATTTGGCGCTATATAAACTAAACAAATTGAATTAAATTGAAGGTTAGATTGCTTTATGTTCCCTGTGTTTGCAGGTGTTTTCTTGATTGGCAAAAATTTGGTGTAGAAATGGAGAAATTGATGTAGAAATGATTTGCAAGGCAAGGGGAAGGGTAGAATTATACAACCCCTGGCAAAAATTATGGAATCACCGGCCTCGGAGGATGTTCATTCAGTTGTTTAATTTTGTAGAAAAAAAGCAGATCACAGACATGACACAAAACTAAAGTCATTTCAAATGGCAACTTTCTGGCTTTAAGAAACACTATAAGAAATCAAGAAAAAAAGATTGTGGCAGTCAGTAACGGTTACTTTTTTTAGACCAAGCAGAGGAAAAAAATATGGAATCACTCAATTCTGAGGAAAAAATTATGGAATCACCCTGTAAATTTTCATCCCCAAAACTAACACCTGCATCATATCAGATCTGCTCGTTAGTCTGCATCTAAAAAGGAGTGAACACACCTTGGAGAGCTGTTGCACCAAGTGGACTGACATGAATCATGGCTCCAACACAAGAGATGTCAATTGAAACAAAGGAGAGGATTATCAAACTCTTAAAAGAGAGTAAATCATCACGCAATGTTGCAAAAGATGTTGGTTGTTCACAGTCAGCTGTGTCTAAACTCTGGACCAAATACAAACAACATGGGAAGGTTGTTAAAGGCAAACATACTGGTAGACCAAGGAAGACATCAAAGCGTCAAGACAGAAAACTTAAAGCAATATGTCTCAAAAATCAAAAAATGTACAACAAAACAAATGAACGAATGGGAGGAAACTGGAGTCAACGTCTGTGACCGAACTGTAAGAAACCGCCTAAAGGAAATGGGATTTACATACAGAAAAGCTAAACGAAAGGCATCATTAACACCTAAACAGAAAAAAACAAGGTTACAATGGGCTAAGGAAAAGCAATTGTGGACTGTGGATGACTGGATGAAAGTCATATTCAGTGATGAATCTCGAATCTGCATTGGGAAAGGTGATGATGCTGGAACTTTTGTTTGGTGCCTTTCCAATGAGATTTATAAAGATGACTGCCTGAAGAGAACATGTACATTTCCACAGTCATTGATGATATGGGGCTGCATGTCAGGTAAAAGCACTGGGGAGATGGCTGTCATTACATCATCAATAAATGCACAAGTTTATGTTGATATTTTGGACAATTGACAGGATGTTTGGGATGATGAAATCATTTTTCAAGATGATAATGCATCTTGCCATAGAGCAAAAACTGCAAAAACATTCCTTGCAAAAAGACACATAGGGTCAATGTCATGGCATAGGTTCAGTGTCAATGAGCAGATCTGATTTGATGCAGGTGTTAATTTGGGGGATGAAAATTTACAGGGTGATTCCATAATTTTTTCCTCAGAATTGAGTGATTCCATATTTTTTTCTTCTGCTTGGTCTAAAAAAGTAACCGTTACTGACTGCCACAATCTTTTTTTCTTGATTTCTTATAGTGTTTCTTAAAGCCAGAAAGTTGCCATTTGAAATGACTTTAGTTTTGTGTCATGTCTGTAATCTGCTTTTTTTCTACAAAATTAAACAACTGAATGAACATCCTCCGAGGCCGGTGATTCCATAATTTTTGCCAGGGGTTGTATTTGAAAGCATTTTTCCACATTTATTAGTGTTGCCTTAATTTGGAAATGTTGTGGCCTCTCTCGGTCACTGTGCATATATTTGTAATGGCACTGCATAAAATCTTTACTCAAACACACACAGCCCGTGACCAAAATTGGAGCTAATAATTTGAAAGCTCTGGCACAAGCTGCATAAAAATGCTGAGGAAATTATGACGTTTTATTTATTTTAGTAGTACTTAATAGAATAGAATAGTAATAGAATACAAATTTGATAGAATTGTATTTTTGTTCTTGTCATTTTCAACAATATTTCTTCAATGCTTTCAGTACTTCAAGTATTATATACTACAGTATTGCATTGCAGTACATGATTGGAGAAAGCTCAGATTTGGTACATTACATCCTGTAATGTGAATTTAGCGTACTGCCGGCAAGTCGCCACATTTTGAGAGTTTGAAACAGTACGATTCAGACGTCGCTGTCCGTATGTTTGGTCATTTTCATGAGGATAGATGGAAAAGGAGGGGTGGCAACACTGATGCTACTTGTAGTCGGGCAGCAGGGGAGGGCATTAAAACCTAGTTTGCATCACTCAGCGCCTCCAATTAAACACGAATAACCAGATACAAGTTCCTGTCTTCAGACATGTTTTATGAGCTTCTCTGCAGTTGGGGAATTCTGCAGGATATACTGTACATCTCCCTGCAGTTTGGCAATCTCTACTGCATGCCTCAGTTCATTAGTGTTAAAAATGGTAAGCATTTTAGAGCCAGTTGTACTTTTTAAGTCTTATTAGCTTCAGATGATGTTGTTTAAGGGGCATATGAGGCTTCCAATTAAAGCCGGAGCAAACTGAAATAGAACTTTCGCCCATATTTTTCACTGCAGAGTAAGATACCATTTTTAAGCCATGGGCCTAACTGTTAGCGTGCTGCGTTTCAAAGGAACACATCAAAGGACTTCCACAGCTTCTGCTCTCACAGCGACATTAATCCCGCAGACAAAATCTTACCATCTTGACTCAAAAAGAGAAATAGTTCAGTCATGTTTTATTGATGCTGTCCATAAGCTTGATGTTTGGTTTAGTTGAAAGAAATTTTAAGATTGGTACAACAGCAGGCCTGACTTTCATTGAGTTTATATAAGTAAATGTTTATATATATATATATATATATATATATATATATATATATATATATATATATATATATATATACACTCAACAAAAATATAAACGCAACACTTTTGGTTTTGCTCCCATTTTGTATGAGATGAACTCAAAGATCTAAAACTTTTTCCACATACACAATATCACCATTTCCCTCAAATATTGTTCACAAACCAGTCTAAATCTGTGATAGTGAGCACTTCTCCTTTGCTGAGATAATCCATCCCACCTCACAGGTGTGCCATATCAAGATGCTGATTAGACACCATGATTAGTGCACAGGTGTGCCTTAGACTGCCCACAATAAAAGGCCACTCTGAAAGGTGCAGTTTTGTTTTATTGGGGGGGGGGATACCAGTCAGTATCTGGTGTGACCACCATTTGCCTCATGCAGTGCAACACATCTCCTTCGCATCATCCGTGAAGAGAACACCTCTCCAACGTGCCAAACGCCAGCGAATGTGAGCATTTGCCCACTCAAGTCGGTTACGACGACGAACTGGAGTCAGGTCGAGACCCCGATGAGGACGACGAGCATGCAGATGAGCTTCCCTGAGACAGTTTCTGACAGTTTGTGCAGAAATTCTTTGGTTATGCAAACCGATTGTTCCAGCAGCTGTCTGAGTGGCTGGTCTCAGACGATCTTGGAGGTGAACATGCTGGATGTGGAGGTCCTGGGCTGGTGTGGTTACACGTGGTCTGCGGTTGTGAGGCTGGTTGGATGTACTGCCAAATTCTCTGAAATGCCTTTGGAGACGGCTTATGGTAGAGAAATGAACATTCAATACACGAGCAACAGCTCTGGTTGACATTCCTGCTGTCAGCATGCCAATTGCACGCTCCCTCAAATCTTGCGACATCTGTGGCATTGTGATGTGTGATAAAACTGCACCTTTCAGAGTGGCCTTTTATTGTGGGCAGTCTAAGACACACCTGTGCACTAATCATGGTGTCTAATCAGCATCTTGGTATGGCACACCTGTGAGGTGGGATGGACTAGCCGTGATCACAGATGATGCGTCCTCAGTGAGACTCGCCGGCGTCCTGCACATAGCAGTTTAGCTTAGCCAGAACTGCAAACCATCCCACATTGGAAGGTATTTACCCTCCGTGTCCCACATCCCGCATGAGTGTGTGTGGAACACCCATTAATCCAGTAGTTGTGTGGGCCCGGGCACGCCCCCAGACCCCCCTAGTTACAATTTGAGCCGTTGGGGCTCGCAGCTACGCGTGGGTGTCCCACAGTGGTACAGTCAAATGTTGGCAGGTATGGCTTAGCATGGCACTCCGAGGCAGTTCTAACCACAAACACAGCCGGTTCCATGCTTTCGGGAGAGGTAACACACTTTTGTTAGAGTTCTTCTGGGGTAAACTACATGATTAGATTAGATTTTGTTTTTTGTTTTTTTTTAAGCTGCACTCGGCTTCATTTCTGCGGTCTGACAGGCATTTAAAAAAATAAAGAAGGAAAAAAGTTCCCATTTTCCTCCTAAACATCTTATCTTTGTCCACCTTATAATCATTATGAGTGCTGCTGCTGCATCCTCCCAAAACATCCCCGTTCACCATTTCGATGTATACACCATCAAATTTCACAAAAAATATAGATTTTGATCTGAAAAAAATTCAGATTTTCTCATTCAGTTCAATAATGTGTGTAAGTGGGCATTGCCTCACATGATGTCATCGAAGCCTACCTTCTGACCTGTTCATGTTTCTGAGCATTTATCAGCGGCAGGTGAAATCAGACTAAATTCTCCATATTTATGACTTAAATTCTCAGGGTGTATGACAGCAAAAATTAAACACAATACATCAATATTTTTATAATTATTTATTTATTTAAGGCCCCGTCACACATAGCAAGAATGTGGAGGAACCATTCCCGACATGCCAAATATTGCCATAATCTGACACAGTCAGGAGGAAAAGAGGTGTGGTCAGCCATGTCCAAAAGCATCCGGACTGCCTCGTGCACACCTGGAGGATGCCGACAAAACATATTTCAGACTGCTGTCAGATGGTACCAACATTGGAGCTGTCACTCCGCTTGTCCTCACATTCCCAGCGCTAAACTAACCTCTCATCAGTGTGTGTCTCACATGATGGAGTGCGCGCAGGTACGTGCGTAGAACAGGTGATCCGAGTGATGAGTGTGTGTCCACTCAGCTGCGCGCGTGTTGTTCACAATGGCTGAAGGAGCCGCGTGTGCCTGCATGTGTAGAACAGGGTGATCAAAGCAATGTGCAAGTGTGTGACAGAAATGTTCGCTCAGCTGCGTGTATATGTGTTCATTAACGCTGTGCCAGCCACTCCGCATGTGCACGTGGGGCGTATGTGTGCATGCGAGCACAGGAGCTGTCCATCCAGAGAGCACAGAACAGGCTGACAGCTGTCAGTGATCACCTGCTTTAGGTGTTTGATCAGTATATACTTGCATTGCTACATTTTATTCGTCCAGCTAGATTCCATAACTGCTGCTGAACTGTGCTGGCAGTGCACAAACTTCCCACATGTGCGCAACTTTCAGATGCAGCAAGAGGACCTTCTCTTTTCTCTTTTTTTAAACTCTTTTTTGTGGACATTTCCTACTTGATACGCATCTTAACACAACTGCAGTTGGATTATCGTTGCGGGACGGCACTTCACATGGGATTTATTTATGCCAGAGGTGGATTATGTATTTGCCATCTGATCGACATTGCCAGCACACAGTGCAGCCAGGTGAAAGGGACTTGACCAGCTGTCTGCACTGCGCTGTGGAACACGGGGTACCGGAGGTGAGTTACATGTTTATCTATGTCGTCATGTGCTGGGCAAACATTTCCACATCACACCTGCTACAGACCCAGGAGGTGAATGTGTAATAATACATGCATTACAGTGGTGCCATCCTGTTCAGCTGTGTTGTGGCACTGCACCAAGCCTCTGATGCATGCACAGTGCCACATACATATTATTACATAACAACATTTCCTTCACCCTCCCTGGCCGGTGGAGGTGGACAAACATGGCACAACATGTCGGCAGGCTTTGCTGTGACCAATCGATCCCAGAGATCAATCATCTGCGATCAGATCGTTTCAGATGTTGTTTTGATGCCGTCAGAATATGTAAATTGTGGTCAGATGGTCCTCATTCTGCACATGGACCGCCGTCGGATAGGTGTCCTATTTCGATGGCGCCCAGAGGGTTTTGAACATGTGCATCACACTCGGGCCGCTGGTCGATTTTGACCAACTGTGTCAACTTCTGCAGATGGCTGTCAGAACATTTTGGAACTGAAATCCGACACCTTTCGGATGCACATCGATTCATAATTCACCACTCTGCATGATTCCGGCTATGTGTGACGGGGGTATTAGAAAAGTCAGCTCATTTGACATTTCATTTACTCATGATATGCACTTTAAAATTACAAGGGGTGATTAAGAAGTTGTGAGCCTGGCCAAGAAAAAGTGATGCGTGGTTCTCCATCTTCTGCATTCTGAGAAACCAACATCTCTCTGGTGATGGTGGCAGAGAAGAGAACATTGGACAAACTGCTGGACCACCAGACAGGCCATCAGACTGTACAACTCCTCACTCAGGGGGAGGAGGAATAACAGGAAGACAGAGGATGGGAAGGAGAGGAACAGTCATAGCCAATAAACCAGTATTGTTCAGTATGTCTGGGATTTATATTGTGTATTTATATTTATATTTTCAAACTGTTTTTATTTTTTACTTTCACTTTTTATACTCTGTATGCTTCTTACCCTGTGTGCTGTTACACAATGCTGCTGGAACCTCAATTTCCCTCAGTAAAGTTCTACATAATCTAATCTAATTTCTTAAGAATGTGTGAAGTTTTGACTTACTGGGTGCAATGCTATTTTCTCAGAATGCAAAAGATGGAGAGCCATGCACTACTTTTTCTTGGTCAGGCTCGAAACTTCTCAGTCACTCTTCATACCTTTACAAAAAAATCAAGTTATGCTTTAGTAGGTCACGTGAAATGAGAAAATTTCCTGAAGCTTAAGTATCTTTGACTTAAGTGAGATGCTTTTAAAGCTGTAGAACACACTTCTGATTTTGACCAACTTTTTATAGGTCAGATGTCACAAGGAACAATGTTGCTGCTGTCTACAACATAAAAAAAATCCACTGTTTAAAGTGATGTTATTTGTTATATACTGCGGCACAGTTACTTCTAAAATCATCTCCTTTAATGATTCCCAATATAATTTGTAATATTTGCAACCTGTTTAAAATTGATTTTCTACCTGCACTGGTAATACTAATACAGATTCTTTACTCTATATGGACATGCAGCATAATCATCCAAAAAAAAAAAAAAAAGACAAAAAAGAAAACAAGAAAAGTGTTTTAGTTTCAAAAGCAATGCAAGAAATCTGAAAGATAAGATTTAAAGGTGCAGTTTTGTGGTCCGACCACGCGCACTTGTAATCAGTAAGTACATATATCATGGCAGGTGAAGCAAACAGTCCTGGTTAGTTGTACTGGCACACTTCTATTTTAAATACAGAATTTATAATTTGCTGAAGAATTGCATTCAGGATGAACCCACTTCAAGACTGCACAGCTTTTGTAAAGTGTCCACATATCAGTCGGAGTGGACAGTAGTGCCATGTTCCAAAAATCCTGTGGACTATGCCATCATATCTGCATTTGATGCAGTGTATCTGATATATAGCTGTTCTCTCTCTCTCTCTCTCTCTCTCTCTCTCTCTCTCTCTCTCTCTCTCTCTCTCTATATATATATATATATATATATATATATATATATATATATATATATTCTGGCTTCCCTTCACTGGCTTCATCTGACTCTACGAGCAGATATCAAGGTTTTGTTGCTGGTGTATAAGGCTCTAAATGCACATGCACCCAACTATCTTACTGAATTTGTTATGTGCCTCCTTGTACCCTGCGGTCACTGAATGCGGACATCTTCTGTGTCCCAAGAGCTAAAAAGAAGTCAGCAGGTTTAAGAGCATTTTCCTGCCATGCACCTATCTTATAGAATAGTCTGTCTGTGGGAATTTGAAAGGCAGCCTCCATTGACTCCTTTACTAGTCCAGTGCCCGTAGGAAGTTTGTACTACTAGAGAAAATTGGAAGCTAAAAAATGTAATTAAAAAAAATACCATCACCAGATCGATGCCACATAATAATGGCAAATTCCATCACCAGACCAAATGAATTCCAAATAAAGTGTTGTTAAAAGTGAAGGACAGCAGCTGAAAACAGTATCTCTGCTCTGAGCCTGAAAAAAAAAATCTGCCATGAAAATTCTACATTAAATATTCCAGAGGTCCTTCTGTGTCCATATTTGATGATACATTCAGAAATGTATAATTTATTTACAGTTGAAAGGCTTTGTGTTTCCAAAAAGCTCGGAGTTTGAAAAACAGCACATGGTGTGATCAGCAAGGGAGGGGGGAAAGAGAGAGACACAGAGAGAGAGAGAGAGCAGAGAGTGGAGGAGGAGGAGTTGAGAGGAGGAGGGGCACAGTGTCAGTGATAGAGGAAAGTGAAACTGGCTCACAAAGAGCAGGTTTGACAAATCAGTCCAGGTTCAGCTCTTGTTCAAACAAGGCAATTAGGTGTTATATTGGTTAAAAAGAAATGTCATACTATCTCACTCAAAAATGTTGAAAAAAAACTGTCTGGATGACAGAAAAACTGCCTGCTTCACTGCATTAAAAATATTGGGTGTCATTTTTGAAGAAGTGAGTAAATACTATGTCCACTAAATATGAATGTGTTTTTAACATTTTCAACGTTATTTAATTTATTAACTTAAACTTTGACAGAAACATGCAAAAAAGAGCTTTGATCTTACAAATATTACAAGACAAATATAATTTTTTTTTTTGTTATTATTCTTCCTTTCAATGCATCTAAAACCACTCAAATGAGTTAAAATAGGGCTTGCCAATAATACTTTAGTGGTATAAAACCCCTATAGCTATGAGGCACTAAAATGGTCCTAGCTAGAACCCTGTATACATACACACACATTTTATAATCACGAAGCATATATTTAGATTTACAGCATCAGTAAAAGTAACGCAGTAGTATATGTAAAGTAATACCATCTTGTGGAAAGCGAGACTGTTTTATACGAGGTATCTTATAAAAATAACCGGCAGTTTTATAAAAAAAAAAAAACTATATGGATTTGATTGACATGCGATTACACCAATCATGCTTGAACCCTCATGCGCATGCGTGAGTTTTTTCACGCGTGTCGGTGACGTCATTTCCCTGTGGTCCCGCCCTCTCGGCTGAATTCCTTTGTTTCACACGCTGCTCGAGACGGCGCGCGTTGCTTTATCAAACTTTTTTCTGGACCTGTGAGGAATATCCGAGTGGACACTATTCGAGAAATTCCGCTGGGTTTTCGGTGAAACGTTTAACGGCTGATGATAGATTATGGGGTTGTTTCTGTCGCTGTAAGGACTTCCCACGCAGCAGGACGTCCTGCAGCGCTTCCAGGCGCCGTCGTCGGCCTGTTTCAAGCTGAATCATCCTAATTTAGGCTCTGTTGACCCAGGACGTCGTGAAGAGAACAGAGAAGATTCAGAAGAGGCCGGCATGAGGAGTTATGCGGACATTCCACTGTTTAAGGACATTTTGTAATGAAAGACGTGGCGCGCAAATTCGCCGAGTCGTTTCCGTGACGACTCGGTGAATCTGTGTGCGCCGCGACAGGAAAAACACCTCCATGTTGAAAACCATTTGTAAAATTCAGGCGGTTTTTGATGGCTTTCAACAAGTGAGTAACTGAGAAATTGTTAACAGCTTGGGCATGTTCCAACTTGTCCATTAAGGTTTCCAACACGGAGGTGTTTTCCTGTCGCGACCCCCCGCGGTCGGGTCCGGCCCGACATGCGACTCTGCCCGCACGTTCTTTCATTACAAAATGTCCGTTAACAATGGAATGTCCGAATAAACTCCTCATGCCGACTTCTTCTGAAAGTTCTCTGTTCTCTGACGACTTACTGGGTCAACAGAGCCTGAAATGTGGAAGTTTTCAACTTGAAACGGTGAGACGCTACAGCCTAGAAGCGCAGATCGCCGTCAGGCGCCGTGGGCCGTCCTTTAAAGCGACACTACCCAGACCAAAATCTCTCATCAGCTGTTAAAATTTTTACCGAAAACCAGCTGAATTTATCGAATGGTGTCCACTCAGTTGTGCCTTACAGTTTTGAAAAAAATTTTGATCAAACAAAGCAGCAGTCTCTGAGCCATTCCTAAACAATGAAAAAATCGACGAGAGGGTGGGCGACTCCTCACTCAAAGACTGCCCACAGGCGAATGACGTAACCGACAGGCGTGAAAAAACTCTCACATGCCCACGAGGGTTCAAGCATGTCTGATGTATTCACACGTGATTCAAATCCATATGGTTTTTGAAAAAAATAATAAGGTCGGATACTTTCTAATAGACCTCGTATATATATATATATTGAGGAAAGCAGAGTAAGTCAGTGAGGTTCTTTTCCTGAAATGTCTGGCTCTCAGCTCTGCTGCGGACCTGTTGGCCTGACAGTTATGCAGCTGTCGTGCACTGAAGGCTGCAACCTGAGCACCAGCTCAGGCAGCAACAACAATGTCTTTAGTGTCTGCCGGCTCGGGGAGGTGCGGCGAACCCAGGCTGTGCCGCACTTCCAATCCCCCTTCCAGGACTGTCACTATTCATTCATGCTCTGCCCTTCCTCCTTGCACCACAACCTCAACAGGGGCATCGCTCATGATAGAAAACAATGAGCATGATTGTGAACTCTCGCCATCTTTGTAATTTCATCAGTGTAATGGGATTATATTTCAAATCACTGCTCCTTTGTTCATTACACATTTAAACTCCTCTGACAGACAAAAACTTAAATAAAATGTGCATGTCAACCCTGGTTGACTTTGTCCGCTCTCGCACTTGATTAGACAAACAGTGCAGCGGGGCTGTGGAACGCCGGGAAATAATGTGCTCATTTATTCATTTTTTCAGACAAGTCACAATAGATTTTTAACGACCAGTGTCTGACCTCCCTAGGTGCTTCTTGCTTAGGGGGGTTAATAAAGCCTAACGCCGCGGCGCTGGAGCACGGCGTCGAGGCGCATGCTGAGGAGATGGCCGTGATGAATAAAGACAGGAGCAAATCAAGAGTCTCTGAACGCCGTCTCCAGGTCCAGAGAGGGAAGGAGGGCGTGTGGGGGGGATGAGAAGACGGCGATGGAGTCAGGGTGAGGCTGCAGAAAGAGACTGGTATTCCACTTAGATTCCAATTCCACAGGTCTCTGAGGGACAATTAAACCAAGTGAGGAAGAAGTGCTCTCTTTTCTCAATGCACTGGGGCGTGCATATTAGAC
Organism: Thalassophryne amazonica; assembly: GCF_902500255.1. Lineage (NCBI taxonomy): Eukaryota > Metazoa > Chordata > Actinopteri > Batrachoidiformes > Batrachoididae > Thalassophryne > Thalassophryne amazonica. The sequence continues at coordinate 22,739,918 of NC_047107.1, forward strand.
GCTGCAACCATGGCGATGCACTCACACACGGGATAGTCTGCCAAGATTTAAAGTGGGAGTAAAGCGGCTGCAAAAACTTCACTCTGACATTTATGAACACAGAAATATCTCTGCTGGAATTCGATGTCAAGTTGTGCATGGTAAAATGGCGCTGCGGCGCTAAAAGCAAAGCATGCTGCCGAGCTTCTTCTTTTAAAAATTCCAAATACTGTAAATTTCATTTAGTCAGACCTATTAAGTGCACGTTTAGGCGGCTTTAGATGTGGCATGTGTGTGTGTGTGTGTTGGCGGGGGGGGGATGTCAAAAGTTTTGGGAACGAGAGAAAGAGGAGATACAGGGGGGGTGAGAGAGCCCTGCGCAGATGTGGCGCCGTGACACATCCATCTTGTTTTCGCGCTCAGCTCGGCGCTCTATTTGTCTGAATCTATGTCATTTTTAGCTCACTCAGGTCAACGGCAATTCAACCTCCTCTTTCATCTGAGGCACTTCACAATCATAATGTGATGCATGTGGGCATAGGAACCTGCCTAAACACAGGCGCTGTCACCGCTCACCCACCGCCTGGATAAAAAATGACGCGCGCCCCGCCGCTCGCCTTTTGCCATCCTCAGCCGCGCGCAACGCTACCATTCCACTGTCCACCGCTTGCAGTCCCTCCACCACCCTCTCACGGTGCACCAGGGCATTAGACTCTAATCACACCTTCTCAAATCCAAAAAAAAAAAAAAACTGATTTGGGAAAGTCGAAGTTGTACGCGGTTGTTCAGAATAGTCAATTATTTCAGACTTTTTTTTTTCTTGGTTTAGCCTCGTTTCTGTGCTTTTTAGTTGGTACAGCTCTCGCCCTGGGGCCTCTTGGGAACAGAGAAAATTACATCCTACCTGATAATTAGCAATGTTTCAGAGCAAACTAAAAATCTGCCCCCCTCGTCCCTCCCTCCCCAAGCACCTCCTCATCATCGCTCTCTACCACTGGCAGCCTTCTCTTAGCACTAATTAAGTTCCGCTCTGAGGTTTTTGCAGGACAGCGGATTGTGCCGCCGGTTGCTGCAACCGCAGAATTACAAAACAAAGAAGAGAAGGGTAGAAATGAAGGGAGTCCCTTTTATTATGTTTTTTTCTCTTTCATCTTTTTGACCAGAAAAGAAAATGTGACACTGGTGTTCCTGGAGGGAGTATTATGATTTCACACAGAATGTCTTTATCCAATAGAAACACCAGCGTTGGCCGCCATTAACGCGTGGCCGCAAATAGCGACGTGCACTCGGCCCATAATGTTCTTTAATTATTATAATGTCATCATCCATATCCGCCAATGTTGCATGAAAAAGAACAGCGGAGCGCACCGGTATTAAATGCAAATTCGCTTCAACTCGCACCGCACAGGCAGCGTTATTAGTGATGTTATCGTCACCGTTCCAAATCATATTTGAGACGTCTCATATGAGTCGCATATGGTCACAGAATGGGGTCTGACGTGCACATCGTGTCATTCAGATGTATGCGTAAGTTCAGCTAAAATTAAATAGCTGTTTTTCTCCAACATACAAATCTCATGTGTAAATAGCAAGAGTGCTTTCTTATTTGGGGGAAAATAAAAGCAGCAGAACAACGACAGAAACTTTGATACATAAGACGTGAGATAGGGGTGTAACAACGCATCACGAATCCCAATAATCATATTTTAAAGCCTGTATTGAATCTTTTTTTATTTTTTAGTACCGTGATACCATGACAAGTCAACTACTACTGAAGAAATAACATCCTCTTCCAGAAGAATCATAAATGATTTATGAAATATAAAAATATTAAAGAGCTAACATAAAGGATTACAATTTATACTTCAGAATAATTTGTTTCTTAAAAGTTAAAAATTTACCACAGATTACTCGCTCCATAATTAGTGGGAACGGTGACGTAAGTATATGTCGTGATGTGGATCGAATTGTATGTATCATGATATGTATTCACTCACTCACCCATTCATCTACATTTTGCTGTCCAAACCCACAAATCAGGATAGAGCTGTCACATATCTAAAAATGTTAAGTAAGCAACATGTGCACCGAAATGTTAAATTTGTGAATAACAATATATATAAATAATCTTTCAACATACAAGTGATGTAACATTTAATGAGTAAATATAGTTTGTGTAAACATTGCTACACTTTTGACATTTCATTGCATGTATCACCTTCTATGCTGAAACATGAGGAGACTTTTCCCTTCCCACATTCATATAAATGGTTTGTGAATTTTGCTTCACTGGATAATAACAACACTCGCCACAAAACACTTGTAAAATGTACAACCCTAACCCTTGTAAATGTAAATCTATGTACTTGTAAAATGTTTGAGAAGGACATTATGACATCAGTTTGCACATACAGAGCGAAAATCCATCTGAGGGTAATGACGTCAGTAACAAATCCATATATGCAGATGACAATTATTTTTCAGCAACCAGACAGATTGTTGTTTGAGTTTCACAATGAGAGCATTTAGTCACCCTACACTTTCCCTGCATCCGAAGACTTGGGATGTATTGTCTGATAGGAAATAGATCAACAGTTACCGTGGTATGCAAGTAGCAAAGAAACAATTAAGACGTACTACGGTATTGCAATTTTACCTGTCCTTTGGCCTTGATGTTTACACATGACATAACCGCATACTCATGCATGCAGAAAAAAATTCTATTTTGCGAAGGCAGACTTTTTTAAACATTCCTGGCCCCTAGGAAACAGCTACCATTTTCATGTACGTCCACAATTTTCTTTTAACTTTTCCAGGATGGTCTTCTTCGGTTACCAGGCTCCAGCTGCATCATCAGATAGCATAGTGGAGTCCCCTTGTGTACTATGGAGATAGCATATCATCCAAGAACTGTTTGGCTGCTACTAAATGAGTACTGAGTATATTGACACCCTACAGATTGTGTATTGCATTTTGCCTATTATGAAGTATGCTAATATGAGTATTCACATCCCTGTACACTAAACAATTACAGCGGATAACCAACTGCATTTTAGTTGATGACTCCCACCCCCTGGCTAATGAATTTCAGCTTTTACCTTCTGGCCGTACGTTTAGAGTCCCAAGGTGTAGAACAAAACGCTACAGGAGTAGTTTTGTCCCAGCAGCAATTGTGCAACTGAACAAATCTTAGTAGGTTTGCATATGGTTATATTTAGATATTTATATACTTTATTTATTTGCCCTTTGCACACTAGTTTTAAGCTGACCATCTTTTTAGTGGTTTTAAGGTTGTGAGTCCTTGGTGGTGTTGTTAACTTGTTTTGTGTATGTTCTTTGTTAGTATTTTTAGTGTTTTTTATTGTTGTTGTTGTGTTGACTAACATGGACGCCTTTTTTCTGTTTTCTGTTTGCTGCAAGCCAAATCTACCTACGGGTACAAATAAAGTTACCTGAACCTGAACCTGAACCTGAACATGTAGCCTTTGACTATATTCATTCATTCATTTTCTATACCCGCTTACTCCACTCAAGGGTGACGGGGTGCTGGAGCCTATCCCAGCAGTCATAGAGCGTGAGGCAGGGTACACTCTGGACAGGATGCCAGTCTGTCACAAGGCCATATACATAGACAAACAACATTCACACTTGCACCTACGGTCAATTTAGAGTCACCAGGTCACCCAACTTGTATGTCATTGCAAGTGGGAGGAAGCTGGAGCACCCAGAGGGAACCCACGTGAACGTAGTGAGACCATACAAACTCCACACAGAAAGGACAAGGTGGGAAGTGATCCCAAGACCTTCTTGCTATGAGGCATCAGTGCTAACCACTAAGCCACAGTGCCGTCCACTTTGAGTACAAACCATTATATTTTCTTCGCTAATCATTCTTCCTTAATAGCAAACACAGACTTTATCACAGTTTGCCTACTAAGTCATGTAGTGACATTAGCACAACACTTTTTCCATTGTGGATTTGTACCATCCTAAAGTTCGGTTAACTGAACTGCCATGAGACATATTTGAGTAGTGCCACATTCTGCATGTGGTGTCTGAGGCCTTGTTTGGAAGGTCATGACACACTTCACAGAGACACAACTCACAAATTTGCTAAATTTATTTGTCTGAATTGTGCTAATATTTATCATATTTTCAGGACTATATGTTGCACTGGCATATTAGTTGCATCTGTCCCAAAAATGTGCCATGAAGAGGAAAAAGACAAATACAGGATGGTCTTCTTAAAACATTGGTCTATAATTCTCATTTATTTAATCAATGCATTATTTATGTATAACTCCACGCTAGCAAACAGAAGCTAATGAGCTAATTAATGTTACTGTGCAAGACACAAAGGACTCAACACTAAACTGCTTGGTGTCACCACTGAACAGGTAAAAACATCAAGGAGCTAAAAGTGCACACATTTACCTCAATGTAAATAAACTTTTTAAATTGATTATGCATTTTTAAAATATAATAGCTAGCCTTACCTTAGCCTAGTCATCCTGCTCAATGTCCGCTGGCTGTCCCAATTTAGTGAGTGTGAGTAGTATGAAAGTTATTCCCTGTCTTATTTCTATAGCATATGAAGGTTGTCTCTTTCTTTCTGTCTTTATTTGAGTGTGAGCTTTCAGTTTGAGAGTATGCTTTATTAATTCTCAATCCCCCCAACATGTCTTCCACATTTAGATCTTCTTCCTTCTTGTTTTGTCGCATTGGAATCTAGCTTAATAATGCATGACTGCTTCCTTCTTCTGTGGAGTGTGGCTCAGACAGGACGTCATTCAGACAAGTATGCAAGAGCATTTTACAGTGGACCTATTAAGCCTCTAAGGTTGGTAAACATGGCCATGTGTCCAACTCTGTTATTTGTCATGTTTCTATGGATACATCAATGATGGAATGTCCCGGAGGCTTCATTCAACTAGTTCATAAAACTACAGTATCACTGGAGAAGGTCACATGAGTCTCTCACTCACTTTCTGTCTGCCTGCCACTTCGACATGGTCATTCAGAGTATACCGTTACTCTGTTCAAGAGTCAGACTCATTCATACTGCCACTAAAGCCTCATAAATGCTTAAAAAAAGGTCCCGTCTGCCTGATTTTTTTTTTTTTTTTTACTTTTTAATTTAGTCTTAGACACAAAGCATGCTGTCAATAAAAACCATGGGGATAGGCTATTTTTTTACAAGGATCTACAGAAAATTGACATTTTTCTGAGCGACATTCCAATTTTAGTCCGTAATGAAAAATGGTCAGTGATTTTATTTTACCTTTATTTTGCTTTAATTTGAAATTTTCGCAAAAAGCACTCCGTAAAAGCGGTGCCACAGATGGATTAATCTTAATAATATCTTTAATATGATGCGAGCATGTGAAGCTTTACTTTCAGGCTGATTATTTATCTTTAACTTAACTTCATAATGGCATTAAGGATTAGACTATATCTCGTGTTGTGGCAGACATAGTGTGTTGACAAACTGATGGTATATTTTCTATCCTGCTCACAACATCTGGACTGGGACTAAACAAATCATTGAAATCTATTATAAATAGTCTGATCCTCTTCCATATTTGGTTTTGACAAATTGGCTGTACAAATGTGGGACGAGTTTGAATAAATGTAACAGCACAGTAATAGCACAAAAATGCAGATTTATGGTTAAACTCTTGAAAACATTGATCGTGTCAATTGATTTCTATTTATTGGTAAAACAACTTGATAACGATTTAATTAATACCTATAAATGATAAAGTTGTATGGTTTTCTGAAGGGTGTAAAAGCATATTCATTAGTGAACAACTGATATGATTTTATCATATACAGTATCGAGGAGTTACGTTCTAAAAATAACCCGCAATAGGTGAAATCCGCAAAAAGTCAGCGTTATTTTTTACAATTATTACAGATGTTTTAAGGCTGTAAAACCCCTCACTACACACTTTATACACTTTATCAAACAGGCATTAACATTTTCTTACTTTCTCTCCTGTGTAAACACTCAAAGTTCAAACCTTAGTAAAAAAATAGAACGTTTTTCTATAAATAATTATGATGGCTTTAAACTAAAAATTTAATTTTAAACGATCACCTACGAGGTGGACACGTAAGAAATTATTAATAGTGACTCACCAGTATTTCACAGTTCCTCTGACTGCCTCTTCATCATGGCGCCAATCCACTGTCTGAATTGGCTGATTACTTGGGTGGTCTAAAATATTACCCGTCCCGAAAAGGGTGTATTGCTATTTATTCTTTAGTGTTTTATCCAATCATATTGGTATCATTATTGGTATATGACAATGTTTTTAATCATGTCAGATAACGTGATGTGCAAGTATTTTGGTTACGTACACTCGTACTTTCCTGTATATTCGTTTTTTTGAATTGTTCTGTTTTCTGTCTGAGCATGGCCCAAGCAGAGGGAACCCCTTGAGTCTGGTCTGCTTGAGTTTTCTTCCTCAGAGGGGTTTTTCCTTACCACTGTTACTCTGGGGTTAGACCTACTTGTGTGAAGTGCCTTGAGGCAACTCTGTTGTGATTTGGCGCTATATCACTGCAAAAACTGATATCTAGAAGTATAAAAGATTTGTTTAAAGAAAATTTGACTTATTTTTGTCTAAATAGAAAATAACTTGTCGAGCATTTTCTACACACAAAAAAAATGTCCTATTTTGGGAAAATGTTGCTAGTTTTGAGAATTCTAAACCAAGCAAATGTTTCTTACCCCATTGGCAGATTTTTTTTTGCTTAATACAAAACAATTTGGCAAGATTTAGGATTATTTGGCTTATTTTGAGAGGGGCAGTTTTTGCAGCGTATAAATGAAAATAAATTGAAAAAAAAATTGAATTACTGCCATCCCTGCATACAGTACCAGTTATGTGAATAGGAAAGTGTCCAAAGCTTTAACTGGCAGCATTTACCATTGCCAAGGGCCACTCCTGTGAAATAAGAACGGACAGGACACTGACCATGTCTACACATTTATAACAATATGTATATTTTGAGTGAGTATAAAAATTGGATTATGTGACACAGCTCGATAATATGGCCCCATCTCCCTTTTGGACAGTGTTACTTTGTTGGTTTTAGATTTATTGTTTAGCTTCTTGGTGTTTTTTCCCCGTAACTCACTTACATTCATTTATACAGTAAGTGATCTCCGTCTAACATCAACACAGCAAAAAACGACACATGTATTCTTTAAAAATAACAAAAAAACATCCAACCATGACATTAACTTAACAAATAATGAAAAATAGACTGTATACAGTATGTGTTGAGGATTGTCTGCTGTGCAAGCTGAATGACAATTCAGATAGTTAGAATGAATAAGGGTGAGAATGAAGCACTGGCTGGTCAAGAATAACGAAAAACACATTAAATGTAACCTGGCCATTGTCACTGCTGTTGCATCACGACTGCACTGGATCTAGACTGCAAATGCTTTCACAGTGACCCTGAATGGTCATTTAACTGATGTTGCCTATTGGTGGTTTGGTTTGATAATCAACATTTTAAAAGTTTTTGTAAGCTGTTCTGACAGTATATGCTTGCATATGTACGACGGCCAAGAGAGGACCCAACGCAAATTCAGACAAGACCAGCAAATGCAAAACAACACTTAAAAATGCAATTAGACTTGTGTCAATTCTACGAAAAGGTAGTTGTTGTTATGTGTCGGACGCAGCCCGGAGAACCGACCAGCGTTTGAAGGACCCAGTATGAAATAAGCAGAGTACGGTACAAAGGATAACAGAGTTTAATAAACATAACAGTGAAGTGATACGAAAACAACAAAAGAGTGCGCGGTCTGGCGTGGTGGATTGCGGTGCGCTCCCAGCAGCGCTAACGGTCCGGAGCCAGAAAACTGTTCGGACCCAAGGACCCCGCCGACACCCCCAGGTGGCCGCGACAACCGAGTCTGTGAAAGAAGAAATCATTATGTGAGTCCACACTCAACACACAGAGAGACCACTCAAAGGTGTACAAACAGCAAACACTTCCTGGCTTAATTGCAAATCAGCTTCCCACCCTGCAGGCATAGAACACCCTGTTCACAAAACTCCACTGCAGTGGAAGCTGATTTAAACGACTAACATACAGCTCATATAATAAGGTTTGTGAGGGACCCCACATTTACTGACTGTATAAATGTTAGTCACAAAAACCAAACGTACCTCAGGAAGTGTGCTGACGAGCGTGAGACCTCACCCCCTCCTCTTTCACAGACCATGCATCAAACTGGACGTTCTCTGCATCCACTGATGGGAGATGGCTCTAGAGACGACGATCTCACCCGTCTGGTCACAAGGTCGAGTCTCTGGCAAACACACACTGTGCACTCCAGACTTAAATGCCACCATGTTCCAATCCGTGTAGATGCACCACAGCTGTGAGTCCTGACGAGCTGCACGTGATCAGCCTCAGGTGATCAGGATGAGGTCCTGATAAACTCATGCTACACAGCCACTCAGTCCCAAATGCGCACCACCTGGGAGAAAACCAAAAGATAGAAACAGAAGACACACAAAAGCCAGCCAGGCACGCCAGCCACAACAGTTGTATCAAAAAAGTCTTGCAAATCAAGAAAACGCTTGCAACATAAAAAATATGCACAAATCCAAGCAACAGCACAAGCTTAATTTGATAATGTGCTACAAATTCACACAACACTCACAGAAACACACACGTATTGCAAATAGCTCCAACACAACAGCACAAAAGAGGTTTTTACTACTCCGGTTTGTTTGGGGTCACCAGACCAGATCTAGGACTGCTCTACATTGGGATTTGCGCACAAGTTTTTTATGCTGGATGCCCTTCCGAATGCAACTCCAATTTTACCTGAAGAAAACAGAAACACCACACACACACAGCCCCTGGTGTTCTGAAGCTCTCTGAGATCTGGCGGGGATCAGGCTCACACAGAGCAGGACTGGCTGCCTATTGCAAGTAAAGTAATAAATACAAAATTGTAGTTGGCTTTAGAGCAAAAGTCAATAATAAAGTAAATAAATAAATGCACTCAGCTTATTAACAGGTATGTGCTATAGTCTAACGCATAACAGAACGCCGTGCTGCCACAGAATAATCATCTGTAAAACTCCCCGGGGAAGAAATGTCTTTTTGTGTTGCTTGTAGTTCTGTTTTGTTTCTGGTTATTTTCCCACATCTGTATTTTTGTGTGCATTATGTGAATTTGAAGCAGGCATTACCAAATTGCCTTCTTACATATGCTGAAGGTTGGGCAGGGGTGGTTGAAGGATATATTACTCATATGCACATAATAATCGACATTTATCAATGCTTATCAATCATGTAATCAATAGCTAAGGTTAATTACGCAATATCTATTATTTGTCCAAATACTTTTGAGCTATCTATCCAAATACTTTTGAACTGTGAATTCTGCATGACTTTTCAACGTTGCTATGAAAAGCTAGTGTCAGATCCTGCTTTTAGATACACGGCACACGCTCACCCTCCGATGAGTGTGTTTGTGTTAAACCAGCTCTCCGTCTCTGGGGTCCGACCTTCGTGTCTCCACGGGTATTACCCGACAGGGCTGCACAAAGGCTGTTCAAGCTGGTGGCAAGGAGATTCGTCTAGCTGCTCACTGCCTCCATCCGGACGTCCACCCTGCTGAAGCTGGTCTCGCACCCCGGTCGAATAGCCTTCTCAGGAACCAGGATACGAACCGGCCATGCCCGTTAACGGCAGCTCTCCTCTTATGGATCAGGGCTCTTGGAATGTTGCTAGATTTTAAATTTAGTGACTCGTACAGTAAGTCCCCAGGATGTGTTATTTTCATTAAAAAAACCAGACTAACCTTTTAGAGCACTTGATGTTGTATACCCAATAACTTAACTTTTACACCTTAAGAAACATCAATAATCCAATGTCCGAGCCTTAACACTTTAACTGCATGCTTGGAATTTATTGCAAGTTTTGCAAGTGCCGATAACATAATCAAAATAGGTTATATGGTGATAATTTCACAACAGTAATTCAAATATAATTAGAATAATGATTGGCAGAGATTTTTGTTTTTAATTCAATAATTCTGACTAATCTTACTTTGGACTGGGACTGGATTGATTTCTCAACAATTTTTTCTAGGAGTGAGGGAAGGAGGTTTTTTGAGGTTAAGGTCCTCAGCTCGATGAACTTGATTTCCTCTTCATCAGCTATTAGTCGTTAGCTGACCATGATCCTTGTGTGATATTGTAATCCTTCAGGAAGTTAATCCACATAAGAATTTATTCCGTCTTCAATCAACCAAAAGTTGATCTAATCCATTCTGGTATGCTGTGATATTCCTTGAGAGAGAACTCGTTGAACATTCCCCACCTCAGACTTAAGGCCAGTGGTTATCCTCCATCGTTCTGCTACTCCGTGACTGGACGGCCTGAGTGGGAGTTGAAATCTCTCTCAAATGATCTTTTATGGCTCCAATCCTCTCACTCCATGATTCCAATTGATGCTCACAAGATGGTCAAGTCTTGTGATCTCCTCGTAGCAGGGGAGTAGTGCCAACAGCACCTCTCCCTGGAAGAATAACCCTGTTTACTGGTATTTCAACAGGTTATATATGTTCTTGACTCTAGTCATCCTCAGATGATCTTGGTTACCATGGGGACGCTTGTTGACTCAAAACCTCCTCCCTTCTCCTTCTGCTTTACTGGAAATCTCCGCAGCCCCTACCAGTAACTTATTTCTCAAGTTCGTCTTTTCTGTTAACACTTCAGCTTTTCTGAGAATTCATTCTTTTAAATCATTTCTTCAGAATCACATCAATCATATTCAATCATTTCATTACAACTCTCTTTCACATAAAAACAATTCATATGATCATATACAAACATTCTCATTCCTTATTATTCATTTTATTTTTACCAACATCTTAATCATTTGATCAGTTGTTTAACATCAGTTTTTCTTGCCCCCACTTGCGACACATCTTCTTCACTTCCTCTTTTTTTTTTCTGACTCTGCACTCTTTATGAAAAACAACTCATATAATCATTCATTTCACTTATTCGTAACATACTTTTTCTAATCAACTCTTAATTTTAACACGTTAATACTCATTTGATCATACTTGTCATGTTAGAATCATTCTTAGACATATTCCCTCGTCTTCACCACCGAGTTCATTCCGTGGGCCTCCCCATTTACAATGGAAAAGTCCGGTATGACCTCACTTACTCCTGGAAGGTTCCAAAACTGTGCAGTTTAATCCAACAGCATGTATATTAATTCCATGGCACGTATTATATTCCAAGATGAAAACAAGCTGAAAGCAAGCTTAAAGTCATCTTTCCTGACACTAGTTAGAACAGGATGCGAAGAAAACCAGACATATGCGCGAGTGAGAAACCTGTCATGATGTCTAGTTTCTGTTGTTTAAGCCCGCGGTTAAACCAGCGGCTTTCTTTTTTTTTTTTTAAACTTTATGTTTATTTAAGTTTTAGGTTTTTTTTTCCAAACATAAAAAAAACACAAATTATAATTAAACAACATATCAGACCGACCCGACCAAAAATGAGATACATTCAGAATTGACGATATCGAAAGCCACATTGGATTACATCTTCTCTATGTATATATATATATATATATATATATATATATATATATATATATATATATATGTATTTAACAACTGCTTACATCAAGAATAAATATATGATGTCCATTTTTCCCAAAACAATTTCCTTTGTCCGAAGATGTCTCAAAGAAAAAGTTATTGGTTCCATCTCATATATTTCGTTAACAATGTTTGTCCATTCTCTAAGAGTGGGGGGTTCTTCTTGTAGCCATTTTTGGGTTATTGCTTTTTTGCTGGCTGCCTGTAATATTTGAAGGAGGTAACGGTCCTTTTTTTCTCATCTCGGTAGGTAGATTTTCCTAAATAAAATACACTGAAACTTTCATGCATTTGAAGTCTGGTTACAGTCTTAATTGTTTTAATTATATCTGACCAGTAGGTGGCAATTTTGGGGCATTTCCAAAATATGTGATAATGCCCCGCTGATGACTGTCCACATTTCCTCCAACAGTGTTCCTGTGTATGGCCTTTGGTCTGATGTTCTTTGATTTTAGGTGTTGTAAAGTATCTCACTGTATTCTTCCACATAAATTCTCTCCATAAATCTGAACTTGCGGTTGTCGTGATAGTTTTACATATATTTAACCAGTCATCTTCTGTTAAATTGATTCCGGCTTCTTTTTCCCATTTCTGTTTTATACAGTTGAATTTGCTTGTCTTATTTGCAGAACAGAATATGTGGAAGAAACATACTTTTTCGTAAGTTTCCCTTTGCATACATCCAAAATAAGCCCAACCAATTCATCAGTTTCTTGTTTTGTATTTTTGATGTTGTCATTGAAGTGATGTCTCAACTGAAGATACCTGTAGAAGTCATCTTTCTCCAAGGCATAATCAATTACTAGTTGTTGAAAGCTTTTTATGTTGCCATCTGATATTTTCCAATACGCAGTTATTCCTTTGTTACACCTTGTTGCTATCAATTTTGGAGGGAGTAAATTGTGTATCACAAGCAGGCCAGCACAAATTCGTGTAGCTTTTTCAAATTCTTTAAACCAAATACTTAATGGTGTTCTTATGTAAACATTTACACTGTTTAAGAGTGTTTTCATTTTCTGTTTGTCTCCCAAAATAGAGGGAAGAGGAACATCAATCTCTGCTGATCAATTCCTTTCCATTTGGGATCCTCAGTTGAGTCACACCACAAGACCAAAACTCTAAGCTGAGCGGCTTTATAGCAACTTTCAAGACAAGGGAGAGCCATTCCTCCTTCACTCTTACTTAATTGCATGGTTCGTATTTTATCGTGGATGTTGTTTATTCCAAATGAAATTAGAAATCATTCTGTTCCATTCAACAAATTGCCTGGAGGACACTTCGATTGGTAATGCCAGGAAAGAAATATAGTAATTTAGGTAATATGGTCAATTTTATCATTTCAATTCTGTGATACATATTCATAGGGAGGAGCAACCACTCTTTTAAGTCTGCTTTAATACTATTTGTCAGGGGGTCATAGTTATATTTAGAAAGATCGTTTGAGTCCTTGGATATTTGGACCCCTAGGTATTTAATTATACAGTTGTTCCAATTACATTGTAAGCATTTTAGGACATTTTTAACTTGGTTTATAATTGTAAGTAAGGATTTGAGTTTTGTGGAAATTTAATTTGTAACCAGAGTATGATCCAAATGTGTCAAGTAGGGTTATTAATGTGATTAGGCTGGTTTCAGGTTTGGTAAGTGTAAGCAAAACATCGTCAGCGTATAGACAAATTTTGTATTCTGTGTCTTTTACAAAGACGCCTTTGATATTCACTGTTTCTCTGATTGCTTGGGCGAGGGGCTCAATGTACAATGCGAATAGGGTTGCGCTGAGGGTGCATCCTTGCCTGCATCCCCTTTTCAGTGAAATTTCAGCAGAAAGATCCCCATTCATTTTTATACTGGCTGTGGGGGAATGATATAGTGATCTGAGACACTGGGTAATTGATCATTAAAGCCAAAGCGTTTTAAGGTCAGAAATAAAAACTCCCATCAGACAGAGTCGAAAGCCTTTTCGGCATCAAGGCTTAGGACAACTGACTCTGTATTTGTCATGTATTTTACAAGGTGAAGGGCTCTGCGGATGTTGTCGTGTGTCTGTCTCCCTTTCACAAATCACGTCTGGTCAGTATCTATTAGTTCTGGGATAATGTATTCTAATCTTTTTGCCAGGATTGTTGTAAATATTTTATAATCTACATTTAGTATTGATACAGGTTGATATGAGCCACATTCAGTTGCATCCTTTCCTATTTTAGGTATTACAGAGATAAGGGCTTGATTCCAGGATTTAGGTATTGTACCTCCTGTAAGCACATAATTAAAGCAAGATTTAAGCAAAGGTATAATTTTTTTGTCTAAAACATTTATACCACTCTGACGGAAACCCATCAATGCCAGACATTTTGTTGCCCTTTAGGTTTGAAATTACTTTGTCGATTTCTTCTTCTGTTATTATTTGTGTAAGTTTTTTGTTTTGTTCTCTTCCTATCGAGGGTAAGTCTAAATTTGTAAGAAAATTCTCTACTATCGTTACATCTGCTGCAGGTGGCTGAGAGTATAAATTTGTATAATAAGTAATAAAGGATGTCTGAATCTCTTCTAAATTATATTGTACTGTGTTGCTAGCTGGGTTTCTTATCTTGTGAATATTGCAGTTAGCTTGTAGTTTTCGTGTCCTCCAGGCAAGTAATTTTTTAGCTCTTGGACCATTCTCATAGTAGTTTTGTTTGATAAATTTTGCTTTCCTTTCTATGTGATCTTCATATAAATTGTTTAATATTTGCTTCACTGAAAGAATTTTTTGCAGCGTATTGTTGTCGTTGTTTTCTCGTGTTGTTCTAAGAATTTTAGTCCAGCAGTCTTGTCTGAAATTAGTTTCTCTTTCTCTTTCTTTTAATTGATGACCACATTATGAGCTATCCTCTCAAAACTGCTTTTGCAGCGTCCCATATCACACTAGGTGAAGTTTCTTCATTATCATTATGATATATGTAATCTGTTAATTGTTCTTCTACTTATCCTTTGAGGTCTATATCATTGAGGAGGCTATTATTAAATCTCCAAGGGTTTCTTTTCACCTAGTATCTAAATGTAATGTCAAATATACTCCTGCATGGTCTGAAACATCTTTTACTCCAATTTCACATTGAATAATCCTGTGTCTGTCTGAGCTGAGCATGAAAAAATAATCTAATCTGGATAACATAGTATGTGAGTGGGAAAAAAAAAGGTAAAGCATTTCTCATGTGGATTGAAAATCTCGCCATACATCTTACTGAGAATAATCAGGAAGGAAAACGGGTTATGCATTTCCTTTTAGGTAGAAAGCTTGGAAGTCAGATGGAAAACTGCACAGCACAGCAGGCGGGACTATGCCCCAAAGCAGCTGGGAGAAGACCAATCAAAGAAGAACGACACCTAAGAATAGAATGATTTTGTCCAGACTAGGTGGAGCAGATTCGACCATATAAAAAGGTCCAGGGGAGGATAGTGAGGGTCCCTCCTGATGTAATCTTTCCTGCTGCTGATCCGCTAGAGGCTAAGCTGAGGGACAGACTTCAGAACGGACCTACAGAATTCTGTATACGTTACATCTTACTCACTCTGTTTCTTAATCAATGTCCTGTAATAAATTCCCCGCGTGAGAGGTCTATCTCCAGGACAATTGGATCATAATTTGGACTCTTGTAACCTTCTTTGCATTAATGGCGTGCGGGGATCAGGAGAGAGGACAGGGTCCTCTAATGAGGCCACGAGTTACCTGGGTTCCAACATGGTGGACAAGTGGTTAGTGTGCATCGTTTCAGGGAGTGCATCCAGCGTAAAACTTGTGCCAAAATAAACATGCAGATCCACTTTGGATCCGCTGTGGCAACCCGGAGTGAAAAAAACAAGGGAGCAGCTGAAGGGACTTTAGATGTGCTGAAGGTTTTCTCTCTGTCTGATTTTTGAGCTCTCTGAACAGCTCAAAAATCCGGGCTACGGACAAGCGTGCCTCTGTGGATGATCACGGGCGTGTTCGGATGACGGCCGACTCATACAGGCAATGTTACATGGATATTGTGGTTGTTTGGCAATATGGGCCAATTTTGTGCGCAATCCATACGCCAACTCCTCCTAAACACCAGTGGGACAGGGCCCCTTATATTATATGTTGTTTAATTTTCTATTTTCTGTTTCTTCAGCTTTGTTAAACTTCGCAAAACCTTGTAATTGTTACGAATGGCCTAAGCAGTGGGTCACCCCTTTGAGTCTGGTCTGCTTAAGGTTTCTTCCTCAATATCATCAGAGGTAGTTTTTTTTCTTACCACTGTCGCCTGTGGCTTGCTCTAGGGGTTAGGTAAAGTTAGGCCTTACATGTGTGAAGCGCATTGAGACAGCTGTGTTGAAATTTGGCGCTATATAAACTAAACAAATTGAATTAAATTGAAGGTTAGATTGCTTTATGTTCCCTGTGTTTGCAGGTGTTTCTTGATTGGCAAAAATTTGGTGTAGAAATGGAGAAATTGATGTAGAATGATTTGCAAGGCAAGGGGAAGGGTAGAATTATACAACCCCTGGCAAAAATTATGGAATCACCGGCCTCGGAGGATGTCATTCAGTTGTTTAATTTTGTAGAAAAAAAGCAGATCACAGACATGACAACAAACTAAAGTCATTTCAAATGGCAACTTTCTGGCTTTAAGAAACACTATAAGAAATCAAGAAAAAAAAGATTGTGGCAGTCAGTACCGGTTACTTTTTTTAGACCAAGCAGAGGAAAAAAATATGGAATCACTCAATTCTGAGGAAAAAATTATGGAATCACCCTGTAAATTTTCATCCCCAAAACTAACACCTGCATCATATCAGATCTGCTCGTTAGTCTGCATCTAAAAAGGAGTGAACACACCTTGGAGAGCTGTTGCACCAAGTGGACTGACATGAATCATGGCTCCAACACAAGAGATGTCAATTGAAACAAAGGAGAGGATTATCAAACTCTTAAAAGAGAGTAAATCATCACGCAATGTTGCAAAAGATGTTGGTTGTTCACAGTCAGCTGTGTCTAAACTCTGGACCAAATACAAACAACATGGGAAGGTTGTTAAAGGCAAACATACTGGTAGACCAAGGAAGACATCAAAGCGTCAAGACAGAAAAACTTAAAGCAATATGTCTCAAAAATCAAAAAAATGTACAACCAAACAAATGAACGAATGGGAGGAAACTGGAGTCAACGTCTGTGACCGAACTGTAAGAAACCGCCTAAAGGAAATGGGATTTACATACAGAAAAGCTAAACGAAAGGCATCATTAACACCTAAACAGAAAAAAACAAGGTTACAATGGGCTAAGGAAAAGCAATTGTGGACTGTGGATGACTGGATGAAAGTCATATTCAGTGATGAATCTCGAATCTGCATTGGGAAAGGTGATGATGCTGGAACTTTTGTTTGGTGCCTTTCCAATGAGATTTATAAAGATGACTGCCTGAAGAGAACATGTACATTTCCACAGTCATTGATGATATGGGGCTGCATGTCAGGTAAAAGCACTGGGGAGATGGCTGTCATTACATCATCAATAAATGCACAAGTTTATGTTGATATTTTGGACAATTGACAGGATGTTTGGGATGATGAAATCATTTTTTCAAGATGATAATGCATCTTGCATATAGAGCAAAAACTGCAAAAACATCCTTGCAAAAGACACATAGGGTCAATGTCTGGATAGGTTCAGTGTCAATGAGCAGATCTGATTGATGCAGGTGTTAATTTGGGGGATGAAAATTTACAGGGTGATTCCATAATTTTTTCCTCAGAATTGAGTGATTCCATATTTTTTCTCTGCTTGGTCTAAAAAAAGTAACCGTTAACTGACTGCCACAATCTTTTTTTCTTGATTTCTTATAGTGTTTCTTAAAGCCAGAAAGTTGCCATTTGAAATGACTTTAGTTTTGTGTCATGCTGTAATCTGCTTTTTTTCTACAAAATTAAACAACTGAATGAACATCCTCCGAGGCCGGTGATTCCATAATTTTTGCCAGGGGTTGTATTTGAAAGCATTTTTCCACATTTATTAGTGTTGCCTTAATTTGGAAATGTTGTGGCCTCTCTCGGTCACTGTGCATATATTTGTAATGGCACTGCATAAAATCTTTACTCAAACACACACAGCCCGTGACCAAAATTGGAGCTAATAATTTGAAAGCTCTGGCACAAGCTGCATAAAAATGCTGAGGAAATTATGACGTTTATTTATTTTAGTAGTACTTAATAGAATAGAATAGTAATAGAATACAAATTTGATAGAATTGTATTTTTGTTCTTGTCATTTTCAACAATATTTCTTCAATGCTTTCAGTACTTCAAGTATTATATACTACAGTATTGCATTGCAGTACATGATTGGAGAAAGCTCAGATTTGGTACATTACATCCTGTAATGTGAATTTAGCGTACTGCCGGCAAGTCGCCACATTTTGAGAGTTTGAAACAGTACGATTCAGACGTCGCTGTCCGTATGTGTGGTCATTTTCATGAGGATAGATGGAAAAGGAGGGGTGGCAACACTGATGCTACTTGTAGTCGGGCAGCAGGGGAGGGCATTAAAACCTAGTTTGCATCACTCAGCGCCTCCAATTAAACACGAATAACCAGATACAAGTTCCTGTCTTCAGACATGTTTTATGAGCTTCTCTGCAGTTGGGGAATTCTGCAGGATATACTGTACATCTCCCTGCAGTTTGGCAATCTCTACTGCATGCCTCAGTTCATTAGTGTTAAAAATGGTAAGCATTTTAGAGCCAGTTGTACTTTTTAAGTCTTATTAGCTTCAGATGATGTTGTTTAAGGGGCATATGAGGCTTCCAATTAAGCCGGAGCAAACTGAAATAGAACTTTCGCCCATATTTTTCACTGCAGAGTAAGATACCATTTTTAAGCCATGGGCCTAACTGTTAGCGTGCTGCGTTTCAAAGGAACACATCAAAGGACTTCCACAGCTTCTGCTCTCACAGCGACATTAATCCCGCAGACAAAATCTTACCATCTTGACCTCAAAAAGAGAAATAGTTCAGTCATGTTTTATTGATGCTGTCCATAAGCTTGATGTTTGGTTTAGTTGAAAGAAATTTTAAGATTGGTACAACAGCAGGCCTGACTTTCATTGAGTTTATATAAGTAAATGTTTATATATATATATATAGATATATATATATATATATATATATATATATATATATATATATACACTCAACAAAAATATAAACGCAACAACTTTTGGTTTTGCTCCCATTTTGTATGAGATGAACTCAAAGATCTAAAACTTTTTCCACATACACAATATCACCATTTCCCTCAAATATTGTTCACAAACCAGTCTAAATCTGTGATAGTGAGCACTTCTCCTTTGCTGAGATAATCCATCCCACCTCACAGGTGTGCCATATCAAGATGCTGATTAGACACCATGATTAGTGCACAGGTGTGCCTTAGACTGCCCACAATAAAAGGCCACTCTGAAAGGTGCAGTTTTGTTTTATTGGGGGGGGGGATACCAGTCAGTATCTGGTGTGACCACCATTTGCCTCATGCAGTGCAACACATCTCCTTCGCATCATCCGTGAAGAGAACACCTCTCCAACGTGCCAAACGCCAGCGAATGTGAGCATTTGCCCACTCAAGTCGGTTACGACGACGAACTGGAGTCAGGTCGAGACCCCGATGAGGACGACGAGCATGCAGATGAGCTTCCCTGAGACAGTTTCTGACAGTTTGTGCAGAAATTCTTTGGTTATGCAAACCGATTGTTCCAGCAGCTGTCTGAGTGGCTGGTCTCAGACGATCTTGGAGGTGAACATGCTGGATGTGGAGGTCCTGGGCTGGTGTGGTTACACGTGGTCTGCGGGTTGTGAGGCTGGTTGGATGTACTGCCAAATTCTCTGAAATGCCTTTGGAGACGGCTATGGTAGAGAAATGAACATTCAATACACGAGCAACAGCTCTGGTTGACATTCCTGCTGTCAGCATGCCAATTGCACGCTCCCTCAAATCTTGCGACATCTGTGGCATTGTGATGTGTGATAAAACTGCACCTTTCAGAGTGGCCTTTTATTGTGGGCAGTCTAAGACACACCTGTGCACTAATCATGGTGTCTAATCAGCATCTTGGTATGGCACACCTGTGAGGTGGGATGGACTAGCCGTGATCACAGATGATGCGTCCTCAGTGAGACTCGCCGGCGTCCTGCACATAGCAGTTTAGCTTAGCCAGAACTGCAAACCATCCCACATGGAAGGTATTTACCCTCCGTGTCCCACATCCCGCATGAGTGTGTGTGGAACACCCATTAATCCAGTAGTTGTGTGGGCCCGGGCACGCCCCCAGACCCCCCTAGTTACAATTTGAGCCGTTGGGGCTCGCAGCTACGCGTGGGTGTCCCACAGTGGTACAGTCAAATGTTGGCAGGTATGGCTTAGCATGGCACTCCGAGGCAGTTCTAACCACAAACACAGCCGGTTCCATGCTTTCGGGAGAGGTAACACACTTTTGTTAGAGTTCTTCTGGGGTAAACTACATGATTAGATTAGATTTTGTTTTTTGTTTTTTTTTAAGCTGCACTCGGCTTCATTTCTGCGGTCTGACAGGCATTTAAAAAAATAAAGAAGGAAAAAGTTCCCATTTTCCTCCTAAACATCTTATCTTTGTCCACCTTATAATCATTATGAGTGCTGCTGCTGCATCCTCCCAAAACATCCCCGTTCACCATTTCGATGTATACACCATCAAATTTCACAAAAAATATAGATTTTGATCTGAAAAAAATTCAGATTTCTCATTCAGTTCAATAATGTGTGTAAGTGGGCATTGCCTCACATGATGTCATCGAAGCCTACCTTCTGACCTGTTCATGTTTCTGAGCATTTATCAGCGGCAGGTGAAATCAGACTAAATTCTCCATATTTATGACTTAAATTCTCAGGGTGTATGACAGCAAAAATTAAACACAATACATCAATATTTTATAATTATTTATTTATTTAAGGCCCCGTCACACATAGCAAGAATGTGGAGGAACCATTCCCGACATGCCAAATATTGCCATAATCTGACACAGTCAGGAGGAAAAGAGGTGTGGTCAGCCATGTCCAAAAGCATCCGGACTGCCTCGTGCACACCTGGAGGATGCCGACAAAACATATTTCAGACTGCTGTCAGATGGTACCAACATTGGAGCTGTCACTCCGCTTGTCCTCACATTCCCAGCGCTAAACTAACCTCTCATCAGTGTGTTGTCTCACATGATGGAGTGCGCGCAGGTACGTGCGTAGAACAGGTGATCCGAGTGATGAGTGTGTGTCCACTCAGCTGCGCGCGTGTTGTTCACAATGGCTGAAGGAGCCGCGTGTGCCTGCATGTGTAGAACAGGGTGATCAAAGCAATGTGCAAGTGTGTGACAGAAATGTTCGCTCAGCTGCGTGTATATGTGTTCATTAACGCTGTGCCAGCCACTCCGCATGTGCACGTGGGGCGTATGTGTGCATGCGAGCACAGGAGCTGTCCATCCAGAGAGCACAGAACAGGCTGACAGCTGTCAGTGATCACCTGCTTTAGGTGTTTGATCAGTATATACTTGCATTGCTACATTTTATTCGTCCAGCTAGATTCCATAACTGCTGCTGAACTGTGCTGGCAGTGCACAAACTTCCCACATGTGCGCAACTTTCAGATGCAGCAAGAGGACCTTCTCTTTTCCTCTTTTTTTAAACTCTTTTTGTGGACATTTCCTACTTGATACGCATCTTAACACAACTGCAGTTGGATTATCGTTGCGGGACGGCACTTCACATGGGATTTATTTATGCCAGAGGTGGATTATGTATTTGCCATCTGATCGACATTGCCAGCACACAGTGCAGCCAGGTGAAAGGGACTTGACCAGCTGTCTGCACTGCGCTGTGGAACACGGGGTACCGGAGGTGAGTTACATGTTTATCTATGTCGTCATGTGCTGGGCAAACATTTCCACATCACACCTGCTACAGACCCAGGAGGTGAATGTGTAATAATACATGCATTACAGTGGTGCCATCCTGTTCAGCTGTGTTGTGGCACTGCACCAAGCCTCTGATGCATGCACAGTGCCACATACATATTATTACATAACAACATTTCCTTCACCCTCCCTGGCCGGTGGAGGTGGACAAACATGGCACAACATGTCGGCAGGCTTTGCTGTGACCAATCGATCCCAGAGATCAATCATCTGCGATCAGATCGTTTCAGATGTTGTTTTGATGCCGTCAGAATATGTAAATTGTGGTCAGATGGTCCTCATTCTGCACATGGACCGCCGTCGGATAGGTGTCCTATTTCGATGGCGCCCAGAGGGTTTTGAACATGTGCATCACACTCGGGGCCGCTGGTCGATTTTGACCAACTGTGTCCAACTTCTGCAGATGGCTGTCAGAACATTTTGGAACTGAAATCCGACACCTTTCGGATGCACATCGATTCATAATTCACCACTCTGCATGATTCCGGCTATGTGTGACGGGGGTATTAGAAAAGTCAGCTCATTTGACATTTCATTTACTCATGATATGCACTTTAAAATTACAAGGGGTGATTAAGAAGTTGTGAGCCTGGCCAAGAAAAAGTGATGCGTGGTTCTCCATCTTCTGCATTCTGAGAAACCAACATCTCTCTGGTGATGGTGGCAGAGAAGAGAACATTGGACAAACTGCTGGACCACCAGACAGGCCATCAGACTGTACAACTCCTCACTCAGGGGGAGGAGGAATAACAGGAAGACAGAGGATGGGAAGGAGAGGAACAGTCATAGCCAATAAACCAGTATTGTTCAGTATGTCTGGGATTTATATTGTGTATTTATATTTATATTTTCAAACTGTTTTTATTTTTTACTTTCACTTTTTATACTCTGTATGCTTCTTACCCTGTGTGCTGTTACACAATGCTGCTGGAACCTCAATTTCCCTCAGTAAAGTTCTACATAATCTAATCTAATTTCTTAAGAATGTGTGAAGTTTTGACTTACTGGGTGCAATGCTATTTTCTCAGAATGCAAAAGATGGAGAGCCATGCACTACTTTTTCTTGGTCAGGCTCGAAACTTCTCAGTCACTCTTCATACCTTTACAAAAAAATCAAGTTATGCTTTAGTAGGTCACGTGAAATGAGAAAATTTCCTGAAGCTTAAGTATCTTTGACTTAAGTGAGATGCTTTTAAAGCTGTAGAACACACTTCTGATTTTGACCAACTTTTTATAGGTCAGATGTCACAAGGAACAATGTTGCTGCTGTCTACAACATAAAAAAAAATCCACTGTTTAAAGTGATGTTATTTGTTATATACTGCGGCACAGTTACTTCTAAAATCATCTCCTTTAATGATTCCCAATATAATTTGTAATATTTGCAACCTGTTTAAAATTGATTTTCTACCTGCACTGGTAATACTAATACAGATTCTTTACTCTATATGGACATGCAGCATAATCATCCAAAAAAAAAAAAAAAAAGACAAAAAAGAAAACAAGAAAAGTGTTTTAGTTTCAAAAGCAATGCAAGAAATCTGAAAGATAAGATTTAAAGGTGCAGTTTTGTGGTCCGACCACGCGCACTTGTAATCAGTAAGTACATATATCATGGCAGGTGAAGCAAACAGTCCTGGTTAGTTGTACTGGCACACTTCTATTTTAAATACAGAATTTATAATTTGCTGAAGAATTGCATTCAGGATGAACCCACTTCAAGACTGCACAGCTTTTGTAAAGTGTCCACATATCAGTCGGAGTGGACAGTAGTGCCATGTTCCAAAAATCCTGTGGACTATGCCATCATATCTGCATTTGATGCAGTGTATCTGATATAGCTGTTCTCTCTCTCTCTCTCTCTCTCCTCTCTCTCTCTCTCTCTCTCTCTCTCTCTCTCTATATATATATATATATATATATATATATATATATATATATATTCTGGCTTCCCTTCACTGGCTTCATCTGACTCTACGAGCAGATATCAAGGTTTTGTTGCTGGTGTATAAGGCTCTAAATGCACATGCACCCAACTATCTTACTGAATTTGTTATGTGCCTCCTTGTACCCTGCGGTCACTGAATGCGGACATCTTCTGTGTCCCAAGAGCTAAAAAGAAGTCAGCAGGTTTAAGAGCATTTTCCTGCCATGCACCTATCTTATAGAATAGTCTGTCTGTGGGAATTTGAAAGGCAGCCTCCATTGACTCCTTTACTAGTCCAGTGCCCGTAGGAAGTTTGTACTACTAGAGAAAATTGGAAGCTAAAAAATGTAATTAAAAAAAATACCATCACCAGATCGATGCCACATAATAATGGCAAATTCCATCACCAGACCAAATGAATTCCAAATAAAGTGTTGTTAAAAGTGAAGGACAGCAGCTGAAAACAGTATCTCTGCTCTGAGCTGAAAAAAAAAATCTGCCATGAAAATTCTACATTAAATATTCCAGAGGTCCTTCTGTGTCCATATTTGATGATACATTCAGAAATGTATAATTTATTTTACAGTTGAAAGGCTTTGTGTTTCCAAAAAGCTCGGAGTTTGAAAAACAGCACATGGTGTGATCAGCAAGGGAGGGGGAGAAAGAGAGAGACACAGAGAGAGAGAGAGAGCAGAGAGTGGAGGAGGAGGAGTTGAGAGGAGGAGGGGCACAGTGTCAGTGATAGAGGAAAGTGAAACTGGCTCACAAAGAGCAGGTTTGACAAATCAGTCCAGGTTCAGCTCTTGTTCAAACAAGGCAATTAGGTGTTATATTGGTTAAAAAGAAATGTCATACTATCTCACTCAAAAATGTTGAAAAAAAAACTGTCTGGATGACAGAAAAACTGCCTGCTTCACTGCATTAAAAATATTGGGTGTCATTTTTGAAGAAGTGAGTAAATACTATGTCCACTAAATATGAATGTGTTTTTAACATTTTCAACGTTATTTAATTTATTAACTTAAACTTTGACAGAAACATGCAAAAAAGAGCTTTGATCTTACAAATATTACAAGACAAATATAATTTTTTTTTTGTTTATTATTCTTCCTTTCAATGCATCTAAAACCACTCAAAATGAGTTAAAATAGGGCTTGCCAATAATACTTTAGTGGTATAAAACCCCTATAGCTATGAGGCACTAAAATGGTCCTAGCTAGAACCCTGTATACATACACACACATTTTATAATCACGAAGCATATATTTTAGATTTACAGCATCAGTAAAAGTAACGCAGTAGTATATGTAAAGTAATACCATCTTGTGGAAAGCGAGACTGTTTTATACGAGGTATCTTATAAAAATAACCGGCAGTTTTATAAAAAAAAAAAAAAACTATATGGATTTGATTGACATGCGATTACACCAATCATGCTTGAACCCTCATGCGCATGCGTGAGTTTTTTCACGCGTGTCGGTGACGTCATTTCCCTGTGGTCCCGCCCTCTCGGCTGAATTCCTTTGTTTCACACGCTGCTCGAGACGGCGCGCGTTGCTTTATCAAACTTTTTTCTGGACCTGTGAGGAATATCCGAGTGGACACTATTCGAGAAATTCCGCTGGTTTTCGGTGAAACGTTTAACGGCTGATGAGAGATTATGGGGTGTTTCTGTCGCTGTAAGGACTTCCCACGCAGCAGGACGTCCTGCAGCGCTTCCAGGCGCCGTCGTCGGCCTGTTTCAAGCTGAAATCATCCTAATTTAAGGCTCTGTTGACCCAGGACGTCGTGAGAGAACAGAGAAGATTCAGAAGAGGCCGGCATGAGGAGTTTATGCGGACATTCCACTGTTTAAGGACATTTTGTAATGAAAGACGTGCGCGCAAATTCGCCGAGTCGTTTCCGTGACGACTCGGTGAATCTGTGTGCGCCGCGACAGGAAAAACACCTCCATGTTGAAAACCATTTGTAAAATTCAGGCGGTTTTTGATGGCTTTCAACAAGTGAGTAACTGAGAAATTGTTTAACAGCTTGGGCATGTTCCAACTTGTCCATTAAGGTTTCCAACACGGAGGTGTTTTTCCTGTCGCGACCCCCCGCGGTCGGGTCCGGCCCGACATGCGACTCTGCCCGCACGTTCTTTCATTACAAAATGTCCGTTAACAATGGAATGTCCGAATAAACTCCTCATGCCGACTTCTTCTGAAAGTTCTCTGTTCTCTGACGACTTACTGGGTCAACAGAGCCTGAAATGTGGAAGTTTTCAACTTGAAACGGTGAGACGCTACCGCCTAGAAGCGCAGATCGCCGTCAGGCGCCGTGGGCCGTCCTTAAAGCGACACTACCAGACCAAAATCTCTCATCAGCTGTTAAAATTTTTACCGAAAACCAGCTGAATTTATCGAATGGTGTCCACTCAGTTGTGCCTTACAGTTTTGAAAAAATTTTGATCAAACAAAGCAGCAGTCTCTGAGCCATTCCTAAACAATGAAAAAATCGACGAGAGGGTGGGCGACTCCTCACTCAAAGACTGCCCACAGGCGAATGACGTAACCGACAGGCGTGAAAAAACTCTCACATGCCCACGAGGGTTCAAGCATGTCTGATGTATTCACACGTGATTCAAATCCATATGGTTTTTGAAAAAAATAATAAGGTCGGATACTTTTCTAATAGACCTCGTATATATATATATATTGAGAAAGCAGAGTAAGTCAGTGAGGTTCTTTTCCTGAAAATGTCTGGCTCTCAGCTCTGCTGCGGACCTGTTGGCCTGACAGTTATGCAGCTGTCGTGCACTGAAGGCTGCAACCTGAGCACCAGCTCAGGCAGCAACAACAATGTCTTTAGTGTCTGCCGGCTCGGGGAGGTGCGGCGAACCCAGGCTGTGCCGCACTTCCAATCCCCCTTCCAGGACTGTCACTATTCATTCATGCTCTGCCCTTCCTCCTTGCACCACAACCTCAACAGGGGCATCGCTCATGATAGAAAACAATGAGCATGATTTGTGAACTCTCGCCATCTTTGTAATTTCATCAGTGTAATGGGATTATATTTCAAATCACTGCTCCTTTGTTCATTACACATTTAAACTCCTCTGACAGACAAAAACTTAAATAAAATGTGCATGTCAACCCTGGTTGACTTTGTCCGCTCTCGCACTTGATTAGACAAACAGTGCAGCGGGGCTGTGGAACGCCGGGAAATAATGTGCTCATTTATTCATTTTTCAGACAAGTCACAATAGATTTTTAACGACCAGTGTCTGACCTCCCCTAGGTGCTTCTTGCTTAGGGGGGTTAATAAAGCCTAACGCCGCGGCGCTGGAGCACGGCGTCGAGGCGCATGCTGAGGAGATGGCCGTGATGAAATAAAGACAGGAGCAAATCAAGAGTCTCTGAACGCCGTCTCCAGGTCCAGAGAGGGAAGGAGGGCGTGTGGGGGGGATGAGAAGACGGCGATGGAGTCAGGGTGAGGCTGCAGAAAGAGACTGGTATTCCACTTAGATTCCAATTCCACAGGTCTCTGAGGGACAATTAAACCAAGTGAGGAAGAAGTGCTCTCTTTTCTCAATGCACTGGGGCGTGCATATTAGACGCTGCAACCATGGCGATGCACTCACACACGGGATAGTCTGCCAAGATTTAAAGTGGGAGTAAAGCGGCTGCAAAAACTTCACTCTGACATTTATGAACACAGAAATATCTCTGCTGGAATTCGATGTCAAGTTGTGCATGGTAAAATGGCGCTGCGGCGCTAAAAGCAAAGCATGCTGCCGAGCTTCTTTCTTTTAAAAATTCCAAATACTGTAAATTTCATTTAGTCAGACCTATTAAGTGCACGTTTAGGCGGCTTTAGATGTGGCATGTGTGTGTGTGTGTGTTGGCGGGGGGGGATGTCAAAAGTTTTGGGAACGAGAGAAAGAGAGAGATACAGGGGGAGAGAGCCTGCGCAGATGTGGCGCCGTGACACATCCATCTTGTTTTCGCGCTCAGCTCGGCGCTCTATTTGTCTGAATCTATGTCATTTTAGCTCACTCAGGTCAACGGCAATTCAACCTCCTCTTTCATCTGAGGCACTTCACAATCATAATGTGATGCATGTGGCATAGGAACCTGCTAAACACAGGCGCTGTCACCGCTCACACACTGCCGGATAAAAATGACGCGCGCCCCGCCGCTCGCCTTTGCCATCCTCAGCCGCGCGCAACGCTACATTCCACCTGTCCACCGCTTGCAGTCCCTCCCACACCCTCTCACGGTGCACCAGGGCATTAGACTCTAATCACACCTTCTCAAATCCAAAAAAAAAAAAAACTGATTTGGAAGTCGAAGTTGTACGCGTTGTTCAGAATAGTCAATATTTCAGACTTTTTTTTTTCTTGGTTTAGCCTCGTTTCTGTGCTTTTTAGTTGGTACAGCTCTCCGCTGGGCGCCTCTTGGGAACAGAGAAAATTACATCCTACCTGATAATTAGCAATGTTCAGAGCAAACTAAAAATCTGCCCCCCTCGTCCCTCCCTCCCCAAGCACCTCCTCTCATCGCTCTCTACCACTGGCAGCCTTCTCTTAGCAACTAATTAAGTCCGCCTCTGAGGTTTTGCAGACAGCGATGGTGCCGCCGGTTGCTGCAACAGCAGAATTACAAAACAAAGAAGAAGGGTAGAAATGAAGGGAGTCCCTTTTTATTATGTTTTTTCTCTTTCATCTTTTTTGACCAGAAAAGAAAATGTGACAATGGTGTTCCTGGAGGGAGTATTATGATTTCACACAAGAATGCTTTATCCAAATAGAAACACCAGCGTTGGCCGCCATTAACGCGTGGCAGCAAATAGCGACGTGCACTCGGCCCATAATGTTCTTTAATTATTATAATGTCATCATCCATATCCGCCAATGTTGCATGAAAAAGAACAGCGGAGCGCACCGGGTATTAAATGCAAATCGCTCAACTCGCACCGCACAGGCAGCGTTATTAGTGATGTTATCGTCACCGTTCCAAATCATATTTGAGACGTCTCATATGAGTCGCATATGGTCACAGAATGGGGTCTGACGTGCACATCGTGTCATTCAGATGTATGCGTAAGTTCAGCTAAAATTAAATAGCTGTTTTTCTCCAACATACAAATCTCATGTGTAAATAGCAAGAGTGCTTTCTTATTTGGGGGAAAATAAAAGCAGCAGAACAACGACAGAAACTTTGATACATAAGACGTGAGATAGGGGTGTAACAACGCATCACGAATCCCAATAATCATATTTTAAAGCCTGTATTGAATCTTTTTTTATTTTTTAGTACCGTGATACCATGACAAGTCAACTACTACTGAAGAAATAACATCCTCTTCCAGAAGAATCATAAATGATTTATGAAATATAAAAATATTAAAGAGCTAACATAAAGGATTACAATTTATACTTCAGAATAATTTGTTTCTTAAAAGTTAAAACATTTACCACAGATTACTCGCTCCATAATTAGTGGGAACGGTGACGTAAGTATATGTCGTGATGTGGATCGAATTGTATGTATCATGATATGTATTCACTCACTCACCCATTCATCTACATTTTGCTGTCCAAACCCACAAATCAGGATAGAGCTGTCAACATATCTAAAAATGTTAAGTAAGCAACATGTGCACCGAAATGTTAAATTTGTGAATAACAATATATATAAATAATCTTTCAACATACAAGTGATGTAACATTTAATGAGTAAATATAGTTTGTGTAAACATTGCTACACTTTTGACATTTCATTGCATGTATCACCTTCTATGCTGAAACATGAGGAGACTTTTCCCTTCCCACATTCATATAAATGGTTTGTGAATTTTGCTTCACTGGATAATAACAACACTCGCCACAAAACACTTGTAAAATGTACAACCCTAACCCTTGTAAATGTAAATCTATGTACTTGTAAAATGTTTGAGAAGGACATTATGACATCAGTTTGCACATACAGAGCGAAAATCCATCTGAGGGTTAATGACGTCAGTAACAAATCCATATATGCAGATGACAATTATTTTTCAGCAACCAGACAGATTGTTGTTTGAGTTTCACAATGAGAGCATTTAGTCACCCTACACTTTCCCTGCATCCGAAGACTTGGGATGTATTGTCTGATAGGAAATAGATCAACAGTTACCGTGGTATGCAAGTAGCAAAGAAACAATTAAGACGTACTACGGTATTGCAATTTTACCTGTCCTTTGGCCTTGATGTTTACACATGACATAACCGCATACTCATGCATGCAGAAAAAAATTCTATTTTGCGAAGGCAGACTTTTTTAAACATTCCTGGCCCCTAGGAAACAGCTACCATTTTCATGTACGTCCACAATTTTCTTTTAACTTTTCCAGGATGGTCTTCTTCGGTTACCAGGCTCCAGCTGCATCATCAGATAGCATAGTGGAGTCCCCTTGTGTACTATGGAGATAGCATATCATCCAAGAACTGTTTGGCTGCTACTAAATGAGTACTGAGTATATTGACACCCTACAGATTGTGTATTGCATTTTGCCTATTATGAAGTATGCTAATATGAGTATTCACATCCCTGTACACTAAACAATTACAGCGGATAACCAACTGCATTTTAGTTGATGACTCCCACCCCCTGGCTAATGAATTTCAGCTTTTACCTTCTGGCCGTACGTTTAGAGTCCCAAGGTGTAGAACAAAACGCTACAGGAGTAGTTTTGTCCCAGCAGCAATTGTGCAACTGAACAAATCTTAGTAGGTTTGCATATGGTTATATTTAGATATTTATATACTTATTTATTTATTTGCCCTTTGCACACTAGTTTTAAGCTGACCATCTTTTTAGTGGTTTTAAGGTTGTGAGTCCTTGGTGGTGTTTGTTAACTTGTTTTGTGTATGTTCTTTGTTAGTATTTTTAGTGTTTTTTATTGTTGTTGTTGTGTTGACTAACATGGACGCCTTTTTTCTGTTTTCTGTTTGCTGCAAGCCAAATCTACCTACGGGTACAAATAAAGTTACCTGAACCTGAACCTGAACCTGAACATGTAGCCTTTGACTATATTCATTCATTCATTTTCTATACCCGCTTACTCCACTCAAGGGTGACGGGGTGCTGGAGCCTATCCCAGCAGTCATAGAGCGTGAGGCAGGGTACACTCTGGACAGGATGCCAGTCTGTCACAAGGCCATATATACATAGACAAACAACATTCACACTTGCACCTACGGTCAATTTAGAGTCACCAGGTCACCCAACTTGTATGTCATTGCAAGTGGGAGGAAGCTGGAGCACCCAGAGGGAACCCACGTGAACGTAGTGAGACCATACAAACTCCACACAGAAAGGACAAGGTGGGAAGTGATCCCAAGACCTTCTTGCTATGAGGCATCAGTGCTAACCACTAAGCCACAGTGCCGTCCACTTTGAGTACAAACCATTATATTTTCTTCGCTAATCATTCTTCCTTAATAGCAAACACAGACTTTATCACAGTTTGCCTACTAAGTCATGTAGTGACATTAGCACAACACTTTTTCCATTGTGGATTTGTACCATCCTAAAGTTCGGTTAACTGAACTGCCATGAGACATATTTTGAGTAGTGCCACATTCTGCATGTGGTGTCTGAGGCCTTGTTTGGAAGGTCATGACACACTTCACAGAGACACAACTCACAAATTTGCTAAATTTATTTGTCTGAATTGTGCTAATATTTATCATATTTTCAGGACTATATGTTGCACTGGCATATTAGTTGCATCTGTCCCAAAAATGTGCCATGAAGAGGAAAAAGACAAATACAGGATGGTTTTCTTAAAACATTGGTCTATAATTCTCATTTATTTAATCAATGCATTATTTATGTATAACTCCACGCTAGCAAACAGAAGCTAATGAGCTAATTAATGTTACTGTGCAAGACACAAAGGACTCAACACTAAACTGCTTGGTGTCACCACTGAACAGGTAAAAACATCAAGGAGCTAAAAGTGCACACATTTACCTCAATGTAAATAAACTTTTTTAATTGATTATGCATTTTTAAAATATAATAGCTAGCCTTACCTTAGCCTAGTCATCCTGCTCAATGTCCGCTGGCTGTCCCAATTTAGTGGAGTGGTGAGTAGTATGAAAGTTATTCCCTGTCTTTATTCTATAGCATATGAAGGTTGTCTCTTTCTTTCTGTCTTTATTTGAGTGTGAGCTTTCAGTTTGAGAGTATGCTTTATTAATTCTCAATCCCAACCCAACATGTCTTCCACATTTAGATCTTCTTCCTTCTTGTTTTGTCGCATTGGAATCTAGCTTAATAATGCATGACTGCTGCCTTCTTCTGTGGAGTGTGGCTCAGACAGGACGTCATTCAGACAAGTATGCAAGAGCATTTTACAGTGGACCTATTAAGCCTCTAAGGTTGGTAAACATGGCCATGTGTCCAACTCTGTTATTTGTCATGTTTCTATGGATACATCAATGATGGAATGTCCCGGAGGCTTCATTCAACTAGTTCATAAAACTACAGTATCACTGGAGAAGGTCACATGAGTCTCTCACTCACTTTCTGTCTGCCTGCCACTTCGACATGGTCATTCAGAGTATACCGTTACTCTGTTCAAGAGTCAGACTCATTCATACTGCCACTAAAGCCTCATAAATGCTTAAAAAAAGGTCCCGTCTGCCTGATTTTTTTTTTTTTTTTTTACTTTTTAATTTAGTCTTAGACACAAAGCATGCTGTCAATAAAAACCATGGGGATAGGCTATTTTTTTTACAAGGATCTACAAGAAAATTGACATTTTTCTGAGCGACATTCCAATTTTAGTCCGTAATGAAAAATGGTCAGTGATTTTATTTTACCTTTATTTTGCACTGATACACAATTTTCATCATATATTAACTTTTGTGAGCCAAAGACTTTGGTGAATCCATTTCTAGCACCAGAATAGTTCATCCTCAGTGATAAAAGTCTAGTTTCAATAAATATTTGAAGAAATTTCTAAAAGTGCATTTAATTTTTTCAGATTTAACACCAAAATATTCCTACATTCAGTGGTCTAGACAAATATATGTCACATATTCTAAAAGCTGAGATTGTTGTGAACATTTTGATATGCAACACATGGGCATTATACTCGAAAAATGGGAATTACTGAAAGTATGGTCAAATCTAAAAGACAGGAGAGAGTTAATGTGACATTTCCACAACTGTACAACAAGAAAATGTTCCCGTCAAAACACCACTTAAGATAAATACTAATAAAATAAATAATTACATTGTGAAATGACAGCCATTAGAGGTAGTTTCTCCAATGCTAATGTTAAGTATAAAGCCTCAGAAACCAAGCAAATGTTGGTCACTTATCGTCTTGTTCTATCCGTGTGGATCGTGCACTTCCAGACAGTCAAAAGGCTTTCATAGGGGTGTATTGTTAGTTGCAGTATTTCCTGAAACATCAAGTGACAGTAATGACAAAATATTCTGTGAAAGTAGGTAGCAGTAGGCAGAAAACAAGTAAGAGAAGTGGGGAGACATGTCTCATTACCCAACATTCTGCTGAAAGACATTCACTTTTTCAAGTTGTTGATAAGTCCCGTACTCAGCAGAATGTGGTTAGGGTTGCAGTGCATTATGCGTATGCATGAACATGAAGGTACCCAGATGTACAACACACCACCAGGCAGTTTCAGCATTAACAGAACAACAGATCTCCTCCAAGCAATAATTCAATTAACATTCCTTGCAATATTTTACCACTTACACTGTGCACTGATGGCCTGTCAAATGCACGTTTGCATCTTTGGAAATGATGATCCACACCATGGCAGTTGGCAAAAAGTCAACATCTGAACAATCGTTCAAGCAGTTTTTAAAGAGTAAATCAAAACCAAACAAAATTGTCTTCCCATCGTAGCTTCCCCTGGCAAAAGAGAACGCTTTGCATATGAGGTTAGCTCAGCCTTATTAGCTAACTCAGCTAATTCTGCCTTTTTCTAGTTATTACATCTGCCAAGGACGTAATAAAATCATCTGCGTTTATTTATTTATTTATATATTTGTCTGGCTGTTAGCAGAATTACGTCAAAACTACTGCACGCATTTTGACAAAATATTCACCACAGACAGATATTAGGCCATGGAAGAATCCATTAAATTTTGGAGGTGATCTGGATCCGGATCAGATTCTGGATCAAGTTTCACTTTATATAGGCTTTGAAAGATTACTCTTAGCAGGATTACATCAAAACTACTGCACGGATTTTGATGGAATTTTCAACACAGACACATATTAGGCCACGGAAGACACCAGTAAATTTTGGAGGTGATCCAGATCCAGATCACAATTCTGGATCAAATTTCACTTTATGTTGACTTTGAAGGATTACATCAAAACTACTTCGCAGATTCTCACCAAATTTGCAACACACATAGATATTAGGGCATGGAAGGTTCCACTGAATTTTGTAGGTGACCCGGATCCGGATTGGTGGACGTCAGAAATCTCTGATTGCTCTTCTTTGTCATGATATTATTTATTTATTCACTTATTTGTTCAAATACTCTTGAATGTCTTTTAGTGCCCATCTCTGTGACATAAATATATTGTGATAAATATCCTTAATATCAAACCCAACTTTTGTGCTGCTGGCTAATGCTGAAACTGACCAGCATCTGTGTTGCATCCAAGTATCTCTGGGTTTAACGCATGCACACAATGCATTTTAACCTTAATTGTGTTAAGGGAAATTCAAATATCATGAGGTGGTATTAAGTACAATTCCCAGATGGGAATTAAATTGTTCACCTTCTGCACAGAAAGTTAGTGTTCTAACTACTGTGCCACAACCTTAAGGGCCTATCACACTGAGCAGGCAAACACAGCACAAAGCACTCTAAAACCCATTATTTTCAATGACAAGCTTTGCACAAACGGTGCATCGCACTGCGATGCGCAAAAAACAACACTCCACTGTGAGCGCACAGAACTGCTTGATGTCAAACTCACCGTGGTCGAAGTTCAACTCAATCCAACTTTCACCGCTGTGCGCTGTGACGTAGCTTCGCGTGTCCAATCAAAACGAAGCATCAGGCCAAAACACAGACAACAGACAATGGTTAAATGATTCAATGATTCAGTTGAATGATTCATACGATTAATGATAAAATATAAAAGGAAACAGCTTTTTCAAATATTAAAGTAGTTGTTCTTTAAAGAGCCTTTGTTTTATTTAGAAGAGTAGCAGCAGGTGAGTTTTCAGAGATGACAGGTGAGCTGGGCCCTCAGGACATTTAATCAGATGAAGGTCTCCTCCACAGCTTCAACCTCTTGGTAGAGTTTTTGGAGCCACTTTCCTCACATTCTGAAGAACAGAGATTTTCTCTGCTTTTAGACATCAGAAATCTGCTCTTCAGTCTAAGAAGAACCAGCCCAGTGAGCTGAATGACTTCCAACCAATGGCACACACTTCACAGACATCACAGCAGCAGCCCCATCATCCTCCCCCGCCACAACACAACCTCCTCCATACATCACTGTGGACCAGGTTAGAGGACAGCTGAGGAAGCTTCGACCCAGGAAAGCAGCAGGCCCAGACAAGGTGTGTTTGTGACTACTCAAGACCCGCATGACTGAACTGGGAGAACCGCTACAACATATCTTCAACCTTAGCCTGCAGCTAGGAAGAGTGTCCACCCTTTATAGGACTTCATGCATTATTCCAGTTCCTAACAAGAACCAGCCCAGTGAGCTGAATACTACACACTTCAGACCTGATGAAGACGTTGGAGCGGATCTTCTTGACTTCCTCAGACCCCAGGTGCAACATGCCCAGGACTGTCTGCAGTTTGCATATAGGTCAGGTGCTGGTGTGGAGGATGCCATCCTCTACTTGCTACACTGAGTCCACTCACACCTGGATAAGGGAAACAGCACAGTGAGGATTCTCTTTCTGGACTTCTCGTGTGCCTTCAACACCATCCAGCCACTCGTGCTCCAGGACAAACGGAACAGGATGCAAGTGGACCCCTGCCTGGTCATTTGGATCTCCAGCTACCTCACCGACAGGCTGCAGTATGTCAGACTGAGGGACACCACATCTGACACTATGATCAGCAACACCGGAACACCCCAGGGTACGGTGCATACCCCTCTTCTCTTTACCCTGTACACCTCTGACTTCTGCTACAACTCTGTGCTGTATCACCTCCAGATGTTCGCAGATGACACAGCCATTTTTGGATTCATTGGGGATGACAGAGAGGAGGAGTACAAGAGCCTAGTGAAGGACTTTGCTGCCTGGTGCCACACAAACCATCTACAGCTCAACATCTTGAAGACAAAGGAGCTGGTCATTGACTTTGGGAAGTCCAGACCAAGTCCACAACCAGTTCTGCTCAAGGGAGCTGAGGTGGAGGCTGTGGATTCCAACAAGTACCTCGGGCTGTGGCTGGACAGCAAACTGGACTGGACACCCCACACCAACCACCTGTACAGGAAGGGACAGAGCAGGCTGTACTTTTTAGGAGGCTGCAGCCATTTAACATCTGCAGGAAATGCCTTTGGATGTTCTACCAGTCCGTAGTCTAATCTAATCTAATCTGGTATGCAAGTGCTGCATGTGTCGTTTTACAGGTTTGTTGTATGTACCTGTTTCTAAGAAATAAATAAATAAATAAAAATCCACCCTCCCTCACCACTTTTTTCTGATGTCAAGGATGATAAACTAATGTATTTTTTTTAATGAGGCCTAAATGTTCTAAATGAGCTTCTCCGTGATCAACGCCTTGTCATGCTGGAGAAGCTTGCGTGGGCCTGAGATTTTGAGAGCAATGCCGCCTGGAGCACCAGTTCCTGGTAGGGCCACCCATGGCAGTAATGTCTCAACGGAGGCTCCTGATGAAGATTGATCACCCCCTCCAAGTCCCCTTCGGCAACTCACCATAACCATGGCAGACGAGGGCAAAGCCAGGCGGGCTGACTTTTTAAGGCGACCTCCCATTATTGGAGTCATCAGCATCTTGCTGCTCTCTGAAGGAGCTGAAGCTGCACATCACATCTCTTTTGTGCCACAGTGGAGGACCTCTGGCTCAAGTGAATGGGTCATCATCTGTAAAATTTTTGCCTATCTCAAAAAATGCACACCAACTGCTTTCCCTATTTTATGTTCATTTTTTTCTCATACTTACCTCATATTGATTCCCCAAAGTCCAGCGGTGATGGGATAAGGGTAATGGTAGCAGGTTCAGTGTAGCAGGAAGCTCATAGTCTGGACCTAGACGTTGGCAGCATTTGTGCGATCGTCATTATCCACGTGAACCGTGGTTACACTGGATTTCAGCATCTGCTTCTGGGCAGGCCTATTTAGGATCACAGCTGCCCACCCAAGTCTGGGAAGGTCCTAGAAAAGTTGGACTAAACATCAGAAGCCACAATCTGCCTGACCAGGAAACCGCGCCTGGTGGGCTCACCCTCTTTGCAGTCAAAATACAACAAATGTTAACACAACCCCTAAATTCCACTTTAAACCCCTGATTGTGGGCACCTGGAACATCAGAACACTCATGGATGTCAAGGAAAGGAGCTGCCCAGAATGCCACACCACACGTGTTGCCCGAGAGCAGTCATGTTTCAATGTTGACATCGCTGCACTAAGTGAGACCAGATTTTCCAGTGAAGGAAAGCTTGAGGAGGCTGGAGGAAGTTATACCTTCTTCTGGAAGAGAAAGGATGCTGAAGATTGAAGGACACATGGTGTTGGCTTTGCTGTCAAGACAAAGTTGGTGAAAGATCTGTCACTGACCCCTACCACCTATTGTGAGCAACTCATGAGCCTCTGTGTCCCTCTGCATGACAACAATTTCCTGACAATCATCTCAACCTATGCTTAATTCAAAGAGCAATTTTATGATCGCCTCCATCAAACCATCTACAAAGTTCCCCAAATGCTCCTTGGGGATTTCAATGCCCAAGTTGACCATGACAAAGACTAACTGTCTTATCCTTCCTGATCTCTGTGCTGAGCATGAGTTACTTGTGACAAACACCATCTTCAGGCTTCTAAACTGCTTCAAGACCACTTGGCAGCATCTCCGTTCTAAACGTTGGCACATACTCACATACGAGACTGGTAAGATGTCCTCCTCACTTGAATTCTCCCTGGAGCTGATGACTGTTAGACAGATGACCAGCTTCTCATCAGCTGACTCTGAATCTGCATCAGACACAAGCCAAAGACAGCGCACTCTTTTCCTAGCTGGAGGAGATTCACTACACCCAGTTCGAAAGACCAATTCACACTCCAGCCTCTGAATGCCTTCGCTCCATCCCACCCAACACCAATTTGTTGTTTGATGAATGGCAAACTCTCTGATCTGTCATTCCAGAAGTTGCTGAGCAAACCATCAGCTATACCTCTAAGAAAAGTCAAGATTGGTTTGATGAGAATGATCGTGAAATTAATGATCTAATTGATGCCAAGCGCAAAGCATGCATAGAACATGAAAAAGACCCATCATCCCAGCCAAAAAGAACAAGGCTAATACTGCTCAAGAAGCAACGTCAAACGAGACTATGTGAAATACAAAACCAATTGTGGAAGAACAAAGATGACGAGCTACAAGGTTATGCAGATACCCAAAACATGAGAGCCAAGGAACCAAAGTAATCTATGGCCCGAAATGATGTTTCTCTGCGGGACCACTCAGATCAGCTGATAACTCCACTCTTCTTACTGAAGAATCTGAAATCCTTGAACGTTGGAAAGAACACTTCCACTCACTACTCAACCGTAAGTCAACAGCAACAGATGACCTTCTTCGATCTGTCCCACAACACCTTCAACAGCCATGGATGTCGATGCCTTCGTCCTTCCACAGTTGAGCTAATCCGACAGCAGATAATTATCAAAGCTAATGTTTTTGCTATCAGATTAGCTTTTCAGATAAGTTTTAAAACAATCATTGGACCAATTGTCTTCGAATAAATTTAGTTCTGATAACTTTCAGTCAATAACATTTTTTTTTTTTTTTTTTTTTTTTTTTGCTGGCAAAGTGAGCAAAGTTTAATGGTCAAAAACATTTGTAAACCCTAAAACCAAACATTTTAGTCCATGTGTTGTGTGTTTGTAGCAGACTGGGTGCCTGTTGCTTGCTGATGACATCATCATTAAGGGCAAAACATGATTGGCTGGTTGACACAGGGAGCATTGTGGGTAGTGTAGTTCAGGTTCACTTTGGATGTTACAGTGAGTCATCCGCTCAATACAAAAACAAAACGGACTAATTTTAACATTATTTTATTTTATTTCTTTGTGGCTGTAATTTAATCGGCAAGATTCGGTGGGGGAGAGGGAGGGATTTTTCTTTTGGATTTTTTTTTTTTGAAAGGACGCTTTATGTGGATTATTTATTCGGATGAATCCCACTGAAACTAACAGGTATGAATTTATATTTACTACATGTATTTTACTCTGCCATTCAATGCATTAATGGACGTATTTTGGTTGTTTAAGCCGCATGGTTCAAAGCATGTGAAAAAAGCGGCAGCTTTTAGCTTGTAAATGACGGTGTATCTAATACCCAGACAAACTGTGACGTCTTCTAATACTGTGTTTTACTGCTTTTGAAAGATGATGACAGTGTTTGGGGTTTTATTTTTTTATTTATTCATTTTTCGTGTGTTCTTTGTGTTTGTGATCCTTGAATTTACCCAGCAGCCTTTGCGGCGCTTAAAGTGAAACTGGTTTATCAGAAACCGCCAGTGTAATCTGATGTGACCGCATCCAAATCAGTACTAATAGTTATCGGTTATCTGTAATAAAGATCAATTTTTTTTATAAGTTTATTGTCATAAAAGATAACTTATCAGTTATCTGACTAATGGTAATCAAAGCTAACTTTCTGGTTAGCTGTGCCCACCACCCCACCTGCTCAACTGTCCACTGACTACATATGCAGCCTGCTTGGTAGGCAGCAAGATTATCATGCTGAAATAATGCTGCTTATGTTGGGAAATTACTTCCAGGATTCTAAAATTTGGAATGTACAAAGTCAAAAAGGTACAATATGATCCTATGATTATCAAAGTTGGGCAAGTCTATGCACTGAAACAGTATTTCCAAACCATCATGGCGGCCATCTTGGAAAATGACTGATGCAGGGTTGATATGTATATTATATTGAATAAATTTACATCTTATATTAGAAAAAAATATACAGTGTGGTGGCTGTACTTCTATAGATGTTGTAGTCAGCAGTTAAATTGCTGTTTTCAGTGTGCAGTGAATTTCTGTAACTCCTGTGAATTTTTGCCACAGTAGCTGTCATTTATTCCTTCACAAACTTTTTTTTTTCTCATGGATATCTCACAGATGAAACAATCCCCAAAGGTAAGTGGAGCACGAACATTGTTTTAACATGACTAGGGCTGTAAATAAACGTGAACTCAAACGTTGGCCAAGCATTAAGTACAGAAATAGAGAAAAGTCTGCAAAAACAGAAGCTAATTGTAATCTGTCATAAAGCTCGAGTTAAATACTTGAATACAAGTTGCTCATTAGAGACGCTTGAGCCATCGGGCTATTGATGACTCGCGGTGTAAATGGAGCCCGCTTTAAAAGGAAACCTAGCAGCCTCCTTGATAAGGCTCCGGGCTGCACCGAGACGGTGTGTGATGTGCAATCCGTGTGAGACAGAGGAAGCAGGCAGGCAGGCAGTCATTATTTTCTCCACAATTACCTGAAGTCCTTGATAACGAGCAAAAAAAATGCCATATAATTAGAAAAACACCAGCAACACCATTATTGTCAGGAGAACACAACGGTATAATGAAGCAATTATAAATGAGCAGCTTTGTGCTTGTCATTAATTTCTGCTTTTAAGGATGTGGAGATGAAGCATGGCTAAACGTCAGAGGGAGAATGAGCTGAGCGGACGCCGAGGCGGGTGAGGCGGGTGAGGCTATCAGGCGAGCACTCTGGGGTTTGGTTGCGTGTGAGAGATCCGAGGCTGCAGAACCGCTGCTGATGAGTCCACCAAGTCTCAGCCTGGACCAAATGTCAACTTGGGGGCATTTTAATCTCAATATAATAACCTTTCTACCATGCAGGTCCAACTAAAGCTCTCAGCCTGAAATGTGTGTTTACAAATTTGCTGAGATGAGGACATGCTAGCTCCGCTGCAGCCACGCATGCTTAATATCGCCGCACAGTTGTTTTTTTTTTTTTATCGAGCAGAAGATGCTCAGTTGCCAAATGAAACGTAATGAGGAAAAGCACATGCTGCAGCGGTGGGAGCTTGGCCTTTTCATACATCATCACCAAGATTGATCCCGAATACAAGCCGGTGTCTGGTCTCAACTGAGAGATACTGCGTTTGAAATACATGCGTTTTCCTTTTAAATGTATACGGCGCTCCCGATGCTACCGCACGACTCGCCAACGTGTTGCATTTCATTAGAAAAATTCCCTCCCAAGCACTGAGTGGATTAAAGACGCGTCCTTTCATTAACAAGCTTTTTTCCCCTCGCTTTGATTTCGGCGCACGCTGAGATGAGTTGAGACAAGAAGAAATCCCAGTTTCTTTTTGATATGTCAAGATTCCGGAGAGACTCAGCTGTTTGCTGCCTCAAAGGTGTCAAATAGGACAAAAAAAAAAGTTTACCCCACTGAAAAAAAAGGGAGACAGTGAGTGAGCAAAGTCAGTCCAGTTGGATGAGAAACGGGTGGGTCCTCGGTTAGAAATGCCATCTTATTAACACGTCCTGCGGCGCACTTCATCATATTGTCTTGTACGGAAGGAGCAATTAGAACAGAGAAGCTGTGAGCTTGCCATTATTTTAGAATTTAATGACCACGCAATACTGAGCTAGATGTAGAAATGAGGGCTGCAATACTACAATTATGCATAATCCGGCAGATCTTAGTGCACCCCCCACTCTCCTCTTGCTTTTTTGCCTTGAATAAATTTACATGGAAATGCATCTCAGCCTAATTTATTCAGAAAAATTAGAATATACATTACAAATATTTCCACAGAGGACATCAGCAACACGCGGCTAGGAATTTAATGACTTAGTCCTTTGTGTTCATATACGGTCAGATGCCCCTTCCTCAGGCAAGATTTTTTAAGAAAATAGATAATTAAGCACAAACATATACATTGCTATTTATATTCACTGTTCATTTTTGTCCATTCCTTTCAAGGGAAAACTAAGGAAACTAAGCTTTCTGGACTTTAGGAGGAAACATATCCACAGTGGTGGCATTTTGGCCCCCCTTATTGGGGCAAGAGTGTGATAATTTGCATCAAATGCATTTTCATGTAAATTCCAACTGCCTACATTATACATATCCATTAATTCCTAAATAACATAAACATCCCAGAGATCTAATCATCTAAATTGTGAAATAAAAACATAT
This sequence comes from Thalassophryne amazonica, assembly GCF_902500255.1. Classification (NCBI taxonomy): domain Eukaryota; kingdom Metazoa; phylum Chordata; class Actinopteri; order Batrachoidiformes; family Batrachoididae; genus Thalassophryne; species Thalassophryne amazonica. Next base: position 22,781,892 of record NC_047107.1, read on the forward strand.
TTTGCAGGGGTCATGTCCATTATTGTGATTGTGGCATATTGCAACAGTCTTGCAGATGGGTATGCAACACACGCCGTAGACAGACAAACCAACAATAGTTCAAATTTGTTGACCGAGCACGATGCCAACATTTAGCGCAACTCCAGTGTGTGTAGAGGTGCAACAGAGAAATCTGGCAACTGGGGAAAAAAATGAGACGGGTTGATTGACGGCTATCAGCGCAATGAACAGAACGCAACACAATAATGAAAAGCATTAGAGAGCTGATGCACATCCAGCACGCTCTACACACTATGGTATAAATGGACAAGTAAATATACAGTACCTAAGTCTACAATAGTGACTTTTTGTGGGAAGGTGATGGTCTAGTGCAGGAACGAGTCTTTCATTGGATTCAGGTGTGTTGGAGCAGGGAGACAACTAAGAGTGTCAGGAAGGTGGCTCTCGAGGACCGAATTTGGCCACCCATGGACTAGTGGTTAAGCATTGAGCTTAAGACTAGAGGATCCTCAGGTTAAACCCAAAACAATCACTAAGGCCTTTGGGTAAGGTCCTCAATCCCAGAGTTGATCCCAGTGTGTAGTGAGCAACCCAGTCTGTACTGCGTTACGAAAAGTATATTAATCTATGGGTTTGTGACAGAGTACGAAAATGGGGCACTTTTCATAACAGGGGCACAAATTCATGATGGGGAGCACAAAATGTGGAGTGAAAGGGGGGGTCACGGTGTAACAGTTTATCTTCCTCCCTGGATATCATACCCCCCGGGGGTAAGATATCCTAGGATATCTTAGACCCCTGGGGTGGAAGGTGTCCTAGAATATCTTACCCTTGTGTCTGTGTGTATGTGTTTGCGTGTTTGTGCGCACACACTACTGTGTGTTCTATACATATGTGGATATTTTATGCAAAACTAAATTGGAGTATTTTCCATCACATCACATATTTTAGGTTGTCAATCAGGTCCATATATTTGTAGAGTATATTTGGAAGGGGGATTTAAAGATACTTCAGAATAGGAATTATTACTATTGTAGAGAGCTATAGATACATACAGAAAGAATACCAATATTGTTCACCATCAGTCAAACTGCTTCACCTGAGACCATAAAACATCCATGAAATATAGAGTTTAAAGGTGACTCTATCCTGACTGGGCCTTATCACCTTTATTTAACCAGGATAAAACTCAGTGAGATTAAGAATCTCTTTTTCAAGAGTGTCCTGTCCAAGAGGCAGGGCAGAGTTACATACACAGTTACATTTACATAGAAAACAGACACTTGAATGAGATAATACAATCAGGTCAATCAATCAACTTTTTTCTTATATAGCGCCAAATCACAACAAACAGTTGCCCCAAGGCGCTCCATATTGCAAGGCAAGGCCATACAATAACCATGAAAAACCCCAACGGTCAAAACGACCCCCTATGAGCAAGCACTTGGCCACAGTGGGAAGGAAAAACTCCCTTTTAACAGGAAGAAACCTCCAGCAGAACCAGGCTCAGGGAGGGGCAGTCTTCTGCTGAGACTGGTTGGGGCTGAGGGAAAGAACCAGGAAAAAGACATGCCGAGAAGGGGGGCAGAGATCGATCACTAATGATTAAATGCAGAGTGATGCATACGGAGCAAAAAGAGAAAGAAACAGTGCATCATGGGAACCCCCCCACAGTCTACGTCTAAAGCAACATAACCAAGGGATGGTCCAGGGTCACCCGATCCAGCCCTAACTATAAGCCTTAGCGAAAAGGAAAGTTTTAAGCCTAATCTTAAAAGTAGAGAGGGTATCTGTCTCCCTGATCTGAATTGGGAGCTGGTTCCACAGGAGAGGAGCCTGAAAGCTGAAGGCTCTGCCTCCCATTCTACTCTTACAAACCCTAGGAACTACAAGTAAGCCTGCAGTCTGAGAGCGAAGCGCTCTAATGGGGTGATATGGTACTACGAGGTCCCTAAGATAAGATGGGACCTGATTATTCAAAACCTTATAAGTAAGAAGAAGAATTTTAAATTCTATTCTAGAATTAACAGGAAGCCAATGAAGAGAGGCCAACACGGGTGAGATATGCTCTCTCCTGCTAGTCCCCGTCAGTACTCTAGCTGCAGCATTCTGAACCAACTGAAGGCTTTTTAGGGAACTTTTAGGACAACCTGATAATAATGAATTACAATAGTCCAGCCTAGAGGAAATAAATGCATGAATTAGTTTTTCAGCATCAGGTAAAACATCTACAGGTCAGAGCCATCAAGAGTGATTTAAAAGTGTTAAGTGGTACTAGCTCTTTCAGTCTAAACTCATTTTGGAGTTAATTCCAAGAGTGGAATGTTGGAATGTTGCCTGTCAGGGGTGGGGTGGAAGATATCCTAGGATATCCCCCCCCCCTCGGAGGGAAGCTATCCAGGGGTGGAAGCTATACTGTTAGAACGGTTAATGTTTGGGGAGGGTAGACACTTATGCTATGGTTATGGTTAGACTCAGGAGAAGGGGAAAATTATAAATAGCAAAATAAAAAAAGTGTCACAAAAACTGGGCATTTTCATGACGGGAGCACGAAAAAAAAAAACATGGGACCAGACTGTAGCGAGCACCTTGCAAGCCACCCCCTGACATCAGTGTGTGAATGGGTGAATTTATTTCATTTATATAGCACCAAATCACAACAAAGTTGAATCAAGGCGCTTCACACAAGTAAGGTCTAACCTTACCAACCCCTAGAACAAGCACACGGGCGGCAGCGGTAAGAAAAACCTCCCTCTGATGATTTGAGGAAGAAACCTCAAGCAGACCAGACTCAAAGAGGTGACCCACTTTGAGCTTCTGATTCAGATGCAAAGCACAATGTAAATACAGTCCATATGACATCTTTATGACTTAATTTTAAAGTCAGATCGTTCATTCATTCATTCATTTTCTATTTTATTCTTTCTCATATTCCACTTAATGCTCACTGTGTAGCTAGAGCTTATCCCAGCAGTCACAGGGCGAGAGGCGGGGTACACCTTGGCCAGGACGCCAATTTGTCACAGGGCTACATGTAGACATACACATTCACACCCGCACATATGATCAATTTAGAGTCACCTAACGTGCATGACTTTAGAAGTAGGAGGAAGCCAGCGAACCTGGAGGGAACCCACACAAACATGGGGAGAACATACAAACGACAAATAAATGGGTACATTTTGCCTTTTGTGTCATGAACTTGCTGAGTTGATGCCAGTGCAGTGCGCGGATGATATCACAATGATGTCACATGTGTGATACGGAATCTGTTGGGCTGTGAAAGTGTTGAGGGGCGCTACCACTCTCCATCGAGCTCCTCCTTGGAGCCGCCACTGTGTGTGCTGTGAAAACCCAGAGCATGTCACTTGTAGTTGCAAGACACACGACTCTGGCCACAACCCAAAAGCGGGGATTATTGACACGAACGCTCCACCATTAATAAGCCGCTGTATCCTTTGTGTTCGGGGTCGCCGTTGCTGCAGTTAACCATAACTTGTCAAGGCTGCTCCAGCCGCACAATGCGTACCTCATGCATCTCCTGTCAGCAGGCATAATTCCTGAATGCTGGTACGCCGCTGATTTCTGCATAAGTGATGCGAGCCTTCTAGTAGAGTTAGGAGCACGAGTCTTTTGCCATTGAGAGATGTTCATCATTCTTGATCTGGCTCTGTCAAGACCTGGTGTTTTAGTGCCTCTCACGATTAGGCAGAATTGACAGGCCAGGAAGGCAGTGAATAGTAAAAATGTGTGGAACTAAGGGGGTGTGGTGTAGGATGTAGGGTGAAGTGGAGTGTGGCCGCCATTTAATCTGCAATTTATCAGTTTAGGCTGCACCATGTAACATCAGGAAGATTACATTCCGGAGAGAAGGAGCTCCATCCCCTCCTCCTTCTCTGCTCTCACATACCTCCTCATGTCATCTGATGGCAGAAAGCGGAGGACAAAGAGGGAGGACTGTCTTTATTGTCACTATTATTGTTCCTGAATCCTTAATTAATATATAGCATTGTGGGCTCCTCTGTGAGTAAGAAACAAGGTGTCAGTGACAGACGCACGCAGTGTAAAAGCACCTTTTGTAAAGGATGTTTTATTGCATGTCACGCGGAAAAATTTGGACAAGATTTAACATCCACTCTGGCGCACAAACTCGGGTATGCATGCAGCAACCCGTGCATGCCCCTCCATTGACGTCTGCGCATGACCTCTGACAACGCCGATCACATCGGGCCAATAAATGCTTAATTGCCATTTTTCCATTGGGCTGCTTTATTGATGTCATTTCAAAAGTGATTAATATGAGCTGTTAACTAGCTGTTGTTTTTAACACTAAACCAAAGTGAACTGCTCATTTCAATTAAATTGATTTCTTTTTTATTCTGCCAACTGATTACATGAAAAACATTAAAATAACATTTGCTTTTTTAAAACAAATGGCACATTTCAGTATACAGTGTACAGTATATACATTTTAGCACATGAGAAACCAAAATGTACACATTTAAGGCAAGCCAGTGGGGGCAGGTTATGGCCCTTATCATTTACCAAATTGGCCATCAGATACATTTACAATTGTGACGTCTCATATGAAATTCTCATATCATCACTGCTTGATCAGCAAAGTATTTCAGAAATGCAGAAATAAGGATTGCAAGGATGACAAAGCAAGGCTCAAAGCCCCGATCACACTGTTGAAAAATGTGAACAAATACCGACCACAACCCCAATTTGTCCATATTTCATTTTGCTTTCTGTCTTGACGGTTTGTTACCATTTGCTTAGTTTCCGTAACGTCAGTGTTTCGTTTTACTGTCAACCATTGTCCAACCTCCCAAGTCCGACGTATTGAACAAAGGTTGACAATATCTGAACAGATCAATAACTAAAGCTCCGACTGCATGTAACATTCTTGTGTCGCTGATGAGGGGAGGTGATGGTCTAGTGGTTAAGGTGTTGGGCTTGAGATCCTTGGTTCAAATCCAAGCCTGACCGGAAAATCACCAAGGACCCTTGGGCAAGGTCCTTAATCCCCTAGTTGCTCCCAGTATGTAGTGAGCGCTTTGTATGGCAGCACCCTGACATTGGGGTGAATGTGAGGCATTATTGTAAAGCGTTTGGAGAGTCTGATGCAGATGGAAAAGTGCTAGATACACATGGACGAGTCCATTATGACACGTCCATGTGTGGGGTGAAAAGCAACGCTGTCATACAGAAACAATAAGCGGCAAGAATGTTATGTCAACGTCTAACTATTTACGCACGTTCTTGTTGTGTGGGCCGCCAGAAGAGGAGGTACTGCTGGCCCACCACCAGAGGGCGCCCTGCCTGAAGTGCGGGCTTCAGGCACGAGAGGGCGCTGCCGCCACGGACACAACCGGGAGTGACAGCTGTCACACATCAACTCGTGACAGCTGTCACCCATCTTCATTTCATCACTCCATAAAAGCCGGATGTCATCTCCACCTCGCTGCCGAGATATCATCTACCTGTAGAGGTAACGACTCTCAGCCGTTCGTGTGCTTACACATAAGTCTTTGTTCTGTACGTGTTTTGCAGGAGTACCTGTTTAATCTCAGGACAGCAGGAGCTGGTGATTGGGAGCTAGGACTGCATTCCTTTTCCCCCTGAGAGATAACTGCATTACTCTGCACGTTCTTATATTAGAGATGGAGGTGATATTTCCACCATTGTTGTTACTGGGTGTGCACGCACCCACCTCTTACTGTTTTTGCTCCTCGCCAGCAGTACCAGATCCGACATCCGGAGACTGTGGCCACCTGGGAATTCGGGACTTGGCGGCTCCAGTATTCTCCAGGTTCAGTGGCGGAGGAAATCGTGTGGTTCCGGTTCTTCTCAGGATAGACGTCTTCTATCCTCGAGCCTGCCCACACGTCACCTTTCTAGATTGACTGCATAAATTCTGTAATCATTTGTGTTCTGGTTGTGCTTGTTTCACAACAGTAAAGTGTTCATATTCGACTCTTTCATTGTCCGTTCATTTACGCCCCCTGTTGTGGGTCCGTGTCACTACACTTTCCCAACAGGATATCTCGGCCAGCGTCATGGATCCCGAGGGGCATCAACCATCTGTTGGACAACCAATGGAAGAGCAGGGTGCACAGGTGTCTGCAGGAGGCATAATTGGTGAGTTGCAGCAAATCCTCATCACCTTTACCGCTCGGTTGGATTTGATGACCGAGCAAAACGTCATTCTTAATCGCAGGATGGAGGCTCTCACCGCGCAGGTGGAAGCGCGCGCTCAGGGCGCTGCTGCAGCTCCTCCTCCTGCCGACCCAGTGCAGAATATAGAAGTTCCTCTGGTCATTCAATGACCCCCCCCACCATCCCCTGAAGCATACATAAGTCCCCCAGAGCTGTACGGAGGTTGTGTGGAGACGTGCACGGACTTTCTGATGCAGTGTTCGCTCGTCTTCGCACAACGTCCCGTAATGTACGCGTCTGATCCCTGTAAGGTGGCTTATGTAATCAACTTGCTTCGAGGTGAGGCACGCGCTTGGGCTACAGCGCTTTGGGAGCAAAATTCACGGCTCCTTACCACGTATACTGGGTTTGTGAGGAAATTCAAAACGGTTTTTGATCACCCTAACAGAGGAGAGACTGCTTCAACAGTGCTGCTGTCAATGCGACAGGGGCGCCGGAGCGCAGCCGAATATGCAGTCGACTTCCACATCGCGGCTGCGAGGTCCGGCTGGAATAACGTTGCGCTCCGCGCCGCCTTCATAAACGGACTGTTGTTGGTCCTGAAGGAGCACCTGGTAGCCAAGGAGGAACCGCGGGATTTAGATGGGCTTATTGATCTCGTTATACGGTTAGACAATCGGTTAGAAGAATGCCGTCGGGAGCGAGACGAAGGACGTAGCCGGGCACGCGCCATCCCTCTCCCTTCCGGGTCCGAAAAGGTTCCGCCCTCTCCACGCTCCACAGCCTCAACGCTCCGTGTGGCTACAGCTCCCCCTGCTGACGAAGCTATGGACACGAGCAGGGCCACATTTAGACCACCTAACAGACAGAGGAGGCTGGCCCGCGGGGAGTGCTTTGTCTGCGGCTCGAGTGAGCATCAGCTAAGAGACTGCCCCAATCGGTTAAACACCAACGCCCGCCCCTAGAAACTGGGCTTAGGGTGGGCCAAGACATTCACATGGGACATACACATATTTCCACACGACTCCCAGTTACAATCCTGAACAGGGATTTAACCCTTCAAGCCCCAGCACTGGTGGACACGGGGTCAGAAGGGAATCTGCTAGACAGCAGATGGGCTAGGGAGGTAGGGCTCCCTCTGGTGGCGCTCCCTTCGCCATTGCAGGTGCGGGCACTAGATGGCACCCTTCTCCCTTTGATCACGCACAAGACACAACCAGTAACTCTGGTGGTGTCTGGAAATCATCGGGAGGAGATCGAGTTTTTTGTGACTCCTTCTACCTCCCGCATGATTTTGGGTTTCCCGTGGATGTTGAAACACAATCCCCGGATTGATTGGCCGTCTGGGGTGGTGGTGCAGTGGAGCGAAACCTGCCATCGGGTGTGTTTAGGATCCTGGGTTCCTCCCGGTTTACATGCTAAGGAGGAGGTCAAAGTCCCTCCCAATCTGACGGCTGTGCCGGTTGAGTACCATGATCTGGCTGACGTCTTCAGCAAGGATCTGGCACTCACCCTTCCCCCGCACCGTCCGTACGATTGTGCCATTGATTTGATTCCGGGCGTTGAGTTCCCGTCCAGCAGGTTGTGCAACCTCTCACGACCTGAGCGTGAATCAATGGAGACCTATATCCGGGACTCGTTAGCTGCCAGGCTGATCCGGAACTCCATCTCCCCGATGGGCGCAGGTTTCTTTTTTGTGGGCAAGAAAGACGGCGGACTCCGTCCATGCATTGATTACAGGGGGCTGAATGAGATTACGGTTCGCAATCGATACCCGTTGCCCCTGTTAGATTCAGTGTTCACGCCCCTGCATGGAGCCCAAATCTTCACTAAACTGGATCTTAGGAATGCGTACCACCTGGTTCGGGTCCGGAAGGGAGACGAGCGGAAGACGGCATTTAACACCCCGTTAGGTCATTTTGAGTACCTGGTCATGCCGTTCGGCCTCACTAACGCCCCCGCAACGTTCCAAGCTTTGGTTAATGACTTCTTGTGGGACTTCCTGCACCGATTCGTCTTCGTATATCTGGATGATATACTCATTTTTTCTCCGGACCCTGAGACTCATGTCCAGCATGTACGTCAGGTCCTGCAGCGGTTGTTGGAGAACCGGCTGTTTGTGAAGGGCGAGAAGTGTGAGTTTCACCGCACCTCTTTGTCCTTCCTGGGGTTTATCATCTCCTCCAACTCCATCGCTCCTGATCCGGCCAAGGTTGCAGCGGTGAGAGATTGGCCCCAACCAACATGCCGTAGGAAGCTGCAACAGTTCCTCGGCTTTGCAAATTTCTACAGGAGGTTCATTAAGGGCTATAGTCAGGTAGTTAGCCCCCTGACAGCCCTGACCTCTCCAAAAGTCCCCTTCACCTGGTCGGATAGGTGCGAAGCCGCGTTCAGGGAGTTGAAACGACGGTTCTCGACTGCACCAGTTCTGGTGCAGCCCGACCCTGGCCACCAGTTTGTGGTTGAGGTGGACGCCTCTGACTCAGGGATAGGAGCCGTGCTATCCCAGAGCAGAGAGACCGACAAGGTTCTTCACCCGTGTGCCTATTTTTCCCACAGGTTGACCCCGGCTGAACGGAACTATGACGTCGGCAACCGAGAGCTCCTTGCGGTGAAAGAGGCTCTTGAGGAGTGGAGACATCTGTTGGAGGGAGCGTCTGTGCCGTTCACGGTTTTCACTGACCACCGGAACCTGGAGTATATCAGGACCGCCAAGCAGCTGAACCCCAGGCAAGCCTGCTGGTTACTGTTCTTCGGGCGTTTTGACTTCCAGATCACCTATCGCCCCGGGACCAAGAACCAAAGATCAGATGCCTTGTCCCGGGTACACGAAGACGAAGTCAAAACCGAGCTGTCGGATCCACCGGAGACCATCATTCCGGAGTCCACTGTCGTGGCCACCCTCACCTGGGACGTGGAGAAGACCGTCCGGGAGGCCCTGGCACGGAGCCCGGACCCCGGAACTGGACCAAAGAACCGTTTATACATCCCACCAGAGGCCAGAGCTGCAGTCTTGGACTTCTGTCACGGGTCCAAGCTCTCCTGTCATCCAGGGGTGCGTAGGACCGTGGCAGTTGTCCGGCAGCGCTTCTGGTGGGCGTCTATGGAGGCCGACGTCCGGGAGTATGTCCAGGCCTGCACCACCTGTGCCAGGGGCAAGGCAGACCACTCCAAGACACAAGGACTTCTGCAACCTCTTCCGGTGCCTCGTCGCCCCTGGTCTCACATTGGCCTGGACTTTGTCACGGGCCTCCCGCCGTCCCAGGGCATGACGACCATCTTCACGATAGTGGACCGTTTCTCCAAGGCGGCCCACTTTGTGGCCCTCCCGAAGCTCCCTACTGCCCAGGAGACAGCGGACCTCCTGGTCCGCCACGTCGTGCGTCTGCATGGGATACCAACGGACATTGTCTCGGACCGTGGTCCTCAGTTCTCCTCACAGGTTTGGAGGAGTTTCTGCAGAGAACTGGGGGCCAACGTGAGCCTCTCGTCCGGGTATAACCCTCAGACGAATGGACAGGCAGAGCAGGCCAACCAAGAACTTGAACAGGCCCTCCGCTGTGTTACATCCGCGCACCCGTCGGCCTGGAGTCACCATCTGGCCTGGATCGAGTACGCCCATAACAGCCAGGTGTCCTCTGCCACCGGCCTCTCCCCGTTTGAGGTGTGTCTGGGGTACCAGCCCCCATTGTTAACCGTGGTGGAGGGAGAGGTCGGTGTGCCCTCGGTCCAGGCCCACCTGCGAAGATGCCGTCGGGTGTGGCGCACCGCCCGTTCTGCCTTGTTGAAGGCCCGGACGAGGGCTAAGGCCCATGCAGACCGTCGGCGTTCCCCGGCCCCTGCTTACCAGCCCGGGCAGGAGGTATGGCTTTCAACGAAGGACATCCCCTTACAAGTGGACTCCCCAAAGTTGAAGGAACGATACATCGGGCCGTTTAGGATCCTTAAAGTGCTCAGCCCGGCCGCAGTGAAGCTACAGCTGCCGGCTTCACTGCGGATCCACCCGGTCTTTCATGTCTCCCGCATCAAGCCATACCACACCTCAACCCTCTGCACTCCTGGACCGGCGCCGCCTCCTGCCCGGATCATCGATGGGGAGCCTGCATGGACGGTTCGCAGGCTCCCGGACATCCGTCGGAAGGGCCGGGGGTTTCAGTATTTGGTGGACTGGGAGGGGTATGGACCAGAAGAACGCTCCTGGGTGAAGAGGAGCTTCATCCTGGACCCGGACCTCCTGGCCGACTTCTACCAACGTCACCCGGACAAGCCTGGTCGGGCGCCAGGAGGCGCCCGTTGAGGGGGGGTCCTGTTGTGTGGGCCGCCAGAAGAGGAGGTACTGCTGGCCCACCACCAGAGGGCGCCCTGCCTGAAGTGCGGGCTTCAGGCACGAGAGGGCGCTGCCGCCACGGACACAACCGGGAGTGACAGCTGTCACACATCAACTCATGACAGCTGTCACCCATCTTCATTTCATCACTCCATAAAAGCCGGATGTCATCTCCACCTCGCTGCCGAGATATCATCTACCTGTAGAGATAACGACTCTCAGCCGTTCGTGTGCTTACACATAAGTCTTTGTTCTGTACGTGTTTTGCAGGAGTACCTGTTTAATCTCAGGACAGCAGGAGCTGGTGATTGGGAGCTAGGACTGCATTCCTTTTCCCCCTGAGAGATAACTGCATTACTCTGCATGTTCTTGTATTAGAGGTGGAGGTGATATTTCCACCATTGTTGTTACTGGGTGTGCACGCACCCACCTCTTACTGTTTTTGCTCCTCGCCAGCAGTACCAGATCCGACATCCAGAGACTGTGGCCACCTGGGAATTCGGGACTTGGCGGCTCCAGTATTCTCCAGGTTCGGTGGCGGAGGAAATCGTGTGGTTCCGGTTCTTCTCAGGACAGACGTCTTCTATCCTCGAGCCTGCCCACACGTCACCTTTCTAGATTGACTGTTTGCATAAATTCTGTAATCATCTGTGTTCTGGTTGTGCTTGTTTCACAACAGTAAAGTGTTCATATTCGACGCTTTCATTGTCCGTTCATTTACGCCCCCTGTTGTGGGTCAGTGTCACTACACTTTCCCAACAGTTCTAACCGTTTCTGGCTGGCCTGAGTGTGCACACACATTGTTGTTGCAAAGGCAAACAACATCTCTCGCCTCTTCTCAAGACAACCACATCTCACACCTGCAAGTACTGTGGACATGAGGCTGTGCTCGGTCTCCTATCCACTATCGGTCAAGTCATCGTGAATGTTTTATTTTGATTTTGTTTAAAGCATTGAAGTCGACGTTCGCATTGTTTTTCGTTTGTTAGTTTTGGTTTTATTTCGTTCCTCTTTGCACTCTTGATTAACAGGGATTTTGGTGATGGGAAAGGTGCAGGATCATTCGTCCACCTTTTCTCGATGATTTGTGACTTTTTGACTGTTTATCCTTCGTTTGGCTATCACTGTGTGCCATGTGACTGGGCCCTAACTGAGCCTGATCACTGAATTCTGGCTTAATATGTTTCACAGTAGCCAAACCATAACAATGTGCTACAAAGTGGGATTAGTGGACTTGCGATGTATGTTAAACCTAAAGCCATGATTTTCAGGGATATGAACATGGTGCTAAAGGTTAGGAGAAAACAGCCAGTCACAGCTTTTTCAAATGGCACACAGACTCTGTGGAATATTTTAGTGCCAGAAGTCAGGTTGTCATTTTTGATTGTTTTTAAAACCAGGCTTAAGATTTTTTTTCTATTCTCAGCTGTCTAAGGCTGGTGATGGGAGATGATGGTCAAGAGGTTCATGCAGGCTTGAGACCAAGGATTCTTGGTTCAGTTCCTCTTCTAACAGGAAAACCACTAAGGTCCCCGAGGTCTTTAATCCCACAATTGCTCCTGGAGTTGAGCACCTTCCATAGGAACATGATGGTGAATGTGAGGCATCATTGCAAACCGCTATAGAAATGCAACCCATTTATGGCTGTCGCTTTTTATGTTACTGTTATAAAATTATCTCATATTTTGTTAATTATTTCTTTTAAATTATTGCATTTTATATGTTTAGTGTTTTATTGACTTTTATTGCATTTTATCTTGTGAACCACTTTGTATGTTTAATTGGAAAGTCTTATATACAATACATATCCTATATTCCTACATACTGTATATTCACAATTTTCTTTTTTAGTTGAGGCCATTGTGCACTTGGCTGCTTCGGTAGCCATCAGTGTGCAAAAATACTGAAAAACTGGAATATGCCATTTTCATTTTATTTATGAAAATCTGTTCATTTTCAAATGTGTTTTTAAAAATTTTGAACAGCCTTTTCCACCATTTAAAAAAATGGACTTTCTAGGTTTTACATCTGAACTCTTCATATTTTGTTGATGTTGGTGCATTTCTAATAATAATAATTATTATTATTATTATAATTATTATAGTAGTAGTTGTAGCAGTAGTAGCAGCATCTTAAGTGGTGAAATTTACATATAAAATCCCACACATTATGTGATCACTTCTGCCCCACATTCTCCTTTGTGCCTGAGACCATTTGCAGGGTCAGTAACTTCATTAATACACACTGGTAAAACACACCGGTTTCATTGGCTGTTCTGGCAGCACAGAAACACAAAGTGCCGACACTGACTTACAGGAAAGGACCCCACAGCAGTCTGATATTAAAATGGTTCAGGAGTCAAGTAGAACAAGCCAAGCAGCTACAGGGCAAACAAAGGAAGGAGCAAGAGGAGGAAAAAAATGGTCATTCTTAAAACAGACTGTCAGTGGCCACGTGCTAATAGAACAAAATATTAAATCTATTGTTTCATGAAAAAAAAAAAAAACATATAAAATGTTTTCTAAGAACAGAGATCACTCATCTTCAACCGCTTTTCCGGGTTTGGGTCGCGGGGGCAACAGCTCCAGCAGGGGACCCCAGACTTCCCTTTCCTGTGCCACATTGACCACCTCTGACTGGGGGATCCCGAGGCATTCCCAGGCCATTGTGGAGATATAATCTCTCCACCTTGTCCTGGGTCTTCCCCGGGGTCTCCTCCCAGATGGACGTGCCTGAAACACCTCCCTAGGGAGATGCCCAGGAGGCATCCTTACCAGATGCCCGAACCACCTCAGCTGGCTCCTTTCAACACGAAGGAGCAGCGACTCTACTCCGAGCTCCCCATGGATGACCGAACTTCTCACCTTATCACTAAGGGAGACACCAGCCACCCTCCTGAGGAAGCTCATTTCGGCCGCTTGTACCCACAATCTAGTTCTTTCGGTCATGACCCAACCCTCATGAACGTAGGTGAGAGTAGAAACGAAGATTGACCAGTAGATCGAGAGTTTCGCCTTTTGGCTCAGCTCCTTTTTCGTCACAACAGTATGGTAGAGCAAATGCAACACCACCCCTGCTGCGCCAATTCTCCGGCCAATCTCACGCTCCATTGTCCCCTCACTCATGAACCCCGAGGTACTTGAACTCCTTCACTTGGGGCAAGGCCGTATTCCCTACCTGGAGTAGACACCTAAGACCTTCAGGCCACAGCTCCCCACTGCAGCATCAGCAGTGGAAGCTTTGAACATTGCCCATTCTGGTTCAATGCCCCCAACCTCCACAGGGATGCTAGAGAAGTTCTGCCGGAGGTGTGAGTTGAAGATCTGTCAGACAGTGGGCTCCTCCAGACTTTCCCAGTTCAACCGCACTATCCATTTGGGCTTACCAGGTCTGTCCAAAGTCCTCGCCCAACCTCTGATCCAGCTCACCACCAGATGGTGATCAGTTGACAGTTCTGCCCCTCTCTTCACCCGAGTGTCCAGAACATGCGGCCTCAAATCAGATGATACGATCACAAAATCGATGATCGATCTTCAGCCTAGGGTGCTCTGGTACTATGTACACTTATGAGCATCCTTATGTTCGAACATGGTGTTCGCTATGGACAGTCCGTACTAGCACAGATGTCCAATAACAAACGACCATTTGGGTTTAGATCGGGGAGGCCGTTCCTCCCAATCACACCTCTCCAGGTGTCTCTGTCATTGCCCATGTGTGCGTTAAAGTCCCCAGCAGAACAACGGAGTCCCACCGGAGCCCCATACAGGACTCCATTCAGGGACTCCAAGAAGGCCGAATACTCCAAAATGCTGTTCGGTGCATACGCACAAACAACAGTCAGAGTCCCCCCACCCCACCACCACCACCCGAAGATGCAGGGAGGCGACCCTCTAATCTACTGGAGTAAACTCCAATGTAGCGGCACTCAGCCAGGGACTCATGAGGCCCACCAGATCTAACTGGTATCGCTCCACCTCCCGCACAAGCTCCGGCTCCTTCCCCTACAGCCAGGTGATGTTCCACACCTCCAGAACTAGCCCCTGCCACCCGGGTGGTGAGCCTACAGGGTGGAGATGGAAGGTCCACATTGCCTTTTCGGGCTGTGCCTGACTGGGCTCTGTGGCAAGCCCAGCCACCAGGTGCTCGCTGACGGACTGTACCACCAAGCCTGGCTCCAGATGAGGGCCCCGGCTTCCTGCGGGCCGGGTCACATTTCCTCTACCTCATTCTATCATGGTGTCTTGTGAACCATTCTTCGTCTGGCCTCTCACCTGAGACCAATTTGCCATGGGAGACCCTACCAGGAGCACAAAGGCTCCAGACAACACGGCTCTCAGGTTCATAGTGGCACACAAACCTCTCAACCACGATAAAGTGATGGTTCCCGGAGAGGCTAAGAACAGAGATGAACAATGAAAATCAGGGCTAATATTGAATTAAATCATTACCTCAATCAATGAGGTTTTGTTTATGTTGTCAACAGTTAGTTAGGTAGGGCTGTAGGTAGGTAGGTTGGTTGGTAGGTAGACAGGAAGGTAGTTTATTAATCAACAGGATCAAAACAAGGTGTTTAGACAAATAGCAACACAAACTGTTTCCATCAAGCAGTCAAATCATTCAGCAATGGGGATCTAAACCAATCAAAGGCCAGGTGCATCAATCACTGAGGTGAAAGAAGAGTGATCAGGATCACAGTTTGCTTAAGAGGATTAAAGGACAGTGATCAGAATCAAAATTCATTATCAAAGAGGAAGGATCAGGACCAAAATTCAGGCTCGAAGTTCAGCAATCAGGCTCAAACTTTGGTGATCAGGTTCAAAGATTAGGATCAGTCATGAGTGATCAGCATCAAAGCTTGGTGATTAGAATCAAATAACTGCATCAGTTATAAGGTTTAGGTTTAGTAGTAGGTTTATTCATTGACCTAAGGAAGGCTTTTGACACAATAGATCACAACATTTTATTTCAGAAGATGGAACTGTATGGGATCAGAGGGGTGGCTCTGAACTGGATTAAAAGATACTTACAAAACCGGAAACAGTTTTTTTTTAAACTTGGGGACTACTGTTCTTCATCTGGATATACTGGACATCTTTTGTGGGCTTCCCCAGGGTTCTGTGTTGGGACCAAAATTATTTATTTTGTACATCATTGATTTATGCAAAGTTTCGGATCTGTTTAAAGCAGTTCTCTTTGCAGATGATACAAACTTGTTTTGTTCAGGAGAAAATTTGCAACAATTATTATCTGATTTAGAAATTGAAATGTTAAAGTTAAAGAGGTGGCTTGATATTAAAAAATTATCAATAAATTTGTCTAAAACTAAAATAATGTTATTTGGAAATTATAAAAAAGACATACAAATACAGTTAAATATACAAGGGGTAAACATAGAACATGTCAAAGAAAATAAGTTTTTAGGTGTCATTACTGATGAAAGAATGAACTGGAAAGCTCATATTCAACAAATTCAAAAGAAAGTATCAAAAAGTGTTGCAGTGTTAAATAAAGCAAAGCATGTTCTTGATGGCAGAGCACTACATACTCTGTATTGTTCACTGGTTGCACCCTACGTGACTTACTGTGCTGAAGTTTGGGGCAACAATTATAAAACTACAGTGCAACCATTATTCATTCTTCAAAAAAGAGGATTAAGAACAATTCACAATGTGGATTATCAAGACCACACCAACCCATTGTTCATTAAATCTCAAATATTAAAACTCCACAATATGACTGCATTTAAGACTGTTCAATTAATGTATAAAGTGAAAAATAAGCAACTGCCCTTTAGAATTCAAGAATTTTTCACGGAGAGAGGAAAAAATAATCTAAGGGGTTTGTATTATTTTAAAATCGCAGGGGCTCGGACGACAAGAAAAGGTTTCTGTGTCTCCATTTGTGGCCCTAAAATATGGAATAAACTGACAGAGGAACTCAAGCGATGTCCAAATATGATTCAGTTTAAATATCAATATAAAAAATTATGTTCTCTAGATATGTGACTGATGAAAAAAAATGAGTTTGTGCTCTATGAGTTGCTGTATTGTGAATGTAGTTTGTTCGGTAACTTTGGGATTGTGTCCTGTTGGGAAAGTGTAGGTACACGGACCCACAACAGGGGGCGCAAATGAACGGACAATGGAGTAGGTCAAATAACAACACTTTACTGTTGTGAATGTGCACAACAAATACAACAGATTGCAACAATAGACAAGAGTCAATTCACAAAGGTGTCGTGTGGGCAGGCTCGAAGATAGGAGACGCCTGTCCAAAGCAGAACCGGAACCACACGATTTCCTCCGCCACCAGACCCCGGGAATACTGGAGCCGCCAAGTCCGAACTCCCAGGTGGCCACTGCCTCCGCGTGTCGGACCTGGTACTGCTGGCGAGGAACAAAAAGCAATTAAATGAGGGCGCGTTTGCACCCAGGAATCCGTACGGCAGGAACACTACCTCCACCTCTCGTTGGAAAAGTAGTCCACAATACAACACACAAAGTCACAAAAGAATACTGTCAAACAGTCAGCTGAGGTACGTTACCTTCCAGGTAGAACGATATCTCGGCAAAGAGGTGGAGACGTCGTCCTGCTGATATTCCCCTGCTGATCAGATGATTGGTAACAGCTGTTGCAGGTGATGCGTGACAGCTGTCACCCTGGCTGCTCCTGTGAGGCGACTGCGCCCTCTCGTGCCTGAAGCCCGCACTTCAGGCAGGGCGCCCTCTGGTGGTGGGCCAGCAGTACCTCCTCTTCTGGCGGCCCACACAACAGTGTCCTATGAGTTGCAGTGATTTGAGCGGTTGAAATAGTGAGTGGGAATAAATGGGCTTTTGCTTCCCCAGCTCCTTTTCGGACTGGATTTAACTGGATGGATGTATAACTTTTTATATACATATATACAATTTTTATTTCTTTGGTTAATGGGGTTGGTATCTACAAGCTTTGCTTCTGCCTAACCCCTTTCGGCCGCATGGGTGCGCTGTTGGGCTTTGTATGTTTTGTTAATTGCTTGGACCCATGTGTGCCGAAATAAATTCAATAAATAATAATAAATAAGAAGTGATTAATGAATAATCTAGATGGATAATATAGACCTAAAGTCGGCAATTAAGATCATACTCTGCAATCAGGATCAAAACCTGAAGAATGGGATTTTAAAAATAGGATCAATGATGAGTGATTGGGATCAAAGTTTAGCAATCAAAAACAAAGGTACACTACCAGTCAAAGGGAAAGTGTGTCCAAACCTTTATCCAGTAGTGGAAGTGATTGGATTAGTGGTTGACAATCAGGATCAAAGAATGTGTGATCAAGGGTGGTTGATTGAAACAAAAATCAGGATCAAAGGTCAGGAATCGGAAACAAAAGAAAGTGATCGGGATCAACTGTCAACAATCAGGCTCAAAGAATGTGTGATCAGGATCAAAGATGATTGACTGAAACAAACATCTGGATCAAAGCTCAGCAATCAGAAACAATGGTAATTAGTTGGGATCAATGGTAAACAATCAACATCAAAGACTGTGTGATCAAAATCAAAGATGATTGATTGAAATAGGCAAAGGTACATTATTGGGATCAATGGTCAACAATCAGGATGAAAGATTATGTGAGCAGAATCAAACATGACTGAATGAAACAAATATCAAGGAACATAGTAATTGTCTGTCACTGGATTTGCCTTTTTCCTAATTAGTGGAACTGATAACTGGAACAATTGTTCATTTCTGGAAACAAGCACCAAAACTGGCACAAATACTCCTTAGACATTAGCCTTTTAAAAAAACTGATTGGCCACTTGAATTTTCAATAGGCGGCCAGGTAGGGGTCAATTGAAGAATTGCACAGGGGTCAAAATTTTAAAATGTTCCAGATATATTGAAAGCTATACCACATTATGTGTCTGATCACATAGATTCCAGAAAGGTAGATTTTGGACTTTCTATGATTGAATGTTATGGAGTAAAAACATTAAGAATGGTGACAAAGGTCCATTTCAGTTTATACAGGGTCAGAAGTTAAAGTTGCTCCAATTTTGGTAAAAAAGTGATGCAAATTATTGGTTGAACTAATAGGATTAATAAATGGAATAGTTTTGACTGTGTTAAATGCTTGGTCTGCAAGTGAAGGGTCAAACAATGTCAACGTCCATTGGATTCTATGACATGTGACATATGTTACTCTGTAGCTTGATAACTAAGCGCGACACATGGTGCAAACTATTCCTTTTTAAAATCCTATTAACTCAAACAATAATTTGCACATTTTACAATATTTGGAGCAACTTTAACATCTGACCCCTGTACAAACTAAAGCCAATCTTTATCATCATTTTTGCTGTTTTTACCCCATAACTCCATAACATTCAGTCATAGATAGTCCAAACTATATCTCTTTGAAATATTTTTGTTCAGACAAATAATGTGGTATAGCTTTCAATATGACTGGAACATTTTTAAATTTTGACCCCCGTGTAATTCTTCAATTGACCCCTACCTGGCCGCCTATTGAAAATTCAAGTGGCCAATCAGTTTTTTTCAAAAGAGTAATATTTAATGAGTATTGAGGATTCCTCTGTAAATATTCTGTTAATCTGCTGCACTAGATCTAAATCTGGTGGACAGAAACATTCTTGGACAGGAACTGGAATTTGGTTTGAGGCTTATTTTAAATTAAAGGAACGTGTGGAGCCTTTGCTGAAGTACAGTATGCACTCTCTAAGCGCATTTGCAGTTGGATGCTGTGTATATACTTTTAATGAACAGATCTCATAATCATTTTGTTAATATGCCTTCTTGTATTTTTTCCTTTTTCCTTTGTTTTTTTCTACTGTATCTTGTTAGTCTTTCCAGCTTTAAGTGTGTGGACCAGCTGCTGAGATCAGAGCCCGCCGCTCTCAGAACCCATCCACCAGATGGACTGCAGCTTGAACATCAGGCCCATACACACCGATTTATTTACCAGGACTAAAATTAACACCTTACTTAAAAATTCTTTTGCAACACATAATGTGAAAATTAGTAATAATGATAACAGATGCAAATAATTTCTACATGATTGCTAATGGTTGCATTTCTGTTCTGTAGCGAAGTCTGACAGGCAACAGCCTCTCTCCATAGATACAGAGCATGGTCCATTCTGAAGACTGGAGAATCCTAAAATGCAGATGGGACATCTTCAGCTTACTAGATGTCAGTGATAGGAGAGCTCACTTGGAGATCAGGCACGCTGCCAGCTAGAGACACACTATCTGAACGCAAGCCGACCGCACAGATGACATTCAGGGAAACCTGTTGCTTGTACCCCGTCACACTTAGCATGAGTGAGGCTGAATCCCAGCCGAATGACAATTCGAACCACACTCGGCAAAAGTTGAGGTGCATTCGGAAACGTCGGACAGCATTCGCAGAGCAGTCGAACAGGCGGGCGCAGTCCTGTGGCCACCCGGAATGTTGGAATCCCCATGACACCAGAGGCCGAATGAGCCCGAACGTCCACCAAATGAAAATTCAACAGCCATTTGGCCAAAGTTGCAGCGCATTCGAACACCTCGGACAACTATCTGAGTGTAACCCACACAACCAGGCCGAATGTCGAGCGCATGCACCCAACTGTTGAGGTGCGTTCAAGGTGGAAAAAGCTCGAACAGCGGTCGAAGTGCAGTCTGATGGCAGTCTCAGCAATCGAAACACCTGGATGGGGTCGACTGACATACTGCAATGGCCAGCCAATACAGAACCCTTATCGACTACCCTGGATGTGGCACGGATGAGCTGGAACGCACCTGAGTGCAACTACAATGTCCCATGTGGGGGCAACACCGATGTGAGCCGAATGTCCGGAGTGGGCCCCCAGTGCAACCAACACAGATGAGGCAGGAACCACCAGCGTAAGCATAAGCTGTGGTCGGACCACAATGACCGCAACAGTGGATAATATTGAAATCATGAAGCTGTATAACTGGGGATATAAAATGCAAAACTTGCACTCTGCACAATTTCTCCAATCACAGCCACAGAAGCTTGTAACGTCTTCTGGGTTGTCTGGGTGTCTTGGTGGCTTTCCTCACTATTCTCCTTCTTGCACAGTCACTCAGTTTTTGAGAACTGTCTGCTCCACACAGATTTACCATAGAGTGCCATACTGTTTGTATTTCTTCATGATGTAAATAAAGTTCAAGACATATACAGTGACTTGGAAATGTTCATGTATCCATCCCCTGATGCAATAAAAGTGATTATTATTTACAGGTATTATACCAAAGGGGCTGATTACGTATGCAACCCATCATCTTGGCTTTTATACTTTTAATTTGTATCACGTTGTAGAGATTTACTTTCAGTTTGAGTCTAAGAAAGATCATTTAAAAATTTTATATTGAGAAGCCTGATTTACTTTTTGTATTTGAAATGCCATAATCAATTTACAATGCATGAAATACCAAGGAACCAAACACTGGCGGTCCTGGAGGTGGGCCGACCGGGCAGACGCCCGGGGCGGCATCACAGGGGGGCGGCACGACCGTGCAGAAGAAAAAAAAAAAGGTTAAAAAAAACGGGGTGGGGGGTGTCCTGATGGGGGGCTTCATGGTTACGTTACGCCAGAGCGGCGCCCCCATCTCCCCCCCCCCGTCCCATGGTGGGAGGCGTGCATCTGGCGCCTGTACAATCCACTGTCCTCAGATCACATCATCATGTGTCATCACACTCTGCTCTATTATTGTATATTTCAAATAAAGGTTTCGAAATTCTCTACATTCCCATTAGGTTTGATTCTATGTTTTGTATGATGAACCGAAGGAATTCCCAAGATTATGGTGGTCGATTGGTCAAGTTGAAATGGTTCAGCGACAGTCTCACCTCTCGCGTTAGGTGGGCAACGCTGCACAGTGCAGAGTTTGTGCAGGGGGAGGGAGGAATCATTCAATGTTTGGATGAGGAGGTGGTCGAATGACAAATAAATGGAGTAAGACATAATCATGGATAGGAAACGATCAAAGCCATCAGGTGCCCAATTTCAAAAGAAAAAGAAAGAAGAAGAGGAGAAACGAGCAAAGGAAAAAGGTATGTATCGATTTATGTATTGATTTCAGTAAATGACATGATGAATTAGTGGCCTAACTAGCCTGATGATGTTTGCTAAATCGGACGGCCTAGCCGAAATTAATTTCAGCATAAGATTAGGCTTAAACTTTTAAAGTTATTGCTGTCATCACCTTGGGTTAACGTTGGGCTCTGTGTTAGCCAACAGAATGGTAGCCCCATAATACACGCCGTTCCACCAGTGGAACGCTGTAATAGTCATTGAAATGTTGACTACCAAGTACTACACTACTATGACATAACACAGGGCCTTTAGTAAAGCACTACGACTTGGTCATTACCATTCTTGTAACATCAAATTTATAACGCCGTGTCTTAACGGGTTAGCAATTTTACATGGTCAATTTCTCGTGTGTCGTATGGCGCCTAAGACACAAGTTAGTCTACATAAGACACGCAACGCCCCTCCAATTATAACCATAATAGAAATGAATATACGTTATACTATATTGTTTCTCGTAATTAATGTAACTCGTGGCTGTGTGTTAGGAAGACACAAGAGCATGCTGCGTGCACTCTGTTGGTAAAACTGAATGACGTGCAATATTTTGACCATCGGGTGGTGCTGTAGTGCAGTTGTGCTTTCTTAAATACCTGTACTGTACAAAGTTGTAATGTGAAGTGACTGAGTCTTTTGTTTTTTATGTTCAAAAACTTTATTGAAGTAATTATTGTTTATCTTTGTGTTTGTTATTGCAGTAGTCATTAAAACTGGAAATTTGTTCTTGAAAATAGCTGTTGTGAGTTAATTTGTGGGATTGTGGGTGTTCTGGACGAAGTTAGTGTTTTCATGGGTGGTGGGGCGGAGGTGGTGGCCACATTAGTCTGCGCGGGGGGGGGGGCACGCAGGGGCCTCCGCCCGGGGAGTAAATCACTCTAGGACCGCCACTGGAACCAAATACTTTTGCAAGCCACTGTACATTAATATAACTGAGGCGAAGCCTTAGACTGAACATCGACGTAAGTTGATGTAAATATATCATGTTGAATTTGTTAATGATAAACTATTGTAGGCTTTAATGGTACATACCTATGGGTTTATTAAAGCTATTCAAGAAAATATCAAGAACAGAAACTTCTGTATCCTCGAGATCGATAGATTTATTGAATGATCAATGTAATTTACAACAGTAAATAATATGTTTATGTCACCGACAATAATGAGTGAAGCGCCTCATCATCTCACCATGTCATTTAAAATGGCTCTGGGGAGCATTAGCATAACTAAAACCCTTCAGCTTCTGTGGGGCTTTGCTCCAAAGGTCTCCCCCCACCCCACCCTTGATCCCCCACCATTTTAAGCATCTATCTTTAGTTGCCTCTCACATGACTGGACACTCCTCACCAACTCACAATGTCATTTAGGTCCTTCAAACTTTTTAACTGAAAACCTTCAGCTTCTGTACTGGAATGGGCAGGGACACCAGTGATCACAACTTGACTGCAAAAGTCAAATAAATTTGATTCAGAAAAGTAAATTGGCAGGAAACATGGCCTAGAATAAAATATTCTGTATGTTATTTTCACACTTGGGCAAATATTCTGCCTGTGATTTAAAGAATATCGCAGATGACAGAAATCTGAGTGGTGACCTAAGTGGTCAGTTTCAATCAATTAACATTTATTTATAAAGGGCTTTTCAGCAGCCAGACAGTGTCCAAAGTGCGTTACAGTAAAATCAAAGATTCACAAAATAAAGCACACATAGAATAAAGTTAAAACAGCAAATAAAAACAAAACATGTCACAACAGTATTAAAAGCCAGCTTATTTATTTAATAATTCATTTATTTATTTATTGCTTAAACTTAAATTGGTTCAGCACTACACACTGCTTACTTTGAGATCCGAGACGTGTTTTCTGTCAGTCACACATGCGGAGACTTCGTCCGTGAGCTTTTAGCGACATGCTTAGTAACACTGGTGTTCTGTCGAGTTGAGCTCCCTATTGCGTTTCACTTTCATTCAACTGAATATATGATTCTTAACAAATTTATCTTATTTTGACTGGCAAATAAATGTAGAAATTGCTAATCCGTACATAGTAATGTGTAAAATGTACTCACTATAAAAAGATAAGTATTCTTAACCTGGAGGCTATTTTTTATTATTGCGATAATCGTTCATCACAATTAAAAATACAATAAAAATATTAGTTTTAGCCTACAATAAAATGTATTGTTGTACTATTATCATCTAACAACAATATTGTGGTTTAAAGACAGCGTGTGCATGCAAATCTTTACTTTTTAAAATTGAAAAGACAGCTATTGCTTGTATTTTTATGTAAAGACAAAACTTACGTGGGGTCTTCTTCGGTGGGGGCGCTCAGCTCCACGGGTGAGGTGTTAAAGTCCGTCGTAGAAAGAGTTGCGCATGCGCAGTTGAGGAGTAAAGAGAGAGGTAGCTAAACTCAACAGGGGGAGGTGTTAAATCTGGGGTGCGCATGCACAGTTGTGCGGTGGAGCTCCTAACGGGTAGCTCATCTTGTCAGGACACCAGTGAATGATCTAACGCGGAAGCAAACCAGTGACATCGCCGCGACAGGGTCCTCACGGCGGATGAATCAGATGGTATGGCACAGTGCATACATTCAAAATACCATACCATACCATACCATACACTTTATTTATATAGCACATTTCACAAACATAGTTTCCAAAGTGCTGTACAAAAAAAAAAAAAAAAAAAAAAACACAGAGGCAGCAACCATGGGTTCTCTGGGTCCTCATGGCAAATGATGTGGATGGCCCAGTTGGACTTTTCATTTTCTTTGTTTCTTTTTGTCATCACCCGAACATCAGGTATTAACTTGTATGTAAATCCTAAAAAAATTGAATTTGAATTACCTGTGATTCTAGTTCTGCTCACTCTTTTCCAACTGTTTTGTGACACTTTAAAAAAAAAAAAAAAGATCAGCATAGTCAACTGACAAGGTGGATTGGTGGGTTAAAACAGGGTTGATTAAAATTAAATCATGTGAAACATCTGACGTGACATGCAAGGTGCATCGTGTTGATGTAAGTGGCTCAAAACTGTCATTAGGTTATAATTTGTAATATAGTGGTGGAGTGATAAGCAGACGTATTGTTTTTTCGGGTAGGGGAAGCCGGGGCCCATTGGATCAGAAATGTTTTGTGGCAGCACAAACACATTATACATAGGTTTAGGTCATTCTATTGTGGATTTAATACAGCAAGTTATTGTTTATAAGGCTGTGTTATTTATTTCTCCCCAAGTGTAATTTACAGGTGTTTAAAATCGATTTTAAAATTTTTGATTCACTGTGGCCTGGACACTAATTCAGGGGGCACAGTGAATCAACTTAGAATATAATGAAAAACAAACACGTAATTATAAAGATTTCTTCAAAAATGTTAAATATATGCTGGGGTGATTCTTAGACTACGGGCACTTTTATGTCCCTTGATCATATTTTATGAAAAAAAGAAAAAAGGGGAAATTTCACACTTTTATAGTTATCTTTACAATGAAAGTGTTTTAAGAAATTTGTCTTAGTAGTCTATGATGACTTTTTCACCTTTTTTCAGCATCATTATATGCAAATATTGCCGTTTTGTGCTTGTCCCACACCCAGACTTATGATCTTCAATGATGAAAATGAATAGTAAAAAAACGTTTTTTCTAATGTTTTAAAATATCTCTGAATAAAATATCAGTAAAATAATCAAAACATAATTGGGGTATTCAATGTCATACAACTGTTGTGATTTTTTAAACGAAATGTAGTTGTCCCACACTATTGCCGTAATTTCCACCACAACAATAATGTCCCTTTAAACAGTTTGTATGAAAGATTGTTTGGGTAGTTTCTATGGAGATAAACAGTGACATCAGAGCACATGTATATGGCTCCAAATCACAACAAACAGTTGCCCCAAGGCGCTTTATATTGTAAGGCAATGGTGTGGTGGAAATTACATTTATAAGGCCAATAGTGCCCGTAGTTAAAGAATCACCCGCTGATGCATATACAAACTATAATCCAGCAAACCAGCTATGTAATGTGTGCATGGCATATATAGTGATATAAGTCCGTTAGAAACTATTATAAATACAACTGTCATCATTTCTGTTCAAACGTGAAAACAGTTGTTTATATATACAAATTATAGAAATAATTCATGGAAAAATAAATGTATAAGCTTCAACAAGTAATATTTGTCATCCACTTGATACTGGGGCTTAGTAAATCACTTTCTAGACTGATTCACTGTGCCCTGGGTGCATGTGACTCACATGAGTCATGTTATCAAATAGCTGATAGTCTGGAGAAGACATAACACATGCTCATCAGTTGGACGGGGTAGTCTTCTAACTAATAACAATTTTTTGGGCCACCTTTCCTCTGTTGTCAGAAATAAATACAAAGACACTGACATCCACAAAATTTACTTTTGATAGGAAAAAACTGACTTCACTTGCCACTTAGTTTTACCCATAATATATCCAAAAACAAAACACTAATTTATAAGGGGGTGGCGTTATGCATAAAAATATGGCATAACTGCTGCAAATATATATGTAGTTTACAGATATAGCTACTGATTCACTGTGCCCCGGTTTCCCCTATGTGAGGAGTCTGGTGGTCTGCAACACTTTTGTCATTGGTTAAATAGTCCTTGGTCTGAAAAGGTTTGAGAAACACTGCTCTATAGTCAACACAGGACTGTATAGTTTAATGTAAACCAGTGTTAGCTGTATTGATTCGAACGCACTCAGGTAAAATGTGTTATTGTTCGCCCTTGAGGGATTTCTCCTCACAATCTACACTTGACACTTGGCTTACAATACTGCTTAATTGCAACCTCACCGGAACCCGTCTGCTCGGAGACGGAGTACACCGCTGAATTTATGGAAATGTATGAAAGAAGCGTGTGTCGTAGTCGTGCAGTACACCTGCACTTGTCAAAGTGCTCAAGTACGCCGGGTAATTGGCTGTTGATTGCTGCCATTAACATGTGATGCTAAGTGCATCTAATTCCTGTTCTATATTTGTGCGGTTCAATGTGAAGTCAAACACCCACACTTGTTCTGGTAGCTGATTAGCCATGCCTCCCAAAATCCTACTTTCTTCAACACAATATAAGCAAGAAGCCCTATTGACACCGCTGACTGATGTCCTTTGTCTGCCAGCTGTAAGTTAAAGCATAATATTGTAATTTTTTTTGCCTTCAGTCAGAATGATTAAACACTCCTTAATCTGAAAGACATTCCGGTGATGTGAATAAAATTTCAGGAAAATATATGAAGGATTTAGGTCAGCAGTGAAGTGTGATGAAGGGTCCAAATTCACACTTGTTTTGTTTTCATTTTGTAGTCTGTCAATTCAATTGTGCATCTTGTAAAAACCACCAGCAAGTGTCTCAGAAACCTGATGATAGCTGTTGAGATTTTGATGTAAAGTCGTCATCGTCATCCCCATTTATTTATTTATTTATTGGGGGGGCAGGTGTGATGGCACTTTATTTTTCCTTTGTCATGTTTGCAAGTCAGCTTGAAATCAAGGATGAACAAAATTATGTTATAAACGCATCACAGCCGAATGCTGTTATAGAGATCCCAAAACTTTAAAATGTAATTTTTAATTTTGGTCATCTCATTACTTATGCATACCAATCATATATACACACACACACACACATATATATATATATATACACTCAACAAAAATATAAACGCAACACTTTTGGTTTTGCTCCCATTTTGTATGAGATGAACTCAAAGATCTAAAACTTTGTCCACATATACAATATCACCATTTCTCTCAAATATTGTTCACAAACCAGTCTAAATCTGTGATAGTGAGCAATTCTCCTTTGAGATAATCCATCCCACCTCACAGGTGTGCCATATCAAGATGCTGATTAGACACCATGATTAGTGCACAGGTGTGCCTTAGACTGCCCACAATAAAAGGCCACTCTGAAAGGTGCAGTTTTATCACACAGCACAATGCCACAGATGTCGCAAGCTTTGAAGGAGCGTGCAATTGGCATGCTGACAGCAGGAATGTCAACCAGAACTGTTGCTCGTGTATTGAATGTTCATTTCTCTACCACAAGCCGTCTCCAAAGGCGTTTCAGAGAATTTAGCAGTACATCCAACCAGCCTCACAACCGCAGACCACGTGTAACCACACCAGCCCAGGACCTCCACATCCAGCATGTTCACCTCCAAGATCATCTGAGACCAGCCACTCGGACAGCTGCTGAAACAATCTGTTTGCATAACCAAAGAATTTCTGCACAAACTGTCAGAAACTGTCTCAGGGAAGCTCATCTGCATGCTTGTCGTCCTCATCGGGGTCTCGACCCGACTCCAGTTCGTCGTAACCGACTTGAGTGGGCAAATGCTCACATTTGCTGCCGTTTGGCACGTTGGAGAGGTGTTCTCTTCACGGATGATGTGAAGGAAATGTGTTGCACTGCATGAGGCAAATGGTGGTCACACCAGATACTGACTGGTATCCCCCCCAATAAAACAAAACTGCACCTTTCAGAGTGGCCTTTTATTGTGGGCAGTCTAAGGCACACCTGTGCACTAATCATGGTGTCTAATCAGCATCTTGGTATGGCACACCTGTGAGGTGGGATGGATTATCTCAGCAAAGGAGAAGTGCTCACTATCACAGATTTAGACTGGTTTGTGCACAGTATTTGAGGGAAATAGTGATATTGTGTATGTGGAAAAAGTTTTAGATCGTTGAGTTAATCTCATACAAAATGGGAGCAAAACCAAAAGTGTTGCGTTTATATTTTTGTTGAGTATATATATATATATATATATATATGTGTGTGTGTGTGTGTGTGTGTGTGTGTGTGTGTGTGTGTGTATACACACTGGAAAAAAGTCATTTGGATTTACAAGATCACAGTGGCGGCACCAAGGGGGCTGATGAGCTAATGAGCCAAGCTCCCCCTCAGCCCCCCCAATAATTCTGCCAGTAATGTGAATTGGCAATAAATCTTTGATATAGACGATTTGTGTAAGGTTGATTCTATGCATTGTCTTGAGCACCATTTCAATGAATTCAGTTTGTGTACCTATGTGCAAGTTTACTGAACTTGCAATCATTCTAAGTGATGTGTGTGTGCACTGATGCCACATTTTAGAGGAGCATGGGTGACTAAAACATATACCTTGGTATTTATAAAGCAATTTACTATATATTGTTCATTTTGATGACATTTTGTGGAGCCCCTCCAACTTTTACCCCAGCCCCCCCTCAGCTCCTCCAACAAAAATTTCCTGCAAGATCCCACTGCAAGATCAGTTGCACATGTTCAGAATGTGTCCAACTAACAATGTAACTGAGACACATTAGAAACTGATGTCATTTGGACACCAGGGTTGTGCAAAATTCAAAACAGAATTGAAAAGGTCAACACGATTTTTCTTGCATGGAGTTTTTCAGCAAATTTAGGATCATTTGGAGGTACTGAATCCAAATCTGGTGTTAGTTTTTGCCAATCACATCACGTTTTTGAGATATGAAAACATATTTCTCATTGAAGCATTGAAGCAAAACCTGCAGTCTCGCACACCTCTTCGGCACCATAAACAATATTACAGCTCTTGATCACATTTTGTGAATCTGGTTTAAAAATTATGCTTTTGAAGCTGCTTTTGTGCACGATTAGTGGCATCAAACTCGTGAGTGGATGAGGTTTTGCGTAATCCAGCAATAGGGAACATGCAGATTACAAAACAGCGTGACATGATAGAGGAAATCTGAGCTCAGATTCAGATTCAGCAGCCCAAAATGACCCTAAATCAGTTCTCAAAGTCTATGCAAGAAAATTTTTGTTGTTGTTGTTGAACAGTGTTATGAATTTCAATTAAATTCTGGAATTTCAGCTGAATTTGAAGTGCGGTAGCAAACAGGATGTCTAAAATTGCACACATTCTGATCATATCCAACCATTGTACATATTTAAGTCACACTTCCATTTTAATGAATCTATTAAGCTTAATTGTGTGTTATTAAGGGGTTTTATTAGTTAGTTTGTACATGCTATTGATTTTATTGTACTTTTTATGGTAATTCCAGTGTTTTTCACGACATAAATGTGCAGCTCTAATTATGAAGATGTACTTTTTAACAGTAGAACTTCAGAGAAATGCTTCATTCTGTAAATCCCTACCATGCTGAATGTCTGGATCATTTTGATTCCACCTGGTGGTTTAATGTTGGGCGGTAAATGGTTACAATATGTTGCATGTCTGACTGTCAACTTCATCTTCTGTGATGTTTTTTTTTAACACGGTTTCCACTTTAAATAAAGCTGCTGTTTTATTTGCTGCACCAGACAAATAATCTGCTTTTTGTTAGATGAGGTCTTTGTGCACTTGGAGCTGAAATGATCTGTTCACTATTTGCATCTCTTCCAGCAGCACCACCTCAGGGCTCTCAGGGCTCTCAGACTTGGTATCCCTTTGAGTTTTAATCTCCTCGCCTGCCTGCCTACATCCTTGCGGCTGTTTCATTTAAGTTTTAATATTTGTATTTGACATTTTGCACCCCCCTCCTCGGTTGCACAGACTTAATTTAATTGACGTGCCGCTGCCTTGTGTTGTGTTGTTTTGTCCTGACTAGAGATTTCTGGCCATCAGCCTCAAAAGAATCATATTGTAATGTAATGTTTAGAATTTGTTTCTTTCCAAAGAAATGCTTAATTTCATGCAAAATACCAAAAGGAACTTTGGAGATATTTTGTTCTGAACAAGATAAATATTGGCCACATGTGTGAAGATTCTTTTTTTAAACCACTAAAATTATTATTATTATTATTATATGTATTGTATATGGACAGCAGCA
Organism: Thalassophryne amazonica; assembly: GCF_902500255.1. NCBI lineage: Eukaryota > Metazoa > Chordata > Actinopteri > Batrachoidiformes > Batrachoididae > Thalassophryne > Thalassophryne amazonica. Next base: position 22,812,327 of record NC_047107.1, read on the forward strand.
GGTCTCTTGTTTTAATATCAGTCCTTATGGTTTCTTTGTTTCAGCTCAAACCAGCAGACCGTCATCGGGAATGGTGTGTCTGCCATCTGCAGGACAACGCAGGTATGACATGTTGCCTGTGCATGCAGGCAGCTGTCTGGGGTTAATAATATGAACTGTCCCTTTAAATCAGGGATTTCAAATTATCTGTGGGCCAAAGGGTCCAGGTGGCTTTTTTTTCCCAGACTGTGTTATTAGAGAAAACAAACTTTCTCCTTGCAGTTACGTAAAATTTTATTTAAGGATTATTTTGTTCCTTAGCTTAACATCTAACATCTACATCTGCTCTCATAAAAAAGACTGTAGTAAATCCAAAAGGAGCAACAAACAAAGAAATATACAAAATAAAAGACATACTTCGGAGCAAGGTAGAATCATGCATTTTAAATCTGATGGGTTATATGAGATTTTCCTGTGTAGCATTACAACAAAATCATTGTACAATATAATGTGTTTGGTGACCTTAGTTGATATAATTTTTTTTTTTTTTTTTTTAGCTCTTTGCTTTATAATTGAAAAATTCTTTTAAAAATGGAATCATTCATAAAATCACATGGGAAATATAAATTAAAATAAATCATAAATAGCAGCAAAAATAGAAGAAATAAAAAGGAAACCTATTTAAAACCACATTTTGGATATTTCTTTTTCTCTTAACATTCACAAACACACACACACTATAAAAATATATTTTACAGATTTTAAAGTTTCTCACACATGTCATTTTGGTGGTTTTGTTGTTTTATACCACTTTGTCTAAATGAAGACACGTGCTGACGTTCAGATGAACTGGAATGGGTCATTTTTCTTATGTTCTGGCATTTTATAGATAAAGTGATTAAATGAAAAACTAATATTCACATTAATTAATAATGGTGACAGTCACTGTAACGTTAATATCACTTGCTGCATTTGAGCTGACTGATGATTTTTTTTTTTTCTTTTTCATCAGGGCACAGATGGTGTTTTGAGGCTCCTGCAGTTATTTGCAGCTTTCTGAAGATTTCTTACTTTCACATGAGAGATAAACCGTATTTGACCTGCATGTCCAAATATGTGTACACAGTAAATCAGAGGAATTTGTGTTTTTGTAGAGGGGAGGCCCTCCTTCACTGTCAGGAAATACCACACCAACATGTGAAGTCATGCACGAACCGCAGTGGACTGATCATCTGTTCCTGCACAGCCATCTGTGTGAGACCCCAGGCCTGCTTCAGTCTTCAAACGGCACCATCAAACACAAATAAGCCAAAAAAATAAATAAAAAACTGCAGTTTTGTTCACTCGATCCGACTGTCATCATCAATAAAACAAACACTACAGGTAAATATCACACATGTACAGCATGTGGTGTCATGACAAAGACTGATGTGTCCAGTAGTGAGCTGAAAAGAAGTGGACTGCAGGCATCAATGTCAAAAATGATCACTGCATTGGCTCCATTATTTAATTTAAAATACTTGTATAACAACAAATCCATGCCTACATCTGCACTTTTTCACATTTACCGCCAAAATGTTTGCTGTCACCCACACACTATAGTATCCTAGCAGTGCACTCGGACGATGCCTGAACGTAAGATTCTGCAGAGATTTGTAATTGCTTCGCCTCTGATAGTCCAGGTTTCCTCGATTCAACGGTGTAGCGTCGAATTTATATACTTACATAGATGATGGTCTGCACTTTTGCATGACATACATAATCAAGGTATTTCACATATTCCGGATAATAAAATAAATGTCATGACACACCTGAGAGTGCTTGACGGACATATGGACATAACAACAGAGATACATAGGTAGAAGATACAGCTGCTGGGTATGATGTGTACATATTAAAAGTATTCCACGTATTCCAGACAATAAAATTATTGTTGAGGTCATCTTTTGATGAATGAGGTGAAAGCCTTTCATAGACATACATAGCTGCATATGGACAACCATAGATATGAGGGGTGACTGAGACGTTTTGAGCCTGGCCCACAAAAAGTAGGGCATTTTATTCACCTTCACATTCTGAGAAACCAACACTTCTCGATAATCTGTGAAGTTCTGACTCACTGCTCTGCACACCCTACTTTTTCTGGGCCAGTCTCAAAATTCACAATCACCCCTTGTAGATCCAGATGCCTTTTATATACAGCGGGTAAAATAAATATTTAACACGTCACTGTCTTTCCACAGTAAATATATTTCTAAAGGTGCTATTGGAATGAAATTTTCATCAGATGTCATTTGCAACCCAAGTAATACATATAAAGAAATAGAAATTGTAATATGTGTAATAATGTAAAATGACACAGAGAAAAATTATTGAACACCTGAAGAAAGGGAGTTGCAAAAAGGCACGGAAAACTAAGACAACAGCGGAAATCTGTCAGAAAATAGAAAGTAATCCTGCCCCTTTTCAGTGCAGATTAATATCAGCTTGTTCAGTCCCAATTGATGGCCTACAAAAAAGTATCTCATTACCAAGGTGTCACACAAGAAATATCCCATGATGGGTAAAGCAAAGAGCTCTCTCAGAATCTTCACAACCTTATTGTTGCAAAACATACTGATAGCATTGGTTACAGAAGGATTACTAAACTTCTGGGGGTTCCAGAGAGCACTGTTCAGACCATAATCTGAAAGTGGAAAAAAACATAATTTCACCGTAAATGAGCCACGACCAGGTGGTCTTCGCAAGATTTCTGAAAGAGGAGTGAAAAGAATCATCAGAAGAGTTGTCCAAGAACCAAGGACCACTTGTGGAGAACAAGTGAACAATTTTTCAAAGAAACCAATAAGCAATGCACTCGACCACCATGGCCTGTATGCACGCTCACCACACAAGACTCTATTGCTGAAGAAAAAGCATGTTGAAGCTCATTTAAAGTTTGCTGCACAAGATTTAGACAAGCCTGTGAAATACTGGGAGAATATAATCTGATGCGTGAGTTTTTTCACGCCTGTCGGTTGCGTCATTCGCCTGTGAGCAGGGTTTGTGTGAGCAGTGGTCCACCCCTCTCGTCGGATTTTTATTGCAAATAAATGTCTGATCGATTTGGAGCTTTGCTGCATCAATTTTTTCCAGAAACTGTGAGAGACCTCCAGGTGGACACCATTCGGAAAATTCATATGACTTTCAGCGACAATTTTATGGGGATTACACAGATTAAGGAGTGCTCCAGCCGGTTTAAAGACCGCCCACAGCGTCTGAGAGCGCGGCGCACTCCGAGCGCCGATCGACAGGCTCAAACCCCGCTGAAACAACCAGATCATTTCCAACGTGAAGGCTTTGTTGATCCGGGACGTCGTCTGACTTCCACAAAAAAGGCAGAAGGCATGGACATCAGCACATTCCACTGTTACAGGAGTTTTTTTCATGGAAAGAGGAGCGGAGGAATTCCGCGCGTCGCGGCAGAGCCGCATGGCGCAAAGCAACGCCATGATGAAGCATCCGTGCCGCTCATGGCGCGGCACAAAACCACCTCCGTGTTGGTCTCACAGGACGGCTTTCAGATGGCTCAGATGGCTTTCGGTTGCTTTTCAGTTGTGTGACTATCTGAGAAATTGTGCATGAGCTGGACATGCCCCAACATGTCCTGTGATGCTTCATCACGGCGTTGCTTTGCGCCATGCGGAAACGTCCCGACGTGCGGAATTCCTCCGCATGTCTGTCTCAATGTGCCGAAAAAGTGCTGATGTCCACGTCTTCCACAATTTATGTGCTAGTCAGACGATGTCCCGGATCAACACAGCGTCCAGTTTAGAAATGAACGGCACATTGCACTGTTACAGAAGTTTTTGTCATGGAAAGAGGAGCAGAGGAATTCCGCGCGTCGCAGCAGAGCCGCATGGCGCAAAGCAACGCCGTGATGAAGCCTCACAGGACATGTTGGGGCATGTCCAGCTCATGCACAATTTCTCGGATAGTCACACGACTGAAAAGCCACCGAAAACCGTCTGAGCCATCTGAAAGCCGTCCTGTGAGACCAACACGGAGGTGGTTTTGTGCCGTGCCATGAGCGGCACGGTGGCGCATCCCTCCGCTCCTCTTTCTTTGAAAAAAACTCCTGTAACAGTGGAATGTGCTGAAAAAGTGCTGATGTCCACACCTTCTGCCTTTTTTTGTGGAAGTCAGACGACGTCCCGGATCAACAAAGCCTTCACGTTGGAAATGATCTGGTTGTTTCAGCGGGGTGTCAGCCTGTCGATTGGCGCTCGGAGTGCGCCGCGCTCTCAGCAGCTGTGGGCAGTCTTTAAACCGGCTGGAGCACTCCATCTGTGTAATCCCCATAAAATCGTCGCTGAAAGCCATATGAATTTTCCGAATGGTGTCCACCTGGAGGTCTCTCACAGTTTCTGGAAAAATTTGATGCAGCAAAGCTCCAAATCGCTCAGACATTTCTTCGCAATAAAAATCCCACGAGAGGGGTGGACCACTGCTCACACAAAGCCTGCTCACAGGTGAATGATGCAACCGACAGGCGTGAAAAAACTCACGCATGCGCACGAAGGTTCAAGCTTGGCTGATGCAATCACACGTGATTCAAATCTATATGGTTTTTGCAAAAAATAAAAAGTCGGATACTTTTCTAACAGACCTCGTATAGACAGACAAACACCACTGCGGTCAATTTAAAAGTTCCAGTTACCTAACCTGTATGACTGTGGAAGTGGGAGGAGGCCGTAGCACCCGGAGGGAACGCAATGACAGGGAGAATATTAAAACTCTACACAGCAAGACCAGGCAGAAAGCGATGCCAAGACCTTCCTGCTGTGAGGTAACAGTGCTAACCACTAAGCCGCTATAACTGTGGACTATGGACTTCAAAACCTTTGCAACACTCGTGTTTTGAACCTTGTTCTGTTTTCCCACATGAAGGAAACCATCATGTGCTGTGCTGCTGAACACTGTCTCCTACTGGACAGGTCAGAAATGTGTCTCCATATCAAATCATGAATTCAATATTCAAATGCCGCTGTTACATTTTTTTTAATTAGGTCCCTTCAAATATATATACATACCATAGCTGGGTGATTATCTAACCTCCTTCCAATATCAAATAGTACAGGTCATGAAACAAATTTAAGTTCTGTTTTTCAGTAAATCACAATCATGTCTGATTACTGTCATTAAAAAAAAGCTGGAGAATACACGATTATGAAAATAACTAGTTCCAGACTTTCAATGTCAATTAAACATGTTAATATCTTCATAAGTTAAACTTATAAACTCTCAAGGAAAGCGTTGGCCACTGCCTTGTGGGGATTCTTCGGGAGAAACAAAAGGAATAAACCTGATTCAAATCCAGAGTGGAGACAGCAAGATGTCACAATGTGTCACCTTTTGGTAGCTCCTGCAGCCAAACCTTTGCCAAATGTGCTACTCTCCATTCCTATGGAATACAACAGAGGCCATGAGAGGATCTTGATGCCTGGGCTACTCAAGATGTCCAGATCTTTTGCCCAGGGCTTTGCACCCCAGAGAGGCCACTCCGGAGCTGCTGCACAGTAGCTGAATCAACAAACGAGACAGTAGTTCTATGTAAACATGACTGGCATAATGCATGGGGGCCACAGGCTGCCTCCATTGGTTGGAGAGATCAATGCATCTTATTGGTCAGCCATCGCCTGCCTCAAACTGGGCTGCCCCCTGGTCAATAATGTGTCGACCCACCACCCAGTGTGCCTTCCACACTGGGTGACACACCAAGAAAGCAAATAAGTAATGAGAAACTACCAGTCATACAGCAATGAGAAACTACCAGTCATACAGCTGACCATTTGGAATGTGAGGACCTACAGTAGTGTTCAGAATAATAGTAGTGCTATGTGACTAAAAAGATTAATCCAGGTTTTGAGTATATTTCTTATTGTTACATGGGAAACAAGGTACCAGTAGATTCAGTAGATTCTCACAAATCCAACAAGACCAAGCATTCATGATATGCACTCTTAAGGCTATGAAATTGGGCTATTAGTAAAAAAAAAAAAGTAGAGAAGGGGGTGTTCACAATAATAGTAGTGTGGCATTCAGTCAGTGAGTTTGTCAATTTTGTGGAACAAACAGGTGTGAATCAGGTGTCCCCTATGTAAGGATGAAGCACCTGTTGAACATGCTTTTCTCTTTGAAAGCCTGAGGAAAATGGGACATTCAAGACATTGTTCAGAAGAACGGCGTAGTTTGATTAAAAAGTTGATTGGAGAGGGGAAAACATACACAGGTGCAAAAAATTATAGGCTGTTCATCTACAATGATCTCCAATGCTTTAAAATGGACAAAAAAAAAAAAAACAGAGACGCGTGGAAGAAAACAGAAAACAACAATCAAAATGGATAGAAGAATAACCAGAATGGCAAAGGCTCACCCATTGATCAGCTCCAGGATGATCAAAGACAGTCTGGAGTTACCTGTAAGTGCTGTGACAGTTAGAAGATGCCTGTGTGAAGCTAATTTATTTGCAAGAATCCCCTGCAAAGTCCCTCTGTTAAATAAAAGACATGCAGAAGAGGTTACAATTTGCCAAACAACACATCAACTGGCCTAAAGAGAAATGGAGGAATATTTTATGGACTGATGAGAGTAAAATTCTTCTTTTTGGGTCCAAGGGCCGCAGACAGTTTGTGAGATGACCCCCAAACTCTGAATTCAAGCCACAGTTCACAATGAAGCCAGTGAATCATGGTGGTGCAAGCATCATGATATGGGCATGTTTCTCCTACTATGGTGTTGGGCCTATATATCGCATACCACGTATCATGGATCAGTTTGGATATATCAAAATACTTGAAGAGGTCATGTTGCCTTATGCTGAAGAGGACATGCCCTTGAAATGGGTGTTTCAACAAGACAATGACCCCAAGCACACTAGTAAAGGAGCAAAATCTCCAAACCAACGCAATTAATGCCTCGCAGATGTGAAGAAATCATGAAAAACTGTGGTTATACAACTAAACACTAGTTTAGTGATTCACAGGATTGCTAAAAAAGCAGTTTGAACATAATAGTTTTGAATTTATAGCACCAACAGCAGATGCTAATTGGGTTAATTGGAAACAGATGAGTGTCATGATTGGGTATAAAAGGAGCATGCCCGAAAGGCTCAGCCGTTCACAAGCAAAGATGGGGTGAGGATCATCACTTTGTGAACAACTGCATGAAAAAAATAGCCCAACAGTTTAAGAACAATGTTTTTCAACATTCAACTGCAAGGAATTTAGGGATTCCATCATCTACAGTCCATAATATAATCAGAAGAATCAGAGAATCTGGAGAACTTTCTACATGTAAGTGGCAAGGCCGAAAACCAACATTGAATGTCCGTGACCTTGGATCCCTCAGGCAGCACTGCATTAAAAACAGACATCACTGTGTAAAGGATCTTACCGCGTGGGCTCAGGAACACTTCAGAAAACCATTGTCAGTTAACACAGTTCGCCGCTGCATCAACAAATGCAAGTTAAAACTCTACCATACAAAGTGAAAGCCATACATCAACAACATCCAGAAACAACGTCACCTTCTCTGGGCCCGAGTTAATTTGAGATGGACAGACGCAAAGTGGAAAAGTGTGCTGTGGTCAGATTAGTCCACATTTCAAATTGTTTTTGGAAATCATGGACGTCGTGCCCTCTGGACAAAAGACGAAAAAGACTATCCAGACTGTTACCAGCACAAAGTTCAAAAGCCAGCATCTGTGATGGTATGGGGGTGTGTTAGTGCCCATGGCATGGGCAACTTATACATCTGTGATGGCACCATCAATGCTGAAAGGTACATCCAGGTTTTAGAGCAACAAATGCTACCATCCAAGCAACTTCTTTTTCAGGGACGTCCCTGCTTATTTCAGCAAGACAATGCCTAAGCCACATTCTGCACGTGTTACAACAGTGTGGCTTCATAGTAAAAGAGTGCGGGTACTAGACTGGCCAACCTGCAGTCCAAACCTGTCACCCATTGAAAATGTGTGGTGCATTATGAAGTGCAAAATACGACAACAGAGACCCTGGAATGTTGAACAACTGAAGTCCTACATCAAGCAAGAATGGGAAAGAATTCCACCTACAAAGCTTCAGCAATTAGTGTCCTCTGGTTCCAAACGCTTATTGAGTGTTGTTAGAAGGAAAGGTGATGTAACACAGTGGTAAACATACCACTGTCCCAGCTTTTTTGAAATGTGTTGCAGGCATCCATTTCAAAATGAGCAAATATTTGCACAAAAACAATAAAGTTTATCAGCTTGTACATTAAATATCTTGTCTTTGAGGTGTATTCAATTGAATATAGGTTGAAGAGGATTTGCAAACCATTGTATTCTGTTTTTATTTACATTTTACACAACGTCCCAACTTCATTGGAATTGGGGTTGTATATATATATATATATATATATATATATATATATATATATATATATATATATACACATACACACTACATAAGAATAACAACAAAAACAGGATTTAACATTTTGAAACAGTGTTTCAAGCAAAGTATCTTTGGTTTCACGTTAGCCATCACTAATTTATAAGAAAAAGATTTCACATCTTCCAAACCACATGCTCTATCTATTCTTTTGCTGCATTCACAATGATTGCAAAGTAAGTCACTTCGGTTACTCTCTTGTTTTGTACTCGGGGTCACCACAGCATATCCGAGGTGGATCTGCATGTTGAATTAGCACAAGTTATATGCATTCAAGATAATTGTAAACTTAGGAAACGGGGCAACATTTAGCTAAACAGGGCGGAGTTTGTTTTGCTGGCAGACAACGATTTGAAGGAGCTAATTGACGGTGCTAATTGTTCTAACAAAACAACAACAAAAAACCAAATCCACCATGCACATTAGCCATCTGAAGCCATGAAGAGCTGTTAGGATGAAAAGCTAATACAACCCTTGGCAAAAATTATGGAATCACCGGCCTCAGAGGATGTTCATTCAGTTGTTTAATTTTGTAGAAAACTAAAGTCATTTCAAATGGCAACTTTCTGGCTTTAAGAAACACTATAAGAAATCAGGAAAAAAAAAAATTGTGGCAGTCAGTAACGGTTACTTTTTTAGACCAAGCAGAGGGAAAAAAATATGGACTCACTCAATTCTGAGGAATAAATTATGGAATCACCCTGTAAATTTTCATCCCCAAAACTAACACCTGCATCAAATCAGATCTGCTCGTTAGTCTGCATCTAAAAAGGAGTGATCACACCTTGGAGAGCTGTTGCACCAAGTGGACTGACATGAATCATGGCTCCAACACAAGAGATGTCAATTGAAACAAAGGAGAGGATTATCAAACTCTTAAAAGAGGGTAAATCATCACGCAATGTTGCAAAAGATGTTGGTTGTTCACAGTCAGCTGTGTCTAAACTCTGGACCAAATACAAACAACATGGGAAGGTTGTTAAAGGCAAACATACTGGTAGACCAAGGAAGACATCAAAGCGTCAAGACAGAAAACCTAAAGCAATATGTCTCAAAAATCGAAAATGCACAACAAAACAAATGAGGCACGAATGGGAGGAAACTGGAGTCAACGTCTGTGACCGAACTGTAAGAAACTGCCTAAAGGAAATGGGATTTATATACAGAAAAGCTAAACGAAAGCCATCATTAACACCTAAACAGAAAAAAAAACAAGGTTACAATGGGCTAAGGAAAAGCAATCGTGGACTGGTGCCGTTCCAATGAGATTTATAAAGATGGCTGCCTGAAGAGAACATGTAAATTTCCACAGTCGATGATATGGGGCTGCATGTCAGGTAAAGGCACTGAGGAGATGGCTGTCATGACATCATCAATAAATGCACAAGTTTACGTTGATATTTTGGACACTTTTCTTATGCCATCAATTGAAAGGATTTTTGGGGATGATGAAATCATTTTTCAAGATGATAATGCATCTTGCCATAGAGCAAAAACTGTGAAAACATCCCTTGCAAAAAGACACATAGGGTCGATGTCACGGCCTGCAAATAGTCCGGATCTTAATCCAATTGAAAATCTTTGGTGGAAGTTGAAGAAAATGATCCATGACAAGGCTCCAACCTGCAAAGCTGATCTGGCAACAGCAATCAGAGAAAGTTGGAGCCAGATTGATGAAGAGTACTGTTTGTCACTCATTAAGTCCATGCCTCAGAGACTGCAAGCTGTTATAAAAGCCAGAGGTGGTATAACAAAATACTAGTGATGTGTTGGAGTGTTCTTTTGTTTTTCATGATTCCAGAATTTTTTTCCTCAGAATTGAGTGATTACTTTAGTGACTTTAGTTTTGTGTCATGTCTGTGATCTGCTCTTTTTCTACAAAATCAAACAAATGAATGAACATCCTCCGAGGCCGGTGATTCCATAATTTTTGCCAGGGGTTGTATTTCTGATGTGATTTTTCGCTGGAATGAGGAAAGCAGACAGCAGTCTGTACACAAAGTCAGTGCAAGGCATCATAGACTACATTGTCAGAATTGTTTTTTGCAAACTGAAGAACAGTTCTGGACTCCTATTTAAAGTTAGCGTTGGACTGTTGACGTCAAAGCACCCGTGATAAACACTAAAATGTAAGTTCCTTTTCTGTTGTTTATGAATTAATAAAATATCAAATAAGGATCTATTTTTGCCGTTCTGTAAAACAAATAATAAATGTTTTTTCAAATATTTCAATGGAACAAATATTTCATGAGGTGAAAGAGGGGATGTACCATTCAACGAGCAAATGGCAACCTATTTTCACCATTATATTAAACAATGTTTTTTCATTCTTTCAATTGAACAAATATTTTATGAGGTGAAAGACAGAAAGTAGCATTCAATGGTATGTTCCATCTTTCACCTCATGGAAGATTAGTACCATTGAACTCAAACATTACAGTATTTGTATATTGGACTGGAGTTATCTGAACTTACTCACCCACGCATCTACATTTTTGCTGTCCAAGTCAAGCGTTGACTGGAGCAACGGAATTTCTTATATTTGACTTCAATGTATGCAGTGTTTGATATTAGTATTACTATTACTTATGAAGGTTGAAATGGGTATGTTTGTGACACATTTACATCAAACACATAAACCCACAGGTACTGAGGCAAAATGTGTTCCAACTGTCACTGCTCTCCCCTGCGTTTTCTAATTACAGAGCCACAGTTTTGCTGCAAGGGGCAAAAAAAAAAAAAAAAAGTAATCAAATCAAATCATATCAAACAGAGGAAAATGAGATTTTATGATGCATCAAACCATTGCTTAAGGAACTTAAGTTGAAATTGCTACTGGATCAAATCATTCCAATATTAACCAGGAACATGTGGGGTTTAATCTGAGTGCAGTTTAATATAAAATAAAACAAGTTTCATTGTATCTCAAATCAGCAAAGTGCCACACAGTCAAAAGCTCCAATCTTCTAATCTTGCCTATCTAGCCATTAGCTCATGCGACTAATTATCTCCACACAGAAATTTGAATTTAAATTAACAATTGTAAGATATCATCAGGGGACAGAAAGCACCCCACGAAGAAGTTTATGATGAAAAAAAATCGGAGAAGTAAGCAGGGCTTTTAGATGAGGGTATATCTCCAGTTCAAATGTGCCCTACACTTGTCAGTGGTAATGAAATGTTTGCTGAGAGGCTCCTATTTTTGGCTGCTAAATTGGATGATGATGCTCTGCTGCCCCTGCTAACAATTATATTTCATGCATAAATTTAACTACTATCGTTTTCATTGAGTGAACTGTCAACCAGATCAACTTAAAACTGTCCACAAAGGCACAGAATAAATAAAGCAACTATTCACATACTGCTTAACATTCACCCGCAGTGAAAATACACAATATACTGTAGCGATAAAATGCTCACCCACTCAGTTTTTGATTGTTTTATAACATCAGTAAATACAAAAAGTTATTTAGATGAATGGTTTGTTCCAGCTTTCCCTGAATTAAATATTCGTTCCATTGAAAGAATGTAAAAACATTCATGATTTGTTTTATATAATGGCTAAAACAGATCCTTGTCATTTGGTGTTTTATTGATTTATAAACAGAAAAGGGACTTCCATTTTGGTGTACCACTGCTACTAAAATCCAAACTGTGACGCGCAGTCCGGTGATGCAGTGCACTGACTTCGGACTTCCATTAAAAAAAAACAAAAAACTGTGCAGTTCCTCAGTCCAGCCAAAAATCACATCAGCTTTTCATCTGAATTAGCACAGTCAGGTAGCTCAATCAAATCATCGTCTTGCTTGTGTCATTGTCCCGCATGTATGCGCGCTCACACAACCGGGTTGGCACTTGTGCTACAAAAAGAGTCCTCAGTACAGCGAGAAAAAAACAAAAAAAAAAACAAAAAAAAAAAAAATCACGCCAGAAATGAGTCCAGCTTTTCATTCTAACTTCCTGCTAACAGCCTCCAGACAGCGCAGTGGATTTGTTTTGTGTGTGCGTGCATGTGAACGCATGTATGTGCATGTGTGTGTAGGTGTGTGTGTGCAGAATGCAATGGTACTAAACATATGGAACCAAATTGCACTCTAAATGCACTGCAACACAAATGAGACAAATAATCCATGTCGTGTGTGACATACAAAGCACCAATAAAATGACAAGGATCCACTCAGCCTTTATATATTCTCATTTAGTGTGCAACTTTGGTACTATACGATTCGTGCTGTTACACACAAAAACAAAACCAAATCCAGTATGCTGTAAACTGTCTGGAGGCATTTGCAGTATTTGCTGGGATATAGCTGGATAAAGTGGAGCCGCTGTGGGATGAAGAGCTTGACACATTTCTGTTACGATTTTTCGCTGGACTGAGAAAAGCAGATGGCAGTCTGTACACGATGCATCAGTTATGGACTATATCATCAGGATTGTTTTTGAACTGACTTTTTTTGCAAGTTGACTGAGAACAATTTTGGACTGGATTCCTACTTAAAATTTGTGTTGGACTGTTTGGAGCCTGTTGACGTCAAATTAACAAAATGTTAAGTCCATTTCTCTTGTTTATAAATAAAAAATTCATTCATGTTTTCATTCATTCAATGGAAATATTTCATTTAGTTAAAGATGGAGTGTTCCATTCTACTCTGCTTCACCTTATTGAATGGAACATTCCATCTTTCACCTCATGAATATACATAGCCACCCCCATATATATATAGTAGTGTTCAGAATAATAGTGCTATGTGACTAAAAATATTAATCCAGGTTTTGAGTATATTTCTTATTGTTACATGGGAAACAAGGTACCAGTATATTCAGTAGATTCTCACAAATCCAACAAAACCAAGCATTCATGATATGCACACTCTTAAGGCTATGAAATTGGGCTATTAGTAAAAAAAAGTAGAAAAGGGGGTGTTCACAATAATAGAAGCCTGAGGAAAATGGGACGTTCAAGACATTGTTCAGAACAGCGTAGTTTGATTAAAAAGTTGATTGGAGATGGGAAAACGTATATGCAAGTGCAAAAAATTATAGGCTGTTCATCTACAATGATCTCCAATGCTTTAAAATGGACAAAAAAAAAAAAATACACGTGGAAGAAAACGGAAAACAACCATCAAAATGGATAGAAGAATAACCAGAATGGCAAAGGCTCACCCATTGATCAGCTCCATGATGATCAAAGACAGTCTGAAGTTACCTGTAAGTGCTGTGACAGTTAGAAGATGTCTGTGTGAAGCTAATTTATTTGCAAGAATCCCCTGCAAAGTCCCTCTGTTAAATAAAAGACGTGCAGAAGAGGTTACAATTTGCCAAAGAACACATCAACTGGCCTAAAGAGAAATGGAGGAATATTTTGTGGACTGATGAGAGTAAAATTGTTCTTTTTGGATCCAAGGGCCGCAGACAGTTTGTGAGACGACCCCCAAACTCTGAATTCAAGCCACAGTTCACAGTGAAGACAGTGAAGCATGGTGGTGCAAGCATCATGATATGGGCGTGTTTCTCCTACTATGGTGTTGGGCCTATATATCGTATACCAGGTATCATGGATCAGTTTGGATATGTCAAAATACTTGAAGAGGTCATGTTGCCTTATGCTGAAGAGGACATGCCCTTGAAATGGGTGCTTCAACAAGACAATGACCCCAAGCACACTAGTAAACGTGCAAAATCTTGATTCCAAACCAACAAAATTAATGCCTCGCAGATGTGAAGAAATCATGAAAAACTGTGGTTATACAACTAAATACTAGTTTAGTGATTCACAGGATTGCTAAAAAAGCAGTTTGAACATAATAGTTGAGTTTGTAGCGTCAACAGCAGATGCTACTATTATTGTGAACACCCCCTTTTCTACTTTATTTTTTTTTACTAATAACCCAATTTCATAGCCTTAAGAGTGTGCATATCATGAATGCTTGGTCGTGTTGGATTTGTGAGAATCTACTGGTACCTTGTTTCCCATGTAACAATAAGAAATATAATCAAAACCTGGATTAATCTTTTTAGTCACATAGCACTACTATTAATCTGAACACTACTGTGTATATATATATATATATATATGTATAAACATACAATCCTACTTGCCATGTTTCTTATACTTTTGAAAGCAATTTTTATTACACTAACACAAATTAAATCCATTTTTATAGATTAAATCCAATGTGATTTTAAGTCATTTTTACGGATGTGCAGAACCTGTTATATTTAGGAATCCTTCCTTTTTTTTTTTCTTTTTGCTTTGGATTTCTTTTGATGTCATGAAGCATAATCAATGTAAAAGCCCAGGGGGTGAATATTTTCTCTCAACATCATCACAGAAGAGCCACAAGGTAAAGAAGAAATTGTTTTATTTTGTTTCTTAAAGAATTACATAACGCATTAATCACAGTAAAGACAAACCGGCTTTCCCCGCACGTCCTAATTGTGCAAGCTTGTAATTGAACGTAAAATAAGATGTCAGAAGATGTGTAACATTTTTCTCTGCTCGGCCTTTCGACTTCGTACAGGGAGCATAAAGCATTATGGGACAAAACACTGCTGTATCGACGTCCGTGTAAAGATTAGCATACAATCGGCGCTAAAGTTACAGCTTCTGTCACAGTTAAATGCAGCGGGCCTTCAACCCAAAGTGTTTAATAAATTCTTCAAACAGTTCTTGTTTAGGAATTTTCAGAGCTGCAACCAGACATCTGAGGAGACAATGAAACATACGCCAGGTCCAAACACTTTCAGCAGATTCGTGCAATATGTATTTCTAATTAAAGTGACGTCACATAAACCTAATTAGTATAGATGCAACCTGCAACTTGATTTTCCAGTGCATGGTTTTCTCATCAAACTGAATGCACAGACTCTGGGAGACAAACGTGATACCTCATCACACCGATGCACGTGGTACTGTAAAAGAACAAGATATTAACCGTGGCTGTTCATCAGAATGCTAAACCTCTCCAGTACAATAGGTTTGCTAAATCACTACAAATTGAACAGAATGCACTGCTCCCTGTCAGATCTGTAGGAGAAAAAAAAAGTCAATTATTGTGCAAAATAAATCACTGAGCTCTGATATGCAAGTATCACAGGCATAAAAACAGTTCTGCATCCTCTTGCAGTATTAATTACTGGCCTATGGCAGATACTAATCCAATTCTCCCGTTGATCATGATTGAGAATGTGCAGACCTTTCGATGACTTCATGCAAGAGGCGGCAGAGGGTCGACCGATCGCACAATCTTTCAGACTAAAACCACACGCTACACTTCAGCGTAAACTGCGAGTCAGTAACGAGTCAATAGTGTTGATTATTCGCTCCTCTAGACTACAGTGTATTGTGCTCTCGAGTCCTTTACCATAAAACATAATGGATTATCAAAAATATCATACTTGTGGCACATTTGTTCACAAAGATGAAGCACAGGATTTTAAGAAAAAAAAGGAGTTTTAGTCTAAATAATTAGACATGCTTGTACTATGGGAGAGATACAATGACACTGGGATATCACAGCACACCAAATCAGAGACAAGAAAATACGTAAGTGCATGTGAACGTGAGTCCCTTTCTCAAACATCAGAGGAGGTAGAGAACTTATCCAATAGTAGCATTTAGCAGTTTTAAGATCAGAAAACCTAAAATGTCTTTGTTCAGCAACAGAGGCTTGTTATTCAAAGGTGACATGAGCATATCACAGCAGTTTAATATGCGCCCGTTCTGAGCGCGTCCCTCCCTCGCTGGATGATATGACAAAGTGCCGAATCTACAGCAAACCTCTGACCAGTGCAAAAAAAAAAAGAAAAAAAAAAGAAAAACATCCGCTACTCTGTTGTCATCCAATGTGAGAGTTACTGTACACAGACTGACATCAGGCTCATTGGTTTTTGACTCTGAGGTAGGATCGAGAATACCATAGGGGTCAATGCTCAAGCTCAGAACACAAACACATTAAAGGGACTGAGCCGTGACCATCAGCAACGCGGCGATGCCCGGACAAAGGTTTCTCAGGGACATGTGGTTGGCCCGTTGGGAGTGTGGGAACAATAAGGGAAGGAGGACAAAAATGAAACTTGCAGAAATAGCTACCTGTACAGAGCAACCCACCTCAAAGGCACCATTTTAAATAGTTCCACAAATGCCACCGTTGATCCACTTGTGCAGGAGTACAACCTGCATCCCAACTGCAGCAAACACACAACAGCCCCACCTACAGGCCAGTCAGAGCTATGGCGCCTTCCAAACGTAAGCCTTTCCAGCTAGTTTACCGTAACATCACTAACCACATGAATCTGACATGGGCATGGTCCATTATTTATTTATTTATTTAAGATTAGACAAGGCCTTAAACAGAATTATAGAAATAAATATTAAATTTCATATAAAAACAGGCCCTTAAGTCCAATTTACTGACAAGTGGAACGATGATGGCATAAACAGTTCATGAATGAAAAGCTGCCCAGCGTTTGAAACATGACCCTTTACAGAAGTAAGATTACAAACTGCTCTCGATGTCCGTCATCACGTGAAATTGTTACATTCTGGTTCCAAAACCTAATTCAGAACTGCTTTGATCAAGAACAACTGGATTCCAAAGCCAAAAAAAAATAAAATAAGCAGAGTTAGTACAAGAAGGAGGGAGGGGGAAAAGAAGCAATTAGAAACATGATGTGACGTGGAACAGTACTGTTCAGACTTGAAGGATGGGTAAACAAGCGTTCTGGACACAAAATTTCTAAGAATTTTCATTACAGTGCAATCTGCTGCGGTCTGTGGATTCAATGACATCTACCAGAGGATTAATCTATGTAAATATTCTGCATAAAGTTTAAGTTTTGTGAACTTTGGCACAAAAATTTGTATTAATGCCTAGTTTAAAAAAGCAAATTTAAACTTGCTGACTTTTGAAGTGACATAAATAACCCATATGGCAGCTATCATAGCTAGCCATGTCGCAATATTACAATCTTATAAAATTGTGTCATACAGAAATATAAACTATCACCCAAAAAAATGGAGTTTCCAGTCAGTTTTAAAATGAGACTGATAAAAGTAAGTAAATAAATAAACATTATCCCATCAAGTGATTCACTTATTCTGCAGCTAGCCTAGCCCACTGAATGCAATGTCTGACCATTCCATCTAGCTTGGCTACTTAGCATGTAGCTGGCTAAAAGCTAGCTCACTGAACTTGAGCAAATAGTGTACACTATTAATACGTGTTCAACAGGCTCGTCTTTAATTTAATCTTGAATTTGCAGTATTTCATAATGATGAGTGGTGCCACGACACTGCAGAATTGCGAACTGTTTTGCTCGATGTCGCCATATCACAAACGCCAAAGCAAAGTGGTGCGAGAACCAGAAAGTTTTCGATAAAAATCTAGTACCCAATCAAAAAATTATGCCTCCCTCTAAACCCCCACAACGAAATGCATTTAATTGGAATTCAAACTGGAAGCCCTTCCTTCTCACTTGGGACAACTAATTAAAAAAAAGAAGAAAGAAAAGAAAAATCATTCTGATCACATATCAAGGAAGCCTGGTCCCTTTTAACAGAAATATACTCTATGTTGATTTAATATTGTATGATACAAAATTTCGAAACACAGAGCCCCAAAATTAAATGTGGCAGAAAGGTAAAAAGAAAATCTCAAATCAGCTCGAGTTCAAAATTAACATATTGCCAAGTTTCCCCAAAGGCAGATTTTTCTACTGCGGCTAAAACCTGGATTTGTCCACATACATACAGCAATATATACTTTATACTCTTTCAACATCTCTGCCTATGTACAAGCTATACAAACAGAGAGCAGGCTCGGGGCCAGTTTTTTCTAAGCTGTGCAGAGGGAGCAGTTGGTTGGGAAGTTTCCCAGTCTCCCGGCTCCTTCCCCCACAGTCTGCCCATACAGGTGGCTGTTCTGCTTCACTTGCGATCGTCGATGGTCTTAATGAATTCCACCGCTGCGGTGAACTGCATCCACCAATAGGACTCCTCCCCAATCAGCCGGCTGGCATAGAAATTATTGATGTACTGAATGGTGGACAGCATGCAGGGCGGGTTTGCCTGGAGCGGGAGGAGATGTGGGGATGGGGCCCGAATTAGGTGCAGGAAGCAGTTCACGCAACGCCATACATATTACAATCAAAAATATGCAAAAACAAACAAACAAACAACAAAAAAACCCCAACAAAATTCTCATGGTTATTCCAAGAATTACAGGACCTGCAGTGAAGTATCTAAATGGAAAGAAATTGAAAACAGAAAACTAATGTGTTGTGTAAATCTTTGTAATGAGAGTGTCCGTCAAAACAGACTCACCCTGATGAGGACAAAGACAAGCACAGGGACAAAGTCATCAGCTCCAGGGACAGAGATTTCATTGGCCAGACTCAGCAGGTTCATGATGGTAGAACACATGCGCAGTATGCACTGGACTTTGTCTCGTGGCGTCTTGTAGGCGTTGATGGTCCTGATCTCAAACTGTGCAGAGGGCCAGGGCGCCTCCTTCAGGTAAACCTGTAGCCATGCGTCACAACTCTCAACAATTGTCGAGGTGGCTTTCGGCTATACTAAAATACGAAATTGAGCCTGATAACAAAATGGGGTTTAAATGTAATGAAATGGAGCAGAGAGGCTCCAAATATGATTCAATTAAAGTACTTTAATTTTTTAAGCGAAATGGGGTCAAATGGAGTAAAATGGGGATTGATAATAACAAAATGGGGGTAAAATGTAATAAAAATGGAGTAGACTGACTCCAAATATGATTAAATTAAGTACTTTTAATTAAACTGTTTAAGCAAAATGGGGCGAAAGGGGACTGAACAAAATGAGGGTAAAACATAACGAAATGGAGCAGACTGACCTAGAGTTTCATCTCTTGAACACCAGATGGTGCACCTGAGCCGAATACATGTACTGAGCGCATCTCACCAAAAACAAGCGGCACACAATTAAATAAATGTACTTACTTGGAGTCAGTCTGGGTCAGTCTGCTCCATTTCGTGATGATCAGTCCCTATTTCGCTTCATTTCGTATTTTAGTATGGCCCGGCGGCTTTGAGCATTTGCTAAAGAAAAAGTTTCACCAACATACCTCTGGAATCTGAAAAGCTTTGTGATTGGCCGTCACAACTTTTGAAAGGCGCTGGATGTGTTCATGGAAAAGCCTGCAATGAAAAATGTAACTCAGTACGAGAATAGAAAGAGGTCACATTCTATCCATCGTAATAAAGGGACAGGGAGAACATAAATACGAGGTCTGTTAGAAAAGTATCCGACCTTATTTTTTTCAAAAACCATATGGATTTGAATCACATGTAATTACATGAGACATGCTTGAACCCTCGTGGGCATGCAAGAGTTTTTTCACGCCTGTCGGTTACGTCATTCGCCTGTGGGCAGTCTTTGAGTGAGGAGTCGTCCACCCTCTCGTCGTTTTTTTCATTGTTTAGGAATGGCTCAGAGACTGCTGCTTTGTTTGATAAATATTTTTTCAAAAACTGTAAGGCACAACTGAGTGGATACCATTCGATAAATTCAGCTGGTTTTCGGTGAAAATTTTAACGGCTGATGAGAGATTTTGGTGTGTAAGTGTCGCTTTAAGGACGGCCCACGGCGCCTGACGGCGATCTGCGCTCCGAGGCGGCGGCGTCTCGCTGTTTCAAGCTGAAAACTTCCACATTTCAGGCTCTGTCCACCCAGGTCGTCATCAGAAAACAGAGAAGTTTCAGAAGAGGTCGGCATGAGGAGTTTATTCGGATATTCCACTGTTAAAGGAGATTTTGTAATGAAAGAACGTGCGGGCAGATTCGCATGTCGGGCCGGACCCGAACACGGGGGGGTCGCGACAGGAAAAACACCCTCCATTGGAAACCTTTACAGACAAGTTGGAACACGCCCAGTTGTTAAACAATTTCTCAGATACTCACTTGTTGAAAGCCATCAAAAGCTGCCTGAATTTTACAGATGGTTTTCAAAACGGAGGTGTTTTTCCTGTCGCAGCGCAGACGGATTTGCGGCGTCGTCACGGAACCGACTCGGCGAATTTCCCCGCACGTTCTTTCATTACAAAATCTCCTTTAACAGTGGAATGTCCGCATAAACTCCTCATGCCGACTTCTTCTGAAACTTCTCTGTTCTCTGACGACGCCCTGGGTGAACAGAGCCTTAAATTCGGAAGTTTTAAGGCTCGAAACAGCCAGACGGACGCCACCTCCGACCGCGCCGCGCCGATCCGCTTTGTGAGCTGTCCTTAAAGCGAAAGAAACTCCACAATCTCTCATCAGCCGTTAAACTTTTCACCGAAAACCAGCAGAATTTCTCGAATAGTGTCCACTCGGATATCCCTCACAGGTCCTGAAAAAATTTTGATAAAGCAACCCGCGCCGTCTCCAGCAGTGTCTCAGACAAAGGATTTCAGCCGAGAGGGCTGGACCAGTGCTCACTCAAAGCCTACCCACAGGCGAATGACGTCACCGACACGTGTGAAAAAACTCACGCATGCGCACGAGGGTTCAAGCATGTCTGGTGTAATCGCACGTGATTCAAATACATATAGTTTTTTTTTTTTATAAAAATGCCGGTTAGTTTTCTAATACACCTCGTATTATGGATGCAGCAAAACATGTTTGCCTGCTAAATTTTCTGGTTGCAGTGGCGTCACCGCAGCTCAAATGCATGAACTTGCATAGGTGTAATTCTACAGTAACAGAATTACAATCAGAGCAAATTTTTAATGGTAAACTAAAACAGGGCCAGATTCTGCGGCCACTCTAATTCCATTACCACAGAATTGTAAAGATAGCTGCTGCTACCGAAACTTCCTGAATGGATTTAATTAAATTCAAAGATAGTGGTCGGCCTTTACAGTGAAAGAGTAAAATCAAAAATGAAATCCATGAATTCAGGGATGCTAACACTATGAATATTGCTTCGTTACTTCATTTTTTAATTTTCAGAATGAAGAAATGCACAGGAATAATGGCCACCAGAGCTGCGACGATTAATCAATTATTAACTCCCATAGCCGCACACACTGAACAGCTCCCCCCCCCCCCCCCCGAGCATCTGCCCACCATCACAAAACAGAGGAGCTTGATTGAACATATACAAATTATACATAAGACAACAGGATCTTAATAATTAACGTAAATAACAATATACATATTTTGCACGGGGATGCTAATTAAACAACTGTAAATTATAAAGAAGAAAACGCTCACACGATTCCTGTGCTAGTCAGACGACGTCCCGGATAAAACACAGCGTCCAGTTTGGAAATGAAAGGCACATTCCACTGTTACAGGAGTTTTTGTCATGGAAAGAGGAGCGGAGGCTTCACGCGTCGCGGCGGTGCCGCATGGCGCAAAGCAACGCAGTGATGAAGTCTCACGGGACATGTTCTGGCATGTCCAGGCACATCCACAATTTCTCGGATAATCACTCGATGGAAAAACCACCGACAGCTGTCTGAACGTCATCTTAAAGCCGTCCTGTGAGACCAAAACGGAGGTGGTTTTGTCTTGCTCCAGTAGCGAATCTATCGTGACGCGTGAAGCCTCCGCTCGGCTTTCCATGACAGAATCTCTTGTTAAAAGTGAAATCTGCCGGAAAATGGTTGATGTCCAGCTCTTGTGATAACCAGAGAAATGGCACACAATGGTCACGGATCCAGACAGCCATCCGTTTAGAAATGAAATGGTCGTTCAGCCTGTGATGGCGGCTTCGGGCGCGGCGTGCCCCACAGCCGCTGGGGGCCGTCCTTAAAGGGACAGTAACACTCCTTATTCTCTACCAGCCCGTAACATTTTCACCGAAAGCCAGATAAATTTTTCTAATGGTTTCCAGCTGCCAGTCTCTAACAGTTTCTGAAAACATTCTGATGGAAAAAAAGCCCAAATCATTCCGCCATTTCCTGGCAATGAAAATCCGACGAGGGGGTGGACCACTCCTCACTCAAAGCCTGCTCACAGGCGAATGACGCAACCGACAGGCGTGGAAAAACTCACGTATGCGCACGAGGGTTCAAGCTTGTCTGACGCAATCACACGTGATTCACATCCATATGGTTTTTGAAAAAAATAATAAGGTCGGATACTTTTCTAATAGACCTCGTATAAGCAGAATACATTATTTGCTTACTGTGATAAAGAAAATGAGAGCAAGAAGGCTACATGATGTGGAAAGAGTAAATCTAGAATTACAAAAGATAAGTAAGGATGAATGAAGAACAGCTATGAATGGGATGAAGAGTAGAAAGGCAGAGGGTCCGGATGACATTCCAGTGGAGGCATAGGAATGTTGAGGAGACGCAGCAGTCTAGTTTTTCCACCCTACTGTTTAATAAAATCTTGGAAAGTGAGAGGATGCCTGAGGAGGTGGTTAATTTTTAAGAACAAGGGTGATCATGACCTGCAATAACTACAGAGGCATTCGTGATCAAGACCTGCAATAACTACAGAGGCATTCAAGGTGGAGGTGGGATTACATCAAAGATCGGCTCTGAGCCCTTTCTTGTTTGCAGTGGGAATGAACAGGTCGACAGACCAGATCAGACGGAGTCTCCATGGACTATGATGTTTATGGCAGGTTTAGACTCGCCTGGAGAGATGGCCATATCTTCTGGAGAGAAAGGGAATTAAAGTCACTAGGAACAAGACTCTGTGTGTGAATGGGGAGGAGCATGGTGGAATAGTGAGTTTGCAAAGAGAGGTAGTTTATGAGATTAAATAAGTGGTCAAAGTTCCTTAAAAAATGAGAATATAGGAATGAACGTTATACAACCCCTGGCAAAAATTATGGAACCACCGGCCTCGGAGGATGTTCATTCCATTGTTTAATTTTGTAGAAAAAAGGCAGATCACAGACATGACACAAAACTAAAGTCATTTCAAATGGCAACTTTCTGGCTTTAAGAAACACTATAAGAAATCAGGAAAAAAAATTGTGGCAGTCAGTAACGGTTACTTTTTTAGACCAAGCAGAGGGAAAAAAAATATGGACTCACTCAATTCTGAGGAATGAATTATGGAATCACCCTGTAAATTTTCATCCCCAAAACTAACACCTGCATCAAATCAGATCTGCTCATTAGTCTGCATCTAAAAAGGAGTGATCACACCTTGGAGAGCTGTTGCACCAAGTGGACTGACATGAATCATGGCTCCAACACAAGAGATGTCAATTGAAACAAAGGAGAGGATTATCAAACTCTTAAAAGAGGGTAAATCACAAAAGAGGGTAAAAAACAAAAGAACGCTCCAACACATCACTAGTATTTTGTTGCACCACCTCTGGCTTTTATAACAGCTTGCAGTCTCTGAGGCATGGACTTAATGAGTGACAAACAGTACTCTTCATCAATCTGGCTCCAACTTTCTATGATTGCTGTTGCCAGATCAGCTTTGCAGGTTGGAGCCTTGTCATGGACCATTTTCTTCAACTTCCACCAAAGATTTTCAATTGGATTAAGATCCGGACTATTTGCAGGCCATGACATTGACCCTATGTGTCTTTTTGCAAGGAATGTTTTCACAGTTTTTGCTCTATGGCAAGATGCATTATCATCTTGAAAAATGATTTCATCATCCCCAAACATCCTTTCAATTGATGGGATAAGAAAAGTGTCCAAAATATCAACGTAAACTTGTGCATTTATTGATGATGTAATGACAGCCATCTCCCCAGTGCCTTTACCTGACATGCAGCCCCATATCATCAATGACTGTGGAAATTTAAATGTTGTCTTCAGGCAGTCATTTTTATAAATCTCATTGGAACGGCACCAAACAAAAGTTCCAGCATCATCACCTTGCCCAATGCAGATTCGAGATTCATCACTGAATGACTTTCATCCAGTTATCCACAGTCCACGATTGCTTTTCCTTAGCCCATTGTAACCTTGTTTTTTTCTGTTTAGGTGTTAATGATGGCTTTCGTTTAGCTTTTCTGTATGTAAATCCCATTTCCTTTAGGCGGTTTCTTACAGTTCGGTCACAGACGTTGACTCCAGTTTCCTCCCATTCATTCCTCATTTGTTTTGTTGTGCATTTTCGATTTTTGAAACATATTGCTTTAGGTTTTCTGTCTTGACGCTTTGATGTCTTCCTTGGTCTACCAGTATGTTTGCCTTTAACAACCTTCCCATGTTGTTTGTATTTGGTCCAGAGTTTAGACACAGCTGACTGTGAACAACATCTTTTGCAACATTGCGTGATGATTTACCCTCTTTTAAGAGTTTGAAAATCCTCTCCTTTGTTTCAATTGACATCTCTTGTGTTGGAGCCATGATTCATGTCAGTCCACTTGGTGCAACAGCTCTCCAAGGTGTGATCACTCCTTTTTAGATGCAGACTAACGAGCAGATCTGATTTGATGCAGGTGTTAGTTTTGGGGATGAAAATTTACAGGGTGATTCCATAATTTATTCCTCAGAACTGAGTGATTCCATATTTTTTTCCCTCTGCTTGGTCTAAAAAAAGTAACCGTTACTGACTGCCACAATTTTTTTTCTTAATTTCTTATAGTGTTTCTTAAAGCCAGAAAGTTGCCATTTGAAATGACTTTAGTTTTGTGTCATGTCTGTGATCTGCTTTTTTTCTACAAAATTAAACAACTGAATGAACATCCTCCAAGGCTGGTGATTCCATAATTTTTGCCAGGAGTTGTAAAAATCACATGTGTTTTAAAAAACCTGATGTGGAGAAACTCTGCTGTGATGTTCAGCAGCAGAAATGACAAAGCAGCTGAGAACTCTGAACTCTAACAGATTTTCCACAGATATTTATTTTAGAGGGCTTGAAGTAGTTGTTTTATGTTCAATGTTTTTTTTTTTCTTTTTTTTTTGCCAGCTTGCACTCGGCCGAGACAGACACACTTTTCTCTTCTCCCTCCCTCCTTATCTTTCCTGCTTCTGTGGCATGTTGTCTGTGAGGCTGCAGCTTTGCTCTTCTGGAAAATGACAAAAATGGATCTGTTAAAGTGGTCTTTGAACGCAATTGACACTATTATTGACACTACAAGACATTCGGGGGCGGAGGACCCGACCTGTACTGCCGGGACGCATGTGATGGGTTACGTGATGGACTCGTGGAGGAGATGGCAGGTCATGTGCCTTTACATGCTTTCTGTGGAGGACGTCGAAGATGTGTATATATTTGGCTTGGTGGTGACCGGCTTTCTGCTGTGTGGAGCGGGCATGGCGCTGGTTTACCGGAAAATCAAGAAAGTGGAGGCAGCTTTGATTGGGCCGTTCAGACTGCCCTACATGATTGATTCGATTGGGAAGGCAGTGGCTGCGCAGTCGGAGGGTGTTAACCGCACGCTGGAAAACATCTCGGGCAGGATTGCAGCTCTGGAAATCCGCTTTGACCGTCTGTAAAGACCACATTCTACATTCAGATGCATTGAGAGCCACTCTGTTCTCAGAACTGTGGAATCTTTCAGGCGTCTGCTAATCTGGATATTCATTTGGCCTCCCCAAAACACAGCTGCACTCCAAGGCCGCTGTGATAAAAAAAACCTCCTCAAGAAGATCAACACTTAAGCCTCGCTCCCTGGTCATCCCCCTCCCCTCAGCTTCTCCAGCTCTGACGTTGACTGTGGACAGTGGACTGCTCAGGGCTGAGCCCCTCCCCCTTCCAGGATTGTCGGACAAGGCCGTTGACGGCACCTAATAGGCTGCCTCCGGAGTGTTCTGATAAACTGGACCTTCAAATCTCGGTTATCGTCCTGCGTCTTTGTTTGTCTGTGTGATTATTGTTTTTCTGTGCTGATGGGGGTTTTTTTCCCTCATTGCTGCTGTGTAACGCAGCGGCTATGAGGGTTTTTTTTTCTCCTTTTTCCCTCATGTGTGCTTTTTTATGTGTGTTTATGTACCGGGCCGGCCTATGTGCGTTGTGTGTTGTGTGTCGTTTGTTATGGGTCGGTCTTGGTTTGCTCAGCCCTGCTGTTGACCAAGGCAGGGATGTACATCTGGAGCTGGTCCCCGGGCGCCTAATGGCGACTTCTGCTCCTACTGGCAATTAGGATGGGTTAAATGCAGTAGACACATTTCATTGTGCAGAGAACATGTTCTTTTGTGCATATGACAATAAAATTCTTTTGAATCCTTAGAAAGCACAAAACGTGACTGAGGAGGAGAAAAAAAGAGGAAATGAACTGTAGTCAGAATGAAAATACAAGCTGCTGATTTTTGTTATTTTTCTAAGTTATTAGGCTGCAGCTCTGCATTTCATTTATTTCAAAGTAAGTTATCTCTTAGTATTTTCAAAAATCATGAGACTCAAATCAGTCTGCATTGTTCAGCTTTTCCTGCAAGTTTGTGTACGAGGTCTGTCCATAAAGTATAGGTCCTTTTTATTTTTTTCAAAAACTATATGGATTTCATTCATACGTTTTTACGTCAGACATGCTTGAACCCTCGTGCGCATGCCTGAGTTTTTCCATGCCTGTCGGTGACGTCATTCGCCTGTGAGCACTCCTTGTGGGAGGAGTCGTCCAGCCCCTCGTCGGAATTCCTTTGTCTGAGAAGTTGCTGAGAGACTGGCGCTTTGTTTGATCAAAATTTTTTCTAAACCTGTGAGACACATCGAAGTGGACATGGTTCAAAAAATTAAGCTGGTTTTCAGTGAAAATTTTAACGGCTGATGAGAGATTTTGAGGTGACACTGTCGCTTTAAGGACTTCCCACAGTGCGAGACGTCGCACAGCGCTCTCAGGCGGCGTCATCAGCCTGTTTCAAGCTGAAAACCTCCACATTTCAGGCTCTATTGATCCAGGACGTCGTGAGAGAACAGAGAAGTTTCAGAAGAAGTCGGTTTCAGCATTTTATCCGGATATTCCACTGTTAAAGGAGATTTTTTTAATGAAAGACGTGCGGTCTCGCAGCCGCCGCGACGCTCCGCCACAGGAAAAACACCTCTGTTGGAAGCCTTAAGGACAAGTTGGAACATGTCCAGCTGTTAAACAATTTCTCATATACTCACTCCACTGAAAGCCATCAAAAGCCGCCTGGATTTTACAAATGGTTATCAACACGGAGGTGTTTTTCCTGTGCCGCCGCTCCGCGCCGGCTGCGTCCCGACGCGGACCCGTCCGCACGTCTTTCATTAAAAAAATCTCCTTTAACAGTGGAATATCCGGATAAAATGCTGAAACCGACTTCTTCTGAAACTTTTCTGTTCTCTCACGACGTCCTGGATCAATAGAGCCTGAAATGTGGAGGTTTTCAGCTTGAAACAGGCTGATGACGCCGCCTGAGAGCGCAGCGCGACGTCTCGCACAGTGGGAAGTCCTTAAAGCGACAGTGTCACCTCAAAATCTCTCATCAGCCGTTAAAATTTTCACTGCAAACCAGCTTAATTTTTCGAACCATGTCCACTTCGATGTGTCTCACAGGTTTAGAAAAAATTTTGATCAAACAAAGCGCCAGTCTCTCAGCAACTTCTCAGACAAAGGAATTCCGACGAGGGGCTGGACGACTCCTCCCACAAGGAGTGCTCACAGGCGAATGACGTCACCGACAGGCGTGGAAAAACTCACGCATGCGCACGAGGGTTCATGCATGTCTGACGTAAAAACATATGAATGAAATCCATATAGTTTTTGAAAAAAATAAAAAGGACCTATACTTTATGGACAGCCCTCGTATTTTTTCATTCTTCATAAGAGTTTGGTGTTTGCGTTCGTTCGACAAAGTTTGAAAAAACAATAAAATGTTAACACTTTTCTTTATAGAAGTTCTGTAATTACAGAAATGCAAAAGAAAACAACCACAAATCAGAAAGCCTTGGGACTATATATAAAATGTTTCTCCACTCACACCCACAGAAGCCAAAAATTCTTCCAGAATTGTGTCTTGGTGGCTCCCCTCACTGTTCTTCCAGCATGGACATTTAGTTTTTGAGAACTGCCTACGTGACACAGATTTACCATAAAGTACCACACTGTTTGTATTCCTGAATGATTGATGTAAATGAAGTCTAAGAAATATTCAGGTAGTCGGAAATGTTCATGTTTCCATCCCCTGACATTTCTCAAGAAATTGGCTTTAAAAATGATTCATTCATTCTTACATTTAGAATAAACTGCCCTGTCCCAACCTTTTTCTTCTTGGAAAATGCAGCAGGCCTTAAATGTTGGAATGGATATATATTAACAAAAAATAAATAAAAATAAAGCTGACCTCACAAAACATGAAATATGTTGGTTTGACACAGTCTGCAGTTACAGAAATAGAAGATAAAGTAAATGTCAGGATCATTACGTGTCCCCCCTACCACCACTTTTTTCATATCCTCCAAACCTTTCTCATTTGGGATTGTAAAATATATATAGTTGAACTGTATATAGAAAAAACATTATAAGCTGTGTTATCTTTATTCATTCATTTTAAAGGTCAAATATGTTTTGTGGCTCGAGGAGAATTTTATTTGTGGAAGATGGGACAAAAATGGCTCTTTTGACAGTAAAGGTTGCAGACTTACTCCAAATATTTATTTATTTTTTAGCGGTCTTTGTGATATTTTGGAAGTGCAGAAATCCGCTCCATCTTTAAAACTGTACAAGTACACGGGGGTACTTGAGGCACTATTTTTTCAAAATTTTCATGGAGAAGGCCCCTCAGACATCCCCTCCCACTGCGAGTTGGGTATGCATGATGCTGGTCGACACCTAAAATTTTGGACACCCTGATTTTTTTTTTTTTAGGGATACCCAAAAGTTCAATTTCTGCCTAAAACTATGACAGGTAGTGTGTGATTTACAGTGAATGGAAATTTGTAGTTAAGTCATTTTTTCCCCCCTTTTAAGGGTTAGCTGCTGGGTTTTATTTGAAATGATCAGACAGTAATACCAGATGTTAAGTATCAAGACTTGAGCACTTTCTTTGGTACTACCTCTACTGATTCCTACTCACTGGTCTCTGAGAATATCACCATCCTGGTTGGGGTAGAAGGCTAGTTTGAAGATGCGGTTCATCACGCTGCGCTCGATAGCCATCTGGGCATCTTGCAGCTGGTCTTGGCTAGCACACTGCCATATGGCATCATGGGCCATGGCACCGTACAAGTAGCGCAGAAAATCCTCCACTGCAGCTGTCTTGTCATCAGCTGCAGTGCACCCCTGGAATGCTGAGGGCAAAGCAGAGAAACAAAGCAGTCAACATCACTGCGGGACATGAACCAAAAGGAAAACAGTTACCTTTTTTTTAATGTGTAAAAAATTCTAAATGAAACAACATAAAACTCAACATTCATTTAATATTAAATTGTTAAAGTATGAAAATAAAGAGGACAAACCTCCGGTAATATCTGCATGGTACAATGTTTGAGAAAAACAAATTCCCATTTACTGAATGAAAGTATGTCCAATGATGAAACCCTTAATGCTTAGGTTATAACTGGTTTTAAATTAGTGGTATACAGCCACAAAGTGACAGCAGAACACCATTCATTAGAATGTATACCTTTGCCAAGAACCAAAATTAAACCATTTTCTGGCTTGGCTGTCTTGATGTTTGTTTGTCATAACATTTTGTAAATTATTTCAGGACAGACACAATATTCTCTCCTCGTTTCATAAAAATTGGCTCTGTATTCACACCATATGTTTTAACAAGAGCTTGGAAAATGTCCTGGATCTATCTCAGTTCACCCCAAAATTTGACATCTGTCCCTGGCTAGATCTACCATTCAGCAACCAGTTCAAAGTAACACATACGAGTATAATCTTGCAAATACACATTTTTTAAATTAATTCAACCCCAGACATTTTCAATGAACTTCAGAAAATTAAATTCATTACGCAAATGTTTTTGATTAATTTTGTTAATCAAATGAACCAACAAACAGGTATGGAAGAAAAGAGCCTCCTTAGCGGTCACATTCAGTTTCTAATACAGATATAAGATTATAGTGTTTTATAAACTTCTGAACCTCTTGGGGGACACCTGCGGTAAGGGAAGCCATCAGGCTGAAGGAGGTGGCTTCAGGTCTGAGGAATCAAAGGACAGATATCAGCAGTCTCAGTGGTTGCTGAGGCAAAAATGTGGGTGTAGAAGAAGTATGGAGAGGCCATGGAGAATAACATGGAGTGTGTCAAAACGGTTCTGTCAAACCATCAGACAACTCAGGGAAAGGAGGCAGTTCTCACTGTTTACCTGGAGTGTGAATATTATTGGGCGGTGGAAACAAACACTGAGGATCTCTTCAACCAGACTGACAGCCGAGTTGTCAGTCAATTCAATGAACAAAGAGAATGAAGATGAAGTTACTGTGCCTACAGCTTGTTAAGTATTTTTTTGGCCATCCTTTGAACATCATGTCAGCTGTCATCTTCTGCAGCTTTGCTATTTGGTGAACATCCCATTCGTGAAATGTTACAAATTCGTATGAAATGTCTACTTTTGTAATGACCTTCGTCATGTAATCATCATCTCCTCTGCCGGTGTCAGAAAGGTGGACTACTCAGACAGGTACACCAGTTGACAAATGTAAGCTTTTCGCTCAATATTTCAGAAGAAAAAGGTAAGTTATCATGATGGATGAAATAAGAATGACAAGAAACTAGTGACTGCAGCTGTATCAGAGCCAAAGTAGCACATTTTAAAATGAAACCGTCTTAACTGCAAACTAACTTAAAAAATGATCCATACGACAACACGAAAGAGTTGAATACTGGCGCAGATAATCAGTTA
Organism: Thalassophryne amazonica; assembly: GCF_902500255.1. NCBI lineage: Eukaryota > Metazoa > Chordata > Actinopteri > Batrachoidiformes > Batrachoididae > Thalassophryne > Thalassophryne amazonica. The sequence continues at coordinate 22,843,486 of NC_047107.1, forward strand.
GGCCGATTATCGGTCGACCCGGATAACAAAATGCATAAATTTTATTTATATTAAGCCACAGATGGCTAAGAGTTTTGTTATCCTTTGGAAAGTAGCAGGAAAATATCAGCTGAAATACAAGTTGTAATAAGAAAATAAACTCACCCTTAATAAAATCAAGCATCCTGGCCTCCATGTGTTCCAGTAGGAGGCGAACGCAGACGGTGGTGAAGTAGCGGTTAGCCACCTCCTTGTCCCTCAGCACCCTCTGGAGGAGTCGCTCCAGATGGGCCTGTGATGTCTGCAAACCCTGACGACACCTGGTTAGATAGGCTATGTACGGTGCCCGCTTTCTAATAATGCAACCACACAGACACAAATATGAATTTAATTATTACCACTGCTACATCTATGTGGTTTCCTCAGACAACATAATTCAATGAACAAAGAAAAGATAAAATGAAAGATGACTGTGTTCCCTGAGGGAGCTCGTGTTGTCACTCCAGGTGCTCACTGTTACCTGTAATCCTCTGCAATGGCAGCTAGCAGCTTCCTGCTGGTGCGCGCGTCAAAGCGGCTCACACAGCGCGTAGTCTCCTGGATCTGGGCCATCTGGTTCTTATCCTGAAGGTTGATAGCCTCCGCTAGCTGGACTTTCAGGAAGCAGACGATCTCATTGTCTGGGGAGGGGAACAGTAGGGAGACTGTTGGAGACACAGCTCGCCGCTAACAAAAGGTACAGCTGGTTACGGTAATCTCATCAAGGTGCCGCCACCAGTCTACAATGTGAAAGATGATAATAATTTTACAGGTAACCAATTCACAGGGTGTCACTTCATTCTGCCTGGTTATGTTCTTCTTCATAAATCCATTTCTGCTTTCCTTTGAAACAGTATTTGGCCAATGTTAATTAATTCATTCCAACCTTTAATTTGTTCTATTTGTACAGACGTTTGTTGCTGCCTGCACAACAACTCATCTGAAATGGGTCTAATTGCTGCCAAACTCCAACAAGCAATGGATTATCATGGCCTCCCGGATTAGGTATTTTCAAGATGAGATTTTGTGCCATTGCATTATGCGGGTCAATTTCTTTCTGTTATGCATCTCTAAGGTTTCATCTTTGCCTCCATGATTGCTTTGGTCTCACTAACATCTTGAGGGAGTTCAGTATAGTCTATGATTGTTGTGGTCTCATTAACATCCCTTCAGAGTTCAGTATAGCTGCCAACATCATGCCTACTCTTGTTGCAGAAAGGATAAATTACTGTCAGACAATCATTTCCATCAGCCACAGTCTGAAAGCGAACTTAATATTTATCAATTAATAACAAAAATAAAACTACTACTACTTCTTTGTGTTTATCTGGAGATTACAAACCAGCTTTAGAAGCCATCTACTGAACCTGAGTGTGTGGAACAATGGCATTAATTATTCTAGGTCAATACAATACAGAACATGAAACAATAAAAGTCCGAGTACCGTAGTTTATCAATAACCTAAAACCAGTGTTGATACGCCGATTCCAGTAGTGTGCTGATTTTTTTAACAATGAAAAACACTGAAAATTAACTGGTCTTCACCCGAACAAAGATGGGAAAGTTCGCTAGTAATATTAATATGTATGATTTTAGGGGTGAGGTTTTCAGTTCAAACCCCACCCCTGTCCTTTCTCCGTGTAATGTGAAGTTGCGTTCATAAAGGGCATGCGACATAAATCAACATGCAGATCCACCTGAGATTTGCTGTGGTGACCTCAAAGCAAGGGAGCAGCCAAAGGCACTTCCTTTTTTGTAATTTATGTTTGTTTTCCTAAAGAAGCTTTGACTGATTTGTTCCCCCACCACCCACCACTGAGCGCTAGTAACGGTAGCTTGAGTCTTTTAACAGGTCTAATGACTCTTTATGTGCAAATAATAAAGATGCAGTGACAGGATGGTGAGAGAGGGCAACTGTCAATGGCTAGCCATTAATTAGCGTTAGAAAGAAAATGGCAATAGGAAAGGAAGAGGATATAGAACACTTGCTCCTCTTGTATTATTGATCTGTGGATATTTGGAGGTAAATTTGATAACTTTGCTACTGAATGAAGTACAGAAGAAGCCCAGAGATGAGGTGATTGCTGTGCATCAACTCTTCCCCAGATGACTATGAAACCAGTTATCAGTCTTTTGAATCAGGTCGTGATGGGGGAGGCGAAACCATAGCTTTAAAAGTTGTCTTCAGCTCTGGAAGAGCTACCATATTTTCTGCACTATAAGGCACACCGGATTATAAGGCGCGGCCTCAATTAGCGGGTACTTAACCCTTTAGGCGCACGCTAAAACACACAAAAAAAAAAGGTCACAGAAGCAAAACGGTGAGTTTATTTGAACTTTTTAACAACTTTGAACTACCGGTATTTAACAATATGGTGCTCACATTATTTTTTATTATGGTTCTGTCACAAATCCATCGAAGTCTTCATCTTCTGTGTCTGAATTGAACAGCTGGTCTTCTAGCTGTGGCCACCTCGCTTTGTTTCTGCGGAAACTCTGTTTGGTCTTTTTAACTTGGCGCAGTTCATTTTCTTGTTTCCTCTCGCAGCTGCTCTATTCCCATGAACAACCGCATAACTGATAGCCTGCAGGTTGAATTGTGCCTCGTAAGCATGTCTCTTCGCTCGCGCCATTTTCGGGGGTCCTTAGACAAACAAATGTTTTGCAGGATACCTGTAGTATAACTACCGGAGGAGTGGCGGAGGTAAGTGTACGTACCACGGACTCACGGACTCTTCTCTGATTGGTTTATCGCTGGCAGCGTACGTACTCTATGCTACCAGCGTATGTACTTTACGTATTACGGAATGTTCTCCGATTGGTTTATCGCTGCCAGGGTACGTACTCTACGCTGCTAGCGTACGTACTTTACGTATTACGTCCCTGTGTCAGCGGGAAAAGCGGGTCCGATATTCCGACGGTCAAAGACAACGTCGGTCGTTTTTACAGATTTTGGAATTCAGTGCGCACATAAGGCGCACCGGATTATAGGGCGCACGGCCGATTTTTGTGAAAATTTAAGGCTTTTAGGTGCGCCTTATGGTGTGGAAAATACGGTACTTTTTGATGTATACTGGTAGCTTTAATCCTTCCAGACAACACAGAAATAACATCCTACTCTAAAATGAAATATATTATGACCGATTTAGGTTATGGATACTTTCGATGGAAGTACCACAAACCTTCAGGATCCATGTGGTCTGGCAGCCCATTTCGCGTGGCAGCAGGAGCCATGATAGGCAGAGCCACAGAGTCTGCAGAACACAAAGCCAGCCGCAACTTCTTCTTGGCATCACTGCAAGATTCATTAGAAGAGTAGAAAATTAAACTGAAAAAAAAAATATATATATACAAAAATTGTGGAAAATGTGTGTAAAGAGGATCTAAAATAGCTTTTAAATGTTTTCCACATTCATGTAAATGTCAGACCTGAAGGAAAACTTGGAGTCATGCTGCTGGGCTGTCTGGCTTGCAGAGTCTGGCAGGTCATCTGTGGAAATGTTCTGTAAAGCATCCTCTCTCGGAGAGCCATGCACACTGTCTTCAACACACAGATCTGTTGAGATACACAAAAAATTTTAAATATTAAAGGTATAATGTGAAAGACTGGTGGTGTGTGGGTAATGTGTATAAGGCAGGGTGCTACTTTTATTTCTTTATTTTAAGTTCTGACCTCCCGCAGAATCATAGGCAGCTCCAACTGAGGTTTGATCACTGGGACTTGTCCTCTTGATGTTCCTGTACTTGTCCAGGATATCTTCAGCTGCTTGGGCTTGACAATTCTGTCTGGGCAAAGGGTCATCTGATAAAAAGACACACACACAAAAAAAGAGCATTAAAATTAAAACCAACATGCTGGAAATGTCCACATTTTTCCATTCATTCCAATCTGGAATATGATTAAAACATGTTGTGTTGCTTGCACAGACCTTGAGGGAGACGCTCCTGAGCAACATCATCTTTCTCGTGCCTGTCCCTTTTCCGAAATGCTGCTATTGGAGCTGTGGTGGAAAGACATCATTATCAAGTTTGATGGAATTATATCTTTTAATATTGCTGGCTGAGACACTGATAAGTTCCTTCTTTAGGCTATTACAAAAATCACTTTAATTACTTGGCAAACTTACACTTTGGCAACACGTCTGACCACCAAATTCAAATAAATAATTTGACCACAGTCCATCATATCATACACATCTCAGTGAATGCTTGAAGAATTGCAATGCAGTATGTAAAGTGGTGCACTCCCCCAGACCTGCAGATGGCATCAGCTGAATATGAACTGAGCTGATGAACTACTACACAAAGTCTTTAAGCATGCAATGAATGATTTTTCTGCCACAAGCTCAGTTTATCAGGATGAAGACGAAGCTTATGTCCTTGGCCACTCCTCCCCAATCCTCCCTCCACATCGAGCAGACGGAACACCAACTGGAGCTTCTTAGCAGGTCAATGTGGGAAAAGCAAGACTTATTTGGATTTTAGTCCAACCACAATCTTGGTCAGTGACAACTTTAGCCTCTGAATATGGTTTTTGGAGGAATTTTGTGAAAGCTGCTATTGTGACCCATCTTGAAACAATACAACAGCTATGCGATGAGTTGAGAGTACTGCCGTGTCTTTATAAATGTAGGGAAGGTCAATAGTTTCACAGGGCCTCACATGCATGACACATGCACACTGAGGAATCTCATGCACAGAAATGCATCCACAGCTAGATCAAGAATGTAAACGGGAAACAGAAAACCTCAGATAACTTACAAAGAGGGACATTGCTTCATTCTGTGCACAAGAAGCCATTATGCCATGATATATCTCCACAAAAATAAATAATAAAAATTTTACAAAATTGGTTCTTGGCTGTGAACAATATTATAATGAAAAATGGCAACTTATGGTGTAAAATTAAGTCAAAGCTTATTTTTGGTTCTATACTGTGGCACAGAAACAAAGGTAAAAAACAAAAGTAAATAGGCAAATTTCTGTTACTTATTTTGCATCAAAGTACAACAGTGATGTTTAGAATTCACATCACAAAAATGTGATGAAATTACTCACATTTGCCCGATATTGGTATTTAGCTAATTACACATATTTTGACTGAAATTAGATTGGTGAAACCATTCAACTGAATGTACAAAGTTCATCTATATCTTGTAAAATTCATCCATCAATTAGCCAAGTGATGTCTATCCTGTGAACAAAAGAAATCTTCAGTTTTAAGAGTCTAATGCAGGAAAACAGAGTGAAATATCCAGCCACAATTCAATTACAGTGAGATTCCATGTGCACCACACAGAAGCATGAGGATATACAGTGCCTCCAAAAGTATTCAACCTCTTGGACTGTTACACACAGTTGATTGGTTTATGATATCAAATTCAATTTAACAATTTCAAATGTATTTACAAAAAAAAATTTAAATGGTAATTTCAAAGATGAAAACAAATCTCTACTGGATCTACATTAAATAATATATAAAACTAAATAAGGGACAGAAGACTTTTCGACAGCCAGCGGCCCTTGAAAGGGAGAATTTGTGAAATCTTGATTCTTACATTATTACAGTTACGATATGATACACTTTGTCCCCAAAGGGAAATTTGTCACACAAAACAACACCACAAAACAATAAACATGTAAACATCCGAGGAGTAAATACTTTTTAGAACTCGTGTACCATAAAAAGCAATCAGCAATCAAATAATGAATACCTCCACCAAGGCAGAACAGTCTTCAAATTTTACATTCAGATAGTATAACTGTCTGTACGTTTCCCCAAACTGACACAGATCCGAACCTGGATGTGCATCAAATGTTCACTTGCTGACTGTTTGTAATCTGTTATATAAAACAGACATGTTGCACTGAATTCACCATATTAGTTTTTTAGGAATCGGTTGCAACGTTAAACAAAATGCTATTTAAAATCAAGCTTAAAAAAATGGTGCAGAATTCAGATCTGGATCCCGATCAATTTAACGGGTTCTTTCTCTGGATAAGAGACTTATTCACACAATTTTGTAGCGACTGGCTTAAAACATTTCGAGGACTCCTGTCGACATAAAGACAAATGCTGATGATCACGCAACCTCCTTGGCGGAGGTAAAAATGATGATGACAAAACTGAAAAATGAAGGAACAAAGTGTAATGGACACTCAGCCTGCAGGGTCGTGTCAAAGCTCCATCTAACACGCGGTGCAAAATCTACAAAGCAGCACGGCACATTCTGTAGCTGCAGGTTCCGGCAATGAAGCTCGGTGATGACAGCATGAAAGTGTTACCTGGAACATCACTCTCAACCGTCCAATACAGCACTGTGAGACACACAACAGACAAGGTTGTCCTTTCACACAGGCTGCTGCTGTGGAGACGGGACAACTGACTGCACGGCCATGCACAGAAACACCGCAAACAATGGGGTCAACAAGGTAAGAGCTGGGTGCTTTTGTTTTTGGCTTCAGAGCGCTCTCCTTTTCCCCCCAACTTATGAAGACCCACTGAATGTTTACTTAAGGAACATCATTACCTCAAAGACTAATAAGCAGTCATTTTGGGTGTGCATAGCTCATTATTTCTTCGACAGATGCATGAGAGGTTGTTTTAGAGTATAACTGCAACAAGAGATGTGCCATCTATCAGCGGTGATGACAGAGAGGTCTATCTAATGACCATTAGCTGCTGCTTGACAGCACTGCTGGGAGGGCTACAGCCATACAATCTACAGCACTAAAGTTCCTCTGATGACTGATTAGCTTTGTAAAGTCTATATAAATCTGTAGCCAGTGAGACGTGAGAGAAAAAGGAGTGGACACGTCTCCGGAGAAACTTCAAACAACAAGAAGCATCATTTTCCAAGTGGAACGTCAGCAATGGAGTGGACAACATGGATCATCATTCTCTTTCTTAGGTTACAAATTGGTTTTCACTCTGCTCTTTAAAGTGTGATATTTCTTGTCGGCCATGATTAAGAGAACTTTTGTCTGGAACCAAAAATAGAGGACCACTGTAACACGGATGAATGGAAAAAAAAGTCTTTTGCAGTTTGAAAAAGAGGACCCTGTTATTTGTTGCCTTACCTTTGGGAATGGCAGACACAAAACGTTTTTTCCACCACGGTCTGTTCCGATCTGACTTCTCATCATCGCTGTCTTTCCTGTCCTCAGCCTGTGAATGGAAGTTAAAATATTAGACTTCGTACACACATTAGTTGATGTGATTTTAACCTGTGTTGTTGCATTAGTTAAAACTACAGCTAGTTACCTCTCCTTTGAGGGAGTCCTTGCTGGGAGATGAGGATGGTCCTAAGACGAAGGACCCAGATGGGTCACGCTCTTCGACCGCTACCCGTCGATTCAGGCCAGGGTCACTTGTGGGTCGGCGGCCGGGACACACAATGTCAGAACTGCGACTACGGACCAGCCTGTCGGGGAAAGAGTGGCGCTGCTTGGACTGTTCGAGCTCAGCCTGGACCAAGCAGTGCGGCGCAAAAAGAGAGTGGCGTGTTTCTGGTCCCAGAGCAGAGGCTTCTGGAATGGGGGGGTCAGGGGGAGGGTGAGGAGGTCTGGCATAATGCACTTTGGGTCTCACTATTGTTCCAGTAGAAGAACCTGCAACCGTAAAAGTTAAAGTATTTTGAGTGTATTTATACAATTTACATTTCAACAATTAAATTGGGAAGTATTGTAATTTATACATACAACTGATCAGGCTTCCCTAAACAGCAGGTCTCATTCTAGGTTTAAGTCCCTTTTGATTTTTCATAAAACTTACACTGTATTGAAATCTAATTAAGTAAAGTATTTTTACTAGTTTGGGAGGTCCTGCAACTAGTACTCTGGTGTGACATACTCCAGAAAATTCGGTACCTTCATTTTTGTGGTATATCACAAATTTACAGCTGATTGTATTGCTGATATTTGACATGGAGTAAATGTGCACACTTAAAATCATCTGATAAAACTGATGAAATTTTTAGTCTCCCCACTGATTCATTTTGGCCAACAAAGTAAAAAAGTAACTAACAGCAGTTTATTTGGGAGGAAGGGTGTAATCAATACTACATCTCAGTATTTACTTTTTACCATATGAGAATCCATCTTTAAAGTGGATGCAATGTAGACGGAATCTGAGTATTATGTGACGTCACGTCTGTTGGAAAAAGACAAAGAAAAATGGCAGACTGAGATGTTTCCCTGGAGATCAAAGAGTGCACTGATGAATATGTACTTTAAGAAGTGACAATCAGCTGAGATGCACTGCGCTTTCGCAAGTCCAGATATGCTACAGGCCCGGATGGCTGGATACACTGCAAGCCCAGTGGCGCTTAACTCGCTATCTAATTTTCAATATTAAACCAATATAGCAAAAAGAGTTCAGCTGCCTGATGAGTTGTAGTAGATCTCACAGTTATGTGCACACTGCACAACACTATCGACAAATATTTATGCTGCTTTTTATGCAGCATAGTGATGTGAGTAGTACATTCGAAGGAAGTGGTTTGCTTCAAAAAAGCATTTTAAGTATTTAATTACCAAATATGCAGTTGGGCTCTCCTGGGGAGAAGAAACTCAAAAATGTGATGTGCATCTTATTTTTTAAATATGATTTGTGGTATATAATCTTTAGATGGGTAATCTTTGACTTTTCCCCATGTTCTAGTATTACAAAAACAAAACAAAAAACAAACAAAAAACATTATACTGTTAAGTTAATCACATTTTAAACAGAATCATTATGGGCAATGTGTAGAATAGGCACCAAAGTGTTGCGATATGTATCTTACCGAGAGATAAGTGTATCGCCCAAGTACCAGCAACAAACATTAATATTAACTAGCATGTTGCCCGTGGGGATCCATGGGCTCTAGATTGGGTAGTGTTTATAAAATAGATGGCTAAGCAAAGTATGCATAATGAGTTGGAATAGTGTGTGAGCCCAGAATGTTTTTAGAACCTTCGACCTCAATAATTAGATGAGGAACTCAACCCAGTCATTTCCTGTTAATTATGTAAGTTTTTAATGTTAATTTATTGTATTAATGTATTTAGAAATTGTTTAGGTTGTTATCACATACACACTATTATTATTATTATCATAATTATTATATTTTATTATTAATTCTATTTTGTCATTGGATTTTTAAATGGACCACAATGGAAATAAGCGTTTTATAATAACCATTATTTACTGGTTAGTTAAATGGCTAATTTCTCCAAAATATTAGTCCTATCAACTTTGTTTTCACAGCGTTCATCCTTGACCCAAAATACGTAAACATAAAAACAGCAAATGTCAGCTGTCCCCAGTTGCATGCACACAGAGCTTTTTGTTTTTTTCTGCATTCTGCTGCACGCAGGTGCTTTTAATTTTTACACATGCACAAACAGAGACGTGGTGGAGGACATCAAAAGCAATACTTCAGTCAAGGTAACGACAACATGAAACAACTGACTAGACGACTTGAACTACAAAAACACAAATTAATAACACTAACAACACTGTTAAACTAACATGAACCATAATAACATTTAAAACCCCAAAACCCCGAAGTCCCATGGTGCATTACAGCACATTGTCCATTGTTTACTGGTTAGCTAAAATTGCTAATTTCTCCAAAAATATTTGTCTTATCAACTTTCTGTTCTTGCAGCATTCATCCTTGACCCAAAATACATAAGTATACCAAACGGAAAATGCCAGGTCTCCCTGGTTTCTGCGTGATATGTACGCATACAGAGGCCACTTGGCTATATTAGAGATATCTGACACAGCAGACCTGTGTGAGTGCTGTGTTACCCATCTGGTCATATCCAGCAGAGGTTTCATACAAAATCTGTTACAATATTATCCAGAGTTCTTTCCAATGTGATCTCAGCTAGCCTATATTTGTTGGGTGCGTCCACCAGTTTCTATTTTACTTCTGTTATTTTTTAGCACTTTCGCATAAAATTTGATTATAACTGCAGATATAAGATTGTGAATTCTTTATTTGAACACTAAGAAACCAAATTATAGTTGTGCTGAAATCTTTCCATGACTGTAAGATAAACAAAACTAAAATCAAATGTGACCACACCTTTCAATTCTAGCTGATATTTAAACTGCAGCCCCCCCGTAGTGAGACTAACTGTGGAATTCTTGACCCCACCCACCCAAATACATGTTTTTTGAAAAACTAAATCTTACTATTAAATCTACTAAGAGACAGAGTAACATCATATGTTTGCTGAACACCACCTGACTCAAACAGCAGCTGCTTAACACTGGAAGGAAAAAAAAACAGCAGAAGAAAAAAATCCAAATGTGGAGGAGGATGTTAAAGAGAGACATTAGTGGGAGATGAGCCCTAGGTGTAGGTAGGCCACCTGTTCCAAGGGTAGACTCCCTCTCTCCTGAAAAGCTTCCAAAGGCAACACTGTGCCATGAGCACAGTGTGACAAGGGGACAGAGCCAAAGAGCCTGGGGTGAGGTCTCTCAACCTGTCAGCTCTTCACCTTGCCACAGACATGCACAGCATTCCTCTCAATTTCAACTCACCACACACTGCAAACAAAACCCACGAGGGTAGAAACAGAAGACTGCAAAGGACAACATGGAACATTAACTGGACCAGATGAAACAACATTTCTGCACATTCCCCTTTAGTGCCACGTCCAGTAACTGGGGAAAAAACTCGTTGCAGTCTTCTTTTTAATTCCACACAGGTCATGCTGTTCTGCGTGCTCGCTACATTGGGAATTGGGTTTTAATGAGAATCATTTCTAGCTGAGTCTGGGTTCTGAGCTTTCTGGGAGTACAAATTACCTTCAGCAGATGAGAGGGGATCAAACATGGCCAGTAAGGAATCAGACTGTGAAGGCGGAGAGGTCAGATTGTGTGCCCCTGGAATAAGAATTGATAGGATAGAGTTACCAAGTTAATAATAAATAAAAACAGTTAATAATGTCAAACTAAAACGAGGATTAACCCCACCATACTACTGACAACATAAAATGTGTGACTAAAACTAAACCGCAGTTTGGTAGCAGGTGTTTAAGTGAGAGAGACTGATGGCTTTGGATATTGATACTTTGACCAGACAGACACGGGCCATTCGCTGGCCTAGTGGGGAATGTGACACTCTCCTACCGTGGCCTGTCTCCTCCCCATCTGGACTGGCCACAGAGTCCTTCCCTCCAAAGTCTGAGCTGCACTCTGACCGCAGGTCCTCGATTTTGTTTGGTATGTCTTCTGAAGTTGCACTGATACCTGCCATAACAAAAAAAAAAAAAAAAGAAAAAAAAGACACAAACAGCTTGTGTTGACAATTGGGACAAAAGTCGCAGAAATGTCACCTCTACATTGAGATGCTTCGGCTGTGCAGCTGCCTTGCTCAACCGTTCTCAAACAAAAGAGCTTATTTTTCTCTTAAGATTATGCTGTATTATATCTCGCACAGAGGTCTCTGCTGGGAACTTTAAATTGGTACCATAAGCTCCCATGGGTTAGGCGGATGACACAGGTAAGAATGATCATCAGATGCAGACTATCCATCGACTGGATAGTCTGGATCCCTTGGGAAGGCTTCCTGTGAACTGAGCCAGGAACGTCACTACTGCTTTTTAATTTAGTATACTACTTCATGTATGTCACTGTAGCAATTCAACCTGGGCCAAAAGAAACGCCAACCAACATTAACCCACATCAGACTGGAGAAAAAAAAAAAAAAAAAAAAAAAAAATAGAAACACCCACTGACCCATTTGTTTTTGATGTGATCTTTACTCCAAAAAACTAGCTTAGCTTCAACTCCATTGTTTTCTGTCCAAATCCTGGTGCTAAATTTGTTTTCATTTACACTTCTATTATTTATTAAGATCTTATTGTTTGTTCTCTTCAATTTGTACTAATTCAATGATATCTTGACCTTTCTGTGTTGATATTGATTTCACAAAAAAGAAAACTCAAACTACTCGACCTGGTTAAGAACACACTCAGCTTGTTTAAGTTGACCCAGTGCAGCGGTAGAAGGTACATTATGCATTATGTGATAAAAGCACCAAATTTTCAGAAGTATTACTATATGGCACAAAGTTTATTTTCAGGTATGCAGGCATTTCAATTGTGACCTCTGAAGGTCATGAGAGGTCACTGACCTCTACACCTGTTCAAGACGTCAAATGTTACAAAACTTTATTGTAATCAGACATTGTTTAGGGGTCCCTCACAAAGCAACAATTTTCCCCAAATAAGCAAAAAGGGGAGACTACTTCCAGTAATGTTCTCCTCTGGGTGACCAATCAACCACCACTTTTTTGCAATTAGAAGCCATCACAAGTACCTGTAAAAGAAAATAAGAGCATCAGAGTCTTCTCCCGTTAGGGTGAGGTTGCCTCGCCAACGGAGGGAGAGGAAAATGTGTCACTCTGGGGGACCTCTAAATCTTATCTGATTGAATTCAAGTTTGGTCTGCACCTATAAAACCCCAAGTGGACCAAAAACAACCAGAAGTCTCTCACAACTTTTATTTTTTCCACTATATAACATGAACAGCCCTATTGACCTCTAACAATATTAAATATTGACTGGCTCTGAGGAAATGACGTAAAATTGTATCTCAACACAACACAAATTTTGTTAAATCAAGAAACCTGTTAAAACATATTCACATGTTGCTTCACTGTGATAGGACTTTACATGTTCCACCACCAGTTATAGTGCAGCAGATTGGCAAAATACACTCAACAAAAATATAAACGCAACACTTTTGGTTTTGCTCCTATTTTGTATGAGATGAACTCAAAGATCTAAAACTTTTTCCACATACACAATATCACCATTTCCCTCAAATATTGTTGACAAACCAGTCTAAATCTGTGATAGTGAGCACTTCTCCTTTGCTGAGATAATCCATCCCACCTCACAGGTGTGCCAAATCAAGATGCTGATTAGACACCATGATTAATTAGTGCACAGGTGTGCCTTAGACTGCCCACAATAAAAGGCCACTCTGAAAGGTGCAGTTTTATCACACAGCACAATGCCACAGATGTCGCAAGATTTGAGGGAGCGTGCAATTGGCATGCTGACAGCAAGAATGTCAACCAGAGCTGTTGCTCGTGTATTGAATGTTCATTTCTCTACCATAAGCCGTCTCCAAAGGCGTTTCAGAGAATTTGGCAGTACATCCAACCAGCCTCACAACCGCAGACCACGTGTAACCACACCAGCCCAGGACCTCCACATCCAGCATGTTCACCTCCAAGATCGTCTGAGACCAGCCACTCGGACAGCTGCTGGAACAATCGGTTTGCATAACCAAAGAATTTCTGCACAAACTGTCAGAAACCGTCTCAGGGAAGCTCATCTGCATGCTCGTCGTCCTCATCGGGGTCTCGACCTGACTCCAGTTCGTCATCGTAACCGACTTGAGTGGGCAAATGCTCACATTCGTTGGCGTTTGGCACGTTGGAGAGGTGTTCTCTTCATGCATGAATCCCGGTTCACACTGTCCAGGCAGATGGCAGGCAGCGTGTGTGGCGTCGTGTGGGTGAGCGGTTTTCTGATGTCAGTGTTGTGGATCGGGTGGCCCATGGTGGCGATGGGGTTATGGTGTGGGCAGGCGTCTGTTATGGACGAAGAACACAGGTGCATTTTATTGATGGCATTTTGAATGCACAGAGATACCGTGACGAGATCCTGAGGCCCATTGTTGTGCCATACATCCAAGAACATCACCTCATGTTGCAGCAGGATAATGCACAGCCCCATGTTGCAAGGATCTGTACACAATTCTTGGAAGCTGAAAATGTCCCAGTTCTTGCATGGCTGGCATACTCACCGGACATGTCACCCATTGAGCATGTTTGGGATGCTCTAGACCGGCGTATACGACAGCGTGTACCAGTTCCTGCCAATATCCAGCAACTTCGCACAGCCATTGAAGAGGAGTGGACCAACATTCCACAGGCCACAATTGACAACCTGATCAACTCTATGTGAAGGAGATGTGTTGCACTGCATGAGGCAAATGGTGGTCACACCAGATACTGACTGGTATCCCCCCCCAATAAAACAAAACTGCACCTTTCAGAGTGGCCTTTTATTGTGGACAGTCTAAGGCACACCTGTGCACTAATCATGGTGTCTAATCAGCATCTTGGTATGGCACACCTGTGAGGTGGGATGGATTATCTCAGCAAAGGAGAAGTGCTCACTATCACAGATTTAGACTGGTTTGTGAACAATATTTGAGGGAAATGGTGATATTGTGTATGTGGAAAAAGTTTCAGATCTTTGAGTTCATCTCATACAAAATGGGAGCAAAACCAAAAGTGTTGCGTTTATATTTTTGTTGAGTGTAATTATGCATCTTTGTGACAAAAACATAAAATTTGCCATACATACATATTCAAAATGAACTATTTAGAATATGTATGCCAAGTTTATTTTCAGAAATGGGAGGCATCCCAGAGCTGACCTCTAATGACCTATGGGGTCAATGACCTCTGGAACCAATGTTATGCTTAAAGTACAATGCATCCAGAAAGTATACATAGCACTTCACTTTTCCACATTTTGTTATGTTACAGCCTAATTCTAAAACAGATGATTTATTTTTTTTTTTAACTCAAAACTGTACACACAATACCCATAATGATAATGTGAAAAAGGTTGTTTTTGCGGGGTACAGGGGTGGGAGAGATTTATGCAAATTTATATATTAAAAAAAACAACAACTAAGAAATCATGTACATAAGTATTCACAGCCTTTGCCATGACGCTCAAAATTGAGCTCAGGTTTATCCTGTTTCCACTGATCATCCTTGAGATGTTTCTACAGCTTAATTGGAGTCCACCTGGGGTAAATCCAGTTGATTGGACATGATTTGGAAAGACACACCTGTCTACATAGAAGGTTCCACAGTTGACAGTGCATGTCAGAGCACAAACCAAGCACGAAGTCAAAGGAATTTTCTGTAGACCTCTGAGACAGGATTGTCTTGAGGCATAAATCTGGGGAAGGGTACAGAAACATTTCTGCTGCTTTGAAGATCCCAATGAGCACAGTGGCCTCCATCATCCTTAAATGGAAGAAGTTGGGATCCACCAGGACTCTTCCTAGAGCTGGCCGCCCATCTAAACTGAACAACAGAGGGAGAAGGGCCTTAGTTAGGGAGGTGACCAAGAACCCGATGGTCATTCTGTCAGAGTTCCAGCATTCCTCTGTGGAGAAAGAAGAACCTTCCAGAAGGACAACCATCTCTATAAAAATCCACCAATCAGGCCTGTATGGTAGAGTGCCAGATGAAAGCCACTCCTTAGTAAAAGTCACATGGCAGCCTGCCTGGAGTTTGATAAAAGGCACCCGAAGGACTCTCAGACCATGACAAACAAAATTCTCTGGTCTGATGAAAAAATTTTAACTTTTTGGTGTAAATGCCAGGTGTCATGTTTGGAGGAAATCAGGCACCATCCTTACAGTGAAGCATGGTGGTGGCAGCATCATGCTGTGGGGATGTTTTTCAGTGGCAGGAGCTGGGAGACTAGTCAGGATTGACAGAAAGATAAATGCAAAGGAGTGGCTTCAGGACAATTCTGTGAATGTCCTTGAGTGGCCCAGCCAGAACCCAGACCTGAATCCAACTGAACATCTCTGGTGAGATCTGAAAATGACTGTGCACTGACACACCCCATCCAACCTGATGGAGTTTGAGAGGTGCTGCAAAGCTGCCCAAAGATAGGTGCACCAAGCTTGTGACATCATATTCAAGAAGACTTGAGGCTGTAATTGCTGCCAAAGGTGCAGCAACAATGTATTGAACAAACGATGTGAATACTTATGTACAAGCGATTTCTTATTTTTTATTTTTAATAAATTTGCAAAAATTTTGAGGGTACAACTTTGCATTTTGTCATTATGGGTGCTGTGAGTAGAATTCTGAGTGAAAAAAACTAATGTAGTCTGTCTTGGCCCAAATAATTCATATTTGTCCTGGGATGCTTGGAATGTGTATTCAATGACCATTTATCATGCCTGGGATGTCTAATTTTAACATTGCATCATTTGCTGTCCCACTGTATAGTCCAGACAGCCCCTAGCTTTTGATGTCTTCCAGCCAACCTGCTGCTCACAGCTGAACTGGTGGTGTAAAATGTAAAGTCCTATCATGATGAAGCGACATGTTTTGTTTGATCCAGTCAGTAAGTTTGAAACAAGTTTCTTGATTTAACAAAATTTGTGCTGTCTTAGTATAATCACTTGCCCACCATAGCCAGTCAATATTTAATTAATTGTCCCTGAAGTGTATTACTGTCATTTTCTACTCACAATAATAAAAAAAAAATCTCAAAGGTACTAATTCAACTTTTTCCACAACTCCCCCCAAAAAATCTGGGAATAAACGGGTTAATAATCCTGAAAATGTAGTGCTTTAATCACAAAAATCCACAAATATTTTGCCTATCTGCTACACAAACCCGAAGAGAGCAGGACAGGAAGATAAGTACCTGAGACAACACTGAGACCTGGTGTGCTGGGCCTTGAGCTGACCTCTCTGACCTCGGTGTCATCTGAGGTGCTGCCAACACCTGAGCAGCTCTCCAGTTCCTGCAGACGCTCCTCCTGCTTTAGGTCCGGGGCCTCTGTTAAAAAAAAAAAAAAAACACAAGGAAAAAAAACTATTTATTAAAAAACATCTGAGGTAAGAATGTTTGTATGCCCTCACTTCAATTGTGGATGCACACTGTCGTCATGGCAGTTTGCGACAGATTATTTACTTTCTACAGTGCTCCACCCACTGATAAGATTAAAGAGTAACCAAGTGCGCACATATGTATGAAATCAAATAAAGCATACATTATCATGTCTTATAACTGCCAAAGAAAATCGTAAAGCTAGTACGGCCAATTCTCTGGCTACCCAGTGGAGCTGTTGGGTTGAACCCAGAGGCTCCATATGAACAGCAGTACTCATTTGCATGCTCGTTAGAAATAATGTGTTGGTGAAGTGCTCTTCAGAGTGCAGTTTTCTGCTGCCTAGCCATGAAACAAGCGTTCTACTCCAAGCAAGCCTCCAACCGTGCTCTATTACCGAGCAGAACAGGGGCAGCAAATGGAACAAAAAGCAATCAAGACGCTCATGCATGTCATTTCAATGCAGCGGCGCATATTGAAATGGTGTACTACTTCAATTAACATAAGGCTCAGACTTTTCCAAGAAACACGTGCTGTTAATGAAACACTCAGCTGGTTTTCACAAAACACTGGTTTTCAAAAGCTCACTGTCAAAACTAGAAGGCCATGTAGAGCGCAAACATCCAACGATGACCAAAATGCTCAAACTTACTATATCAAAATAAGTAATAAAATAAAAATGTTTTAAAAGCATGCAACATTTTCTGGCTGTGATCACATTTTAACTATTTTCATTTCACCAAGTTTTATTACACGCCATTTATTACCAAGATGCTTCAGCTCACAATGTTAATTAATTTTAGAATTTGACTGGCGCCACCACAGATCCACCTCAAATTGTTACGGCATCCACTCTGAAAAAGGAAGTCGTAGCTCTGGAGATGACTGCTGTCAGGAGCATCGCTTGCACTGTGGTGGAGCCTCAACGTTGACAGTGTTTCTCTGTGCATAATCCTGCACACAGGTTCCTGAGTGTTGAGGGCTGGAGAAGGACAAGGGATGCCCATGTTTCACCTGCGTGCAGCAGGTAGCTGGTCATTTTAGATATGTGGGAATGGACTGGTTGTCTGCCTGGGTGGCTGCTAGGGGCCGGAAAAAAATTGATTCACGTCCGAATCGCGATTCTTATTTATTACGATTCTGAATCGATC
Source organism: Thalassophryne amazonica (assembly GCF_902500255.1). Taxonomy (NCBI): domain Eukaryota; kingdom Metazoa; phylum Chordata; class Actinopteri; order Batrachoidiformes; family Batrachoididae; genus Thalassophryne; species Thalassophryne amazonica. The sequence continues at coordinate 22,861,332 of NC_047107.1, forward strand.
CAAAATGTCCAAGAATCGAATTTTAAAAAGCATTTTTTTAAACATTTTCTTGCTTACTCACTGTGTGTACTGTTTGTCAGGCAACGGCTTCCGTACTGCAGCATTCCCGCGAGGGGAGGGTCCGGCATGCTTCAAACATTCGTGAGCTGCAGCTTAGCATGGCGGACGAAGAGTTAATTTAGCCAGCACCGTCTTTGCTGAAGGCAAATGTATGAGCGCATTTTGGATTTTATTATTTGCTGCGTAAGAAGGAGCTTGACATGACTTATGCAGTGTGCAAAATCTGCAAAATGAAAGTCAAGTACTTCGGAAACACTTCAAATCCGCAAGCCCACATGCTACGCCATCACCTGGAGCTAAAAGAGGGGAGCAGCGGTACCTGCCGACTACTGACCAGCGCTTCGCTAAACTGACAGCCAACTCTGAACGAGCAAAGTAGATAAGTAAATTTACATCTACAATCACTTGATTAACCTTGTAAAGCTGCATTTTCTTAAACATAAGCATTTTTTAAGTAATATAACTATTTCTCAGAGCTCTTTTAATCAAAAATCGATTCTGAATCGAATCGTCACCCCAAGAATCGGAATCGAATTGCGAGTTGTTGTACAATTCACATCCCTAATGGCTGCCATCCAGATCCCCAGCCACATCCCTGGTATCGTGAATGTGGCAAAGCACAGCACCAACACATGCTCCAAGACCTGACTTAACTTGAAGTCGGTACTTGGGCTGTCACGATTAGGAATTCTGAAGATGATTAATTGTCAGACAAATAATTGTGATTGACAAATATGTCTATTTTTTTCCTTCTTTATATTCTACTATCGTAGTATAATTAGCTTTAATGATACACATTCTGTGCTGTACACTTTAATGAATAAGAGCAATTTAATGATGTTTTGAACATCAAGAAACTCACATTCGCCAAGAGCCAGTTGACAGGGTGCACCAGCTGGTGATTGTGCTGGTGTGGTCTTTCCAAGTTTGGCGTATTGCTGTGGATAGTGGGTCTGTAGATGTTTCAGATTTGTTGTGTTGGCGCTTTTGACCGGCACTTTTTTATGGCAAAGTTTACATATGGAACCAGAACCTCCTCATCCTCCATGTTATTATCCAAGCCTTGCTAACCATCCGACCAAGACGAGAGGGAAACAGAGTGAGTGAGGCAGTGAGGCAGCGATGCTGCATGCGGCTGCTGCTGCAGCGCGATGATGTCAGATTCTGAGTTGTTTTATGCAACTTTGTGGATAAAATAAATAATTCATGGTAATCACGAATATGAAAAATGTGCACGAATATGAAAAATAATCACGATTGGCGAATATTGTAATAATTGTGCCCTAGTCAAGTCCTATATAGGTCTGGCACCCTTTTGTGGCAGTGCTTATCCCTGGGTTCTGTAACATGAAACAGATAACAGCCTACGACTCCTCCTGGATGGGATACCCGTCCACTGCAGAGTACTTTCTCAGGCAGAACCAGCACCTATTTACATCTGGGGGACTTGTTCAAGAACACAGGCAGGTTGCATGATCAAGAATTAAAACCAGGTCTACATAATGGTCACCAAACTCCTTATCACACTGAGCTGCTTAACTCTGGAATAGGTACAACTTTTTTCCAAGTTCAATAAAAATCTATCATCAATTCACAAAATGGCCCACCTTGCTCTGGTATTCAAGAGAAAATTTAATTGGCTAATGTGCTGCACGTTTTTTCACAAGCTCTAGTGAAATTTGATCAGCTCATTTACTGCCAGAGAGTAAAGGTGCACTGACACGAGCATGCCTTTGACTCACGCACTAGCATGAACTGTGTCAAGCCGGAGAGTAAACTCATCTTTAAGGGGTGCAGACAGGACGCCAGAGGTGCACCAGTGCGTGCTATTGCGCACAGAGAATTTTGAGATGTTCAAAAAAAATCTTTCATGCACAAATGTCGTGCTATGTGGCATGATCTAATCTCCAACACGACATGCAGCTTGTCAAGCGGAGTAAAAAAGAAGTGAACAGAGCGAGTGGTGATGTCAGCGGATCGCAGAGTGCAGCTCATCTGAAGGATTATAACAAGAAGTTAAATCTGTTATAAACATACTTTAACAGCTGCACACAAGAAGGAAAGAACATGCAACTGTTTTAATCAAGCCATGACAATGTAAACATGACAAATAATTACCTTTTTAGGCAGCTCAAAATGCTTTCTGCAAGTAGTTAGGCTCCGGCTGCAGCCTCCTCCATGATTCAGGATGCGATTAGAGCCGTTTTCAACAGCCAATTTGGAGAAAAAAAAAAAGTATCCCCCACAAAATAATTATTTTATATATGCGGCGTCCAACACAGAGCACGTGGCAGCTGGTGGAACAAAGAACAGCGTCCAGCTGTGAACACAGCGGGTGGGATTGTCACGACAACATTCGTGCTATTCTGTGAGTCAGGCATGCTCATGTCAGTGCACCTTCAGACAGGAGTGGACCTATGCAAAGTGGAATAAAATAAACTACTGCGTTGCTCATGGGGATCCATGGGCTCTAGAGTGGATAGTATTTATAAAATAGGCATATGACATTTTTCAAGGGTGGTAATAAATTGTGCAATGTTTCTATAATGAGTTGGAATGGTGTGAGTACAGAATGTTTTTATAACCTTAGACCTCAACAGTTTTTAGAAGAAGAACTCAACCCTTTTATTTACATTTTTTATGTTAATTTACTATCTTAGTGCATTTTTAAATTGTTTAGGTTCTTGTTATCATATGCACCAGTGGTGTCAAAAGTATTCCAGAAAGGGCCAAGAGGGTGCAGGTTTTCTTTGCAACCACTGACTCCAGCAGGTGATTTCACTGATGAACTCATCCCATCTGCTCAAAGTGATGTTAATCAGTGTATGGCTTTGATCAAGCAAAAACTAGGGAGAGCTGACATTTTTCATTTGGTATGCTTATATATTTTTGGTAAAGGATGAATGCTGTGAAAATGGAAAGTTGACAGGACAAATATTTTTGGAGAAATCAGCAATTTTAGCTAACCAGTAAACAATGGGCATTGTTCTGCACTGCAGCATGGGAGTTCACAGGTTTGAGGTTTTAAATGGTGTTATTGTGGCTCAAATTAGTTTAACATTGTTGTTAGTGTTATTGTTTCATTGTATTTTTGTGGTTCAATTGTTTTTTTCAGTTTTGTTAAGTTTTATGTTGCTCTTACATGACTGAGTTAAGTCTCATGTTGGTACAATCAGTGAAAACTGTTGCGATTTTAATGTCTTCAGCCAATGTCTTTTTTTTTGGTCAAATTAAAAGCACCTGCTTGCAGCAGCTGTGTGTGCATGCAACTTCAATCGCAGAGAAACTGTGGACAGCTGACATTTGCCGTTCGGTATGCTTATGTATTTTGAGTCAAGGAAGAATGCTGCCAAAATGGAACAGTGATAGAACAAATATTTTAGGAGAAGCTACAAACTGAACAACGGATGTTGCTAACTACATTATGGACTCACACGCAAAAACAGAAAGTTGATAGGACATATATTTTTGGAGAAATTAGCAATTTTAGCTAACCAATATTTTTATTCTCAACCTCAGCAATATGTGACTGTTGAGGACCTGGTTCCAGTATAGGAGAAACCATATTTGAAGGGGGAAAAAAAATGCATCAATGGTTCATTCATTGCTGACTGAGTGTGATGTTAGACAGGATGATAGCGAAGCACAATGATGAGTGCAGATAACATTACACACTAGGAGTGTGAGTCTCGGAGTATCTCACAATTCGATTAGATTCCCATTCATGAGTTCACAAAAGATTTTCCATTCAAAACTCAATTTTCGATTCTAAATCAATTGAGTACATAGAGCTGCTAATTTCAGGATCTATTCAAGTGTGCTGCAGTGAGCCAAGAAAGGTGGTATGGCAAATAATGCCATGAGAGCAAAGCGTGTCTAAGATTATATTGTTTTATATTTGGAAAAAGGAAATGTCAACAAAACTATGAATAAATGTATTTGTTTTCCACGACACAGTAGGGGTGCAGGTCTTTTGAAATGAAACAGGTGATGGATTAGTGATTCTTTTTGCACATTCAGAATTCACTGGAAGATTGTTAAAGTGATGGTGTGCGCACTGGTCAGTTCCTAGTACATGTTTATGGTATATACATCATAATAGAACTCTGATTTGTTTCAGTACGCAGCTTGTGACCTCTCAATAGGTACAATTAGGATAATGTAGAAAGTCCAGGGACAGGTTTTTGCAATGTGTTAACAACATTAGTGTAATTTATAATGATTTGCAGTAAGAATACAATATCCGTGATGTGTTTTGCAATTAAATGTAACTTACATTTCTGATGAATTGTGCGATGAATGTTGCGAAATATCTGTGATGAATTAACTTATGTTGTGAAATAAAATATCATACCAAGATATATTGTTGTGTTGTGAATCTCATAGTTTTGATACTGCACAGACTGCAAAAATACAACCCCTGGCAAAAATTATGGAATCACCGGCCTCGGAGGATGTTCATTCAGTTGTTTAATTTTGTAGAAAAAAAACAGATCACAGACATGACACAAAACTCAAGTCATTTCAAATGGCAACTTTTTGGCTTTAAGAAACACTATAAGAAATCAGGAAAAAAAAATTGTTGCAGTCAGTAACGGTTACTTTTTTAGACCAAGCAGAGGGAACAAAATATGGACTCACTCAATTCTGAGGAATAAATTATGGAATCACCCTGTAAATTTTCATCCCCAAAACTAACACCTGCATCAAATCAGATCTGCTCGTTAGTCTGCATCTAAAAAGGAGTGATCACACCTTGGAGAGCTGTTGTACCAAGTGGACTGACATGAATCATGGCTCCAACACAAGAGATGTCAATTGAAACAAAGGAGAGGATTATCAAACTCTTAAAAGAGGGTAAATCATCACGTAATGTTGCAAAAGATGTTGGTTGTTCACAGTCAGCTGTGTCTAAACTCTGGACCAAATATAAACAACATGGGAAGGTTGTTAAAGGCAAACATACTGGTAGACCAAGGAAGACAAAGCGTCAAGACAGAAAACTTAAAGCAATATGTCTCAAAAATCAAAAATGCACAACAAAACAAATGAGGAATGAATGGGAGGAAACTGGAGTCAACCTCTGTGACCGAACTGTAAGAAACCACCTAAAGGAAATGGGATTTACATACAGAAAAGCTAAACGAAAGCCATCATTAACACCTAAACAGAAAACAAACAAGGTTACAATGGGCTAAGGAAAAGCAATCGTGGACTGTGGATGACTGGATGAAAGTCATATTCAGTGATGAATCTCAAATCTGCATTGGGCAAGGTGATGATGCTGGAACTTTTGTTTGGTGCCGTTCCAATGAGATTTATAAAGATGACTGCCTGAAGAGAACATGTAAATTTCCACAGTCATTGATGAAGTTTACGTTGATATTTTGGACACTTTTCTTATCCCATCAATTGAAAGGATGTTTGGGGATGATAAAATCATTTTTCAAGATGATAATGCATCTTGCCATAGAGCAAAAACTGTGAAAACATTCCTTGCAAAAAGACACATATGGTCAATGTCATGGCCTGCAAATAGTCCGGATCTTAATCCAATGGAAAATCTTTGGTGAAAGTTGAAGAAAATGGTCCATGACAAGGCTCCAACCTGAAAAAAGCTGATCTGGCAACAGCAATCAGAGAAAGTTGGAGCCAGATTGATGAAGAGTACTGTTTGTCACTCATTAAGTCCATGCCTCAGAGACTGCAAGCTGTTATAAAAGCCAGAGGTGGTGCAACAAAATACTAGTGATGTGTTGGAGCGTTCTTTTGTTTTTCATGATTCCATAATTTATTCCTCAGAATTGAGTGGGTCCATATTTTTTTCCCTCTGCCGTTACTGACTGCCACAATTTTTTTTTTCCTGATTTCTTATAGTGTTTCTTAAAGCCAGAAAGTTGCCATTTGAAATTACTTTAGTTTTGTGTCATGTCTGTGATCTGCTTTTTTTCTACATCCTCCGAGGCCGGTGATTCCATAATTTTTGCCAGGGGTTAATAAGTTGTTGAAATATTATTAACTCTAGTAATTTCACCATGCGTAACAAGCATGTTACTCTGATGTGCAATGCAATACTACCAGAAGGAATCTCAAAAACATCATCATTTTTGCGACATACCATCTTGAGATGTGTAAGAATACATGGCAAAAATATGAATTTGATTAACAATTACCTCCATTGTCATTTGGGGTGTCGAAAATCACCATATTTTAAGGCTTTTTGAAAATTAGCACAATTCTAGCAACCATAAATTTGCCATAAAACAACTTTATATATGATATAACTTAATAGCAATGCTCAATCACATCAGAAGTCATGGTAAAACAAATATGACCGCCATAGCACATTTCCTTGATTTTGGCACTATCAGAAATATGACAGATAAGTCAAATTATGGGTTTGCTACCATTTTGAGGCCTTTATAGATGGCAGATCATACCAGATACACCATAATTTTCCAACTCTCCACAAAAAAGTTAGCCTAGGACGCACAGTTTCAATGCAGTGACATTAGCAGAAGTCTAGTTATTGACGTCCAAAGTTGGTAGAAAACACCGTTTTCACAAAATGTGAAAATTTCGAGTTTTCAAGACAGAGACCTAATATTTGGCATTTTGCCATAAGTTTGTAATAGGAACAACATATTAAATTTGCAGACCAGGGCTGAGAGGTGACCTGGGAATTTTTTTCTAACTGGTTGATTTCACACGGAATCAACCAGTTAGAAAGTACATTCTTTCTAAGAACAATGAACTTTTAATCCTGAAGAATATTCAACATTGGAATTGAAATGTGAAAAACAAATCAGTGACTCATATTAAAAAAAAAAAAGAGTCATACATCAGTGGGAAGCGGAACACAACAGAAGAAATCATTCAAAATTTGCAATGTTTTTATATCTATTGTAAGAGCCACAACTAGAACCAGTTTAAGTTGAAGTTAAATGTGATGCAAGTGTCATATTTCATTATTTTGTGTTACATTTTACATCTTTTGATGTTACACATAGGTCATAAATAATGTTTAAAATGTTAAAAACAATTAAACATTAATATTGGATAGATGGAGCATTTGCTCATAAATGTACATGCAATAGTACACATTCCTTTTTTATTAAAAATTTTTGAACTGATTATAGCTCATCATTCATCTTAAATGAGGAGTTTACCCTGCAGAGTGTTTTTTTTTTTTTGGTTGTTTATTTTTACTAGTTACATGATGTGTCATGCCAGACCGGTGTCGCAGACTGAACGGTCCGCCCCTAAAAATCAGTCTGCCTTTTGCATCTACGCATGCGTCAAAGCAATCAGATGGATTAATGGGATTATTAACCATTAGATGATAAAGGTAAAACCTCTTAAATCATTCTAAAGTCAGTTTTGAGCAGAAATGAAGATGTTTTAAGCAGAAAGGAGGAGAAATTCCGTGACACTTTGAAATGTCTGTTGCACAGTGAACGCATCAGCTAGCAGCTCGTTTAGCCGCGGCGCTCTGATCACTTCCGCCACCTTTTATGATAAAATAATGCTGAATTTATGTTGAAATAATTGTGATACTAAAGCTTCAGATATCTGTTGCAGAGATAGATGATGAGTGGTGTGCAGTCTGAAGCAGAAACAAGGTGTTAATCCATGAACCACGTCATCAGGGGGAACCAGTTTTTTGGGGGACCGTTTGGTCTGCGACACTGGCTTCAATACTTTGTTACAAACTAAGTTTGTTTGATTTTTGTGCAGATTTTTACAGCATATCATAAAACATCACTCTGTACAGATTAAGAATCATTATAGGCAGCATCACTTTCGGCGAACTTCCCCTCCATGAAATCTTACACCAATTCATATAAAACTTTATAAATTGGTGGTGTTATTTGCCTAAACTGACATGCAGCCGTCTGATCTCATATGGAGACAGTGATTCAACAGAAATGTGGGTCGGTACAGTTTGGATTTTATTTTTTCTCAGTTTGAAAGAAAAAAGTAAGTGAACAAATTCCATTTATTCATCTAATATTTCTAGATGGAGTGATGTAGTACTTCAACTGGCTGGTTCATCCCTCACACACAGAGCAGGCTGACCCCGCCTCCAAACCAGGACACAGAGAGGAGTGCAACTCACTGAAAAGTTAGTGACTGCATTTACGGAAGTGAGAAGAAACAAATAAAACAGACCACTTTATTTTAAAAATCAATTTTTGAATGTTTTGAATCAATTGTGAATTATTAAAGCGCACAACATTAGGGAATAAAATGTCAAATGAGTTGACTATTCTAAATAAATAAATAATTGTAAAAATACTGACGTATTGTTTATTTTTGCTGCCATATGCCCTGATTTCACACTCAGAAACAGGAACCTGTCAGAAAACCTGATTTCGATGACATCAGGCCACGCCTCTCCAGACGCTCCACTGAAACGAGGGAAAACTGATTTTTTTACAGTGTGAAATCAATGTTTTTTGTGGACTTTGATGGTGAATTTGTCAAAATTGTTACAATCTGTGTTTTATGAGGATGCACTAAAACAACTAGCGATGTTTATTAGATGGACAAATTTTCCAAAGTTAATATTTTAAGGAGGAACGTGAGGTTTTTTGTTTTGTTCTTTTGAGTGCCTCTAGGACAGAGTGCAGAAATGAAGCTGAGCATAGTGTGAGAATGGTCTTCAAAAAAAACAGATTAAACCACAGATTTTATCCTTTCCATTCATTTTGAGAAGGAGAACTCTCAAAGTGTGTTGCCTCTTCCAAAAGCGTAGAACCAGCCATGTTTGTGGTTTCAGCCGCAGCATCACACCATACTAAGCTAAGATGCTACGTGTGGGACGCCGGCAAGTCTCGCTGAGGAAGCTGCTTCTGTGATCCATTCGGACAGAAAGGAGAGAACCAGTGACCACTGTTAACAGGAGAGCAGTGACATGGTACAGGTCCTACCCCTTTGAGATATTGGCTAAGCTGAGCTAAACCAACAGCTAAACTAAACTAAGCTAAGCTAATGGGAGCCCCAGCATGTCTAGAGAAGGCTGATGGAGGACCGCTGTTTTTCTGTGGACAAAAGACAGCGCCACACAGTGGAACAATAATTCTACATGGCTCTGTGTACAAACACAACAGGAGTGAAATCAAAGACACCACTTTCACAGTATGTAATCATTTTTATTCAGTCATAATGAGATGTATGCAATGTTTTTTTTTCTGAATACACTGCAGGTTACAAGGAGATGGAGACGGACATATTTGATTGCAAAATACAATCATTTGACTTGAACGCCAAATTAAAGCCATATTAAATCTATATTACATTTATAGGCAAAAGCAAAAAATTCAAATCCAAACTACAAGTTAGCCCCTTCAATGTAATCCTCTTGGAGTCTAATGCACTTTCCCATCCTTCTCTGCCACGCTTGCATGCACTCCTGGAAGGATTCTTCCAGGATTCTCCGCAGCTCTGTCGTCACGGTCTTTTTGATGCCGTGCACATCTTCAAAATGATGACCAGAAGGATCGCTGCATGCAAGGGTGTCAGGACATCCTCGAGCGTCTTGAAACTGAACCAAACTTGTTAGGGAGAGTCATCACCAGTGATGAGTCATGGATCTTTGAGTACGACCCAGAGACCAAATGCCAGAGCCTTCAGTGGAAGACCCTGAATTCACCAAGGCCGAAGAAAGCAAGACAGTTGAAGTCCAAACTCAAAAAGTCATGTTGATCGCATTCTTCGATGTGAGGGGCATCATCCACTGCGAGTTCTTGCCACAGGGCCAGACGATCAACCAGCATGTCTACAAAGAGATACTGCAGCGTTTGCTTCATTCAGTGCGCGAGAAGAGGCAAGAGTTGGGCAACACAACTCGTGGGTGCTTCACCATGACGAACGAACCTGTCCACACTGCCCTGAGTACCTGAGAGATCCTGGCCCAGAAGAACATCACTGTACTGGAGCAACTTCCCTACTCGCCTGACCTGGCTCCATGTGATTTTTTTTCCTCTTCCCCAAGCTCAAGGGGGTCATCAAGCGAACCCATTTTGAAGATGTGCATGACATCAAAAAGGCCGTGATGACAGAGCTACAGAGAATCCTGGAAGAATCCTTCCAGAAGTGCATGCAAGCGTGGCAGAGAAGGATGAGAAAGTGCATTAGACTCCAGGGAGATTACTTTGAAAAGGATAACTTGTAGTTTGGATTTGAAATACATTTTTGTGACACCAGTCCTGGAACTTTTCTGACATACCTCATATATTTTATTTATACACTCAACAAAAATATAAACGCAACACTTTTGGTTTTGCTCCCATTTTGTATGAGATGAACTCAAAGATCTAAAACTTTTTCCACATACACAATATCACCATTTCCCTCAAATATTGTTCACAAACCAGTCTAAATCTGTGATAGTGAGCACTTCTCCTTTGCTGACATAATCCATCCCACCTCACAGGTGTGCCATATCAAGATGCTAATTAGACACCATGATTAGTGCACAGGTGTGCCTTAGACTGCCCACAATAAAAGGCCACTCTGAAAGGTGCAGTTTTGTTTTATTGGGGGGGGGGGGATACCAGTCAGTATCTGGTGTGACCACCATTTGCCTCATGCAGTGCAATACATCTCCTTCACATAGAGTTGATCAGGTTGTCAATTGTGGCCGGTGGAATGTTGGTCCACTCCTCTTCAATGGCTGTGCGAAGTTGTTGGATATTGGCAGGAACTGGTACACGCTGTCGTATACGCCGGTCCAGAGCATCCCAAACATGCTCAATGGGTGACATGTACGGTGAGTATGCCGGCCATGCAAGAACTGGGACATTTTCAGCTTCCAAGAATTGTGTACAGATCCTTGCAACATGGGGCCGTGCATTATCCTGCTGCAACATGAGGTGATGTTCTTGGATGTTGGCACAACAATGGGCCTCAGGATCTCGTCACGGTATCTCTGTGCATTCAAAATGCCATCAATAAAATGCACCTGTGTTCTTCGTCCATAACAGACGCCTGCCCACACCATAACCCCACCGCCACCATGGGCCACTCGATCCACAACACTGACATCAGAAAACCGCTCACCCACACGACGCCACACACGCTGTCTGCCATCTGCCCTGAACAGTGTGAACCAGGATTCATCCGTGAAGAGAACACCTCTCCAACATGCCAAACGCCAGCGAATGTGAGCATTTGCCCACTCAAGTCGGTTACGACGACGAACTGGAGTCAGGTCGAGACCCCAATGTGGACGACGAGCATGCAGATGAGCTTCCCTGAGACGGTTTCTGACAGTTTGTGCAGAAATTCTTTGGGTGTGCAAACCGATTGTTTCAGCAGCTGTCCGAGTGGCTGGTCTCAGACGATCTTGGAGGTGAACATGCTGGATGTGGAGGTACTGGGCTGGTATGGTTACACGTGGTCTGCAGATGTGAGGCTGGTTGGATGTACTGCCAAATTCTCTGAAACGCCTTTGGAGACGGCTTATGGTAGAGAAATGAACATTCAATACACGAGCAACAGCTCTGGTTGACATTCCTGCTGTCAGCATGCCAATTGCACGCTCCCTCAAATCTTGCTACATCTGTGGCATTGTGCTGTGTGATAAAACTGCACCTTTCAGAGTGGCCTTTTATTGTGGGCAGTCTAAGGCACACCTGTGCACTAATCATGGTGTCTAATCAGCATCTTGATATGGCACACCTGTGAGGTGGGATGGATTATCTCAGCAAAGGAGAAGTGCTCACTATCACAGATTTAGACTGGTTTGTCAACAATATTTGAGGGAAATGGTGATATTGTGTATGTGGAAAACGTTTTAGATCTTTGAGTTCATCTCATACAAAATGGGAGCAAAACCAAAAGTGTTGCATTTATATTTTTGTTAAGTATATATATATATATATATATATATATATATATATATATATATATAAAATTTCTTTATAGAAATAAATGTAATATTTTGTTATTTTCACAAATTATTTGATAAAAATGATTTTGGTCGTTTAGTGGGGCCAGCTTTTTATACTTTATTTAAATATGGCAGGGGTGGTGGCCAAGTGGTTAATGTGCTTGGTTTCAGTGCAGAAGGTTCCGGGTTCAAATCCCACCCCTGCCACATTTCTCCATGTAATGTGGAGTTGCGTCAGGAAGGGCATCTGGCGTAAAACCTGTGCCAATTCAACATGCAGATCCACCTTGGATTTGCTGTGGCGACCCCAAGTGCAAACAAGGGAGCAGCCAAAGGGACTTACTATTTTAAATATACTACTGACTATAATATATAATAATAGACTATAATATACTATAGACTATAATAGACTATAAATACTAACTAGGCTATAATGTGTTGGCATTGTCCAAAAAACACAAAGAAAGGATGAACACTTGGTAAGAATATTATTAAAGAATCTTTGATGAATTGTTATATTCCATGGGTTGCATGAATGGGGTGAAGTCTGCTATCAGTAATCAACTTATCAGCGACATCAGGGCTTGCACAAGTTAAAAAGTTGGAAGTAATACTTCATAATCAGGCATATCATTTTTTCAAAGATAGTGTTGACTGGAGTGAGATATGGCCTTAAGGATAAGTATCACACTTCTGACAAAAGATACAGCAAATAAGGTTGCAAAATGTGACCATCATCTGACCTGTACTCACTGTTGGGAAAGTGTAAGTACACGGACCCACAACAGGGGGCGCAAATGAACGGACAATGGAATAGGTCAAATAACAACACTTTACTGTTGCGAACGTGCACAACAAACAACAGATTACAACAATGGACAAAATTCAATTCACACAGGTGTCGTGTGGGCAGGCTCCAAGATAGGAGACGCCTGTCCAAAGCAGAACCGGAACCACACGATTTCCTCCGCCACCAGACCCCAGGAATACTGGAACCGCCAAGTCCCGAACTCCCAGGTGGCCACTGCCTCCGCGTATCGGACCTGGTACTGCTGGCGAGGAACAAAAAACAATTAAATGAGGGAGAGTTTTGCACCCAGGAATCCGTATAGCAGGAATGCTACCTCCACCTCTCGTTGGAACAGTAGTCCACACTAACAACGCACAAGTCACAAAAATACTGTCAAAACAGTCAGCTGAGGTACGTTACCTTCCAGGTAGAACGATATCTCGGCAAAGAGGTGGAGACGTCGTCCTGCTGATATACTTCTGCCGATCAGATGATTGGTAACAGCTGTTGCAGGTGATGCGTGACAGCTGTCACCCTGGCTGCTCCTGTGAGGCGGCTGCGCCCTCTGGTGCCTGGAGCCCGCACTCCAGACAGGGCGCCCTCTGGTGGTGGGCCAGCAGTACCTCCTCTTCTGGCGGCCCACACAACAGGACCCCCCCCTCAACGGGCGCCTCCTGGCGCCCGACCAGGCTTGTCCGGGTGGCGGCGGTAGAAATCGGCCAGGAGGGCCGGGTCCAGGATGAAGCTCTTCTTCACCCAGGAGCGTTCTTCAGGTCCGTACCCCTCCCAGTCCACCAAATACTGGAAGCCCCGGCCCATCCTACGGACATCCAAAAGCCGGCGTACAGTCCAAGCCGGCTCGCCATCGATGATCCGGGCAGGGGGCGGTGCCGGGCCCGGAGTACAGAGGGGTGAGGTGTGATGTGGTTTAATCCGGGACACGTGAAATACAGGATGGATCCGCAGTGAGGCCAGCAGCAGAAGCCTCACTGCGGCTGGACTGATGACCTTCTGGATCTTGAAGGGGCCGATGTAACGGTCCTGTAACTTGGGGGAGTCCACTTTGAGGGGGATGTCTCTGGTGGATAACCACACCTCCTGCTCTGGCCGATACGCAGGGGCCGGGGGCCGCCGAAGGTCTGCATGGGCCTTTGACCTCATCCGGGCCCTCAGCAAGGCAGAACGGGCGGCACGCCACACCCGACGGCACTTCCATAGGTGGGCCTGGACCGAGGGCACACCGACCTCTCCCTCAACCACTGGAAACAAAGGAGGTTGGTACCCCAGACATACCTCGAAAGGGGAGAGGCCGGTGGCTGACGACACCTGGCTGTTATGGGCATACTCGATCCAGGCCAGATGGGTACTCCAGGCGGCCGGGTGCGCGGCTGTCACGCAACGCAGGGCCTGCTCCATCTCCTGATTGGCCCGTTCTGCTTGCCCGTTGGTCTGGGGATGGTACCCGGATGAGAGACTCACCGTGGCCCCCAGTTCCCGGCAGAAGCTCCTCCAGACGTGCGAGGAGAACTGGGGACCGCGATCGGAGACGGTGTCTGTTGGGATCCCATGCAGCCGAACGACGTGGTGAACCAGGAGGTTCGCTGTCTCCTGGGCCGTCGGGAGCTTCGAGAGGGCCACGAAGTGGGCCGCCTTGCAGAATCGGTCCACTATCGTGAGGATGGTGGTGTTGCCCTGGGACGGCGGGAGGCCCGTGACAAAATCCAGGCCGATGTGGGACCAGGGGCGATGGGGCACGGGCAGCGGCTGGAGCAGACCCGAAGCCCTGCGATGGTCAGCCTTGCCCCTGGCGCAGGTGGTGCAGGCCTGGATATAATCCCGGACGTCGGCCTCTAGGGACGCCCACCAGAAGCGCTGCCGGACAACTGCCACGGTTCTTCGCACCCCTGGATGATAGGAGAGCTTAGAGCCGTGACAGAAGTCCAGGACTGCAGCCCTAGCTTCTGGTGGGACGTAAAGTCTGTTCTTCGGCCCAGTTCCGGGGTCCGGGCTTCGTGCCAGGGCCTCCCGGACGGTTCTCTCTACGTCCCAGGTGAGGGTGGCCACGATAGTGGACTCCAGGATGATGGGTTCCGGTGGATCCGACAACTCCGTTTTGACTTCATCTTCATGTACCCGGGACAAGGCATCCGATCTCTGGTTCTTGGTCCCGGGACGGTAGGTGATCCGGAAGTCAAAACGGCCGAAGAACAGTGACCAGCGGGCTTGCCTGGGATTCAGCCGCTTGGCGGTCCTGATATACTCCAGGTTCCGGTGGTCAGTGAAAACCGTGAATGGCACGGACGTTCCCTCCAACAGATGTCTCCACTCTTCAAGAACCTCTTTCACCGCAAGGAGTTCTCGATTGCCGACGTCATAATTCCGTTCGGCCGGGGTCAACCTGCGGGAAAAATAGGCACACGGGTGAAGGACCTTATCGGTCTTCCCGCTCTGGGAAAGCACAGCTCCTATCCCTGAGTCCGAGGCGTCCACTTCAACCACTAACTGGCGACTAGGATCGGGCTGCACCAGAACGGGTGCAGACGAGAAGCGCCGTTTCAACTCCTTGAACGCGGCATCGCAACGATCCGACCAGGTGAAGGGGACTTTTGGTGAGGTCAGGGCTGTCAGGGGGCTAACTACCTGACTGTAGCCCTTAATGAACCTCCTGTAGAAATTAGCAAAGCCGAGGAACTGTTGCAGCTTCCTACAGCTAGTGGGTTGGGGCCAGTCTCTCACCGCCGCAACCTTGGCCGGATCAGGAGCGACGGAGTTGGGGGAGATGATAACCCCAGGAAGGACAAAGATGTGCGGTGGAACTCACACTTCTCGCCCTTCACAAGCAGCCGGTTCTCCAACAACCGCTGCAGGACCTGACGTACATGCCGGGCATGAGTCTCAGGATCCGGAGAAACGATGAGTATATCGTCTAGATATACGAAGACGAATCGGTGCAGGAAATCCCGCAAGACATCATTAACCAAAGCCTGGAACGTCGCGGGGGCGTTTGTGAGGCCGAACGGCATGACCAGGTACTCAAAGTGACCTAAGGGGGTGTTAAATGCCGTCTTCCACTCGTCTCCCTTCCGGATCCGAACCAGGTGATACGCATTTCTAAGATCCAATTTAGTGAATATTCGGGCTCCATGCAGGGGCGTGAACACTGAATCCAACAGGGGCAACGGGTATCGATTGCGAACCGTGATTTCGTTCAGTCCCCTGTAATCAATGCATGGACGAAGTCCGCCGTCTTTTTTACCCACAAAAAAGAAACCTGCACCCATCGGGGAGGTGGAATTCCGGATCAACCCGGCGGCTAAAGAGTCCCGGATGTAGGTCTCCATTGATTCGCGCTCAGGTCGGGAGAGGTTGTACAGCCTGCTGGACGGGAACTCACCGCCTGGAACCAAATCAATGGCACAATCGTACGGACGGTGGGGGGGAAGGGTGAGCGCCAGATCCTTACTGAACACATCTACAAGGTCGTGGTACTCCACTGGCACCGTCCCTAGATTGGGCGGGACTCTGACCTCCTCCTTAGCCTGGGAACCGGGAGGAACCGAGGAACCTAAACATACCCAATGGCAGGTCTCGCTCCACTGAACCACTACCCCGGACGGCCAATCGATCCGGGGATTGTGTTTCAACATCCAGGGGAAGCCTAAGATCACACGGGAGGTAGCAGGTGTCACAAAAAACTCGATCTCCTCCCGGTGATTTCCTGACACCACCAGAGTTACTGGTGGTGTCTTATGTGTGATTGGAGGGAGTAGGGAGCCATCTAGTGCTCGCACCTGCACAGGCGAGGTAAGCGCCACCAGAGGGAGCCCTATCTCCCTGGCCCATCTGCTGTCTAACAGATTCCCTTCACAGCCGGTGTCCACCAGTGCTGGGGCCTTCAGGGTTAAATCCTCATAAAGGATTGTAACTGGGAGTCGTGTGGCAATATGGGTGTGTCCCACGTGAAAGTCTCGGCCCACCCTAAGCCCAGTTTCTAGGGGCGGGCGTTGGTGTTTAACCGCTCGGGGCAGTCTCTTACCTGATGCTCTATCGAGCCACAAACAAAACACGCTCCGCGGGCCAGCCTCCTCTGTCTGTCTGGTGCCCTAAATGTGGCCCTGCTCGTGTCCATAGCTTCGTCAGCAGGGGGAGCTGTAACCACACGGAGCGTAGGGGCCGTGGAGCGTGGGGAGGGCGGAACTCGGTCGGAACCGGAAGGGAGAGGGACGGCGCGTGCCCGGCCACGCCCTTCGTCTCGTTCCCGACGGCTTTCTTCTAACCGATTGTCTAATCGTATAACGAGATCAATAAGCCCATCTAAATCCCGCGGTTCGTCCTTAGCCACCAGGTGCTCCTTGAGGACCAACGACAGTCCGTTTACGAAGGCGGTGCGGAGGGCAGTGCTATTCCAGCCGGACCTCGCAGCCGCGATGCGGAAGTCGACTGCATAGGCAGCTGCGCTCCGGCGCCCCTGTCTCATTGACAGCAGCACGGCTGAAGCGGTCTCACCTCTATTTGGGTGATCGAACACTGTTCTGAACTCCCTCACAAACCCATCATATGTCTGAAGGAGCCGTGAATTCTGCTCCCAGAGCGCTGTAGCCCAAGCGCGTGCCTCACCGCAAAGCAGGTTTATTACATAAGCTATCTTGCTAGAATCAGTCGCGTACATGACAGGACGTTGTGCGAAGACGAGCGAACACTGCATAAGGAAGTCCGCGCACATCTCCACACAACCTCCGTATGGCTCTGGAGGGCTTATGTATGCTTCCGGGGAAGGTGGGAGGGGTCGTTGAACGACCAGTGGAACGTCACTGTTACGCACAGGATCGACAGGAGGGAGAGCCGCAGCAGCGCCCTGAGGGCGCGCCTCCACCTGCGCGGCGAGAGCCTCCACCCTGCGGTTAAGGAGGACGTTCTGCTCGGTCATTAAATCCAACCGAGCCGTGAAAACGGTGAGGATCCGCTGCAACTCACCGATCATTCCTCCTGCGGGCGCCTGTGCACCCTGTTCTTCCATTGGCCGTTCAACAGCCGGTTGACGCCCCTCGGGATCCATGACGTTGGCCGAGATATCCTGTTGGGAAAGTGTAAGTACACGGACCCACAACAGGGGGCGCAAATGAACGGACAATGGAATAGGTCAAATAACAACACTTTACTGTTGCGAACGTGCACAACAAACAACAGATTACAACAATGGACAAAATTCAATTCACACAGGTGTCGTGTGGGCAGGCTCCAAGATAGGAGACGCCTGTCCAAAGCAGAACCGGAACCACACGATTTCCTCCGCCACCAGACCCCAGGAATACTGGAACCGCCAAGTCCCGAACTCCCAGGAGGCCACTGCCTCCGCGTGTCGGACCTGGTACTGCTGGCGAGGAACAAAAAACAATTAAATGAGGGAGCGTTTTGCACCCAGGAATCCGTATAGCAGGAATGCTACCTCCACCTCTCGTTGGAACAGTAGTCCACACTAACAACGCACAAGTCACAAAAATACTGTCAAAACAGTCAGCTGAGGTACGTTACCTTCCAGGTAGAACGATATCTCGGCAAAGAGGTGGAGACGTCGTCCTGCTGATATACTTCTGCCGATCAGATGATTGGTAACAGCTGTTGCAGGTGATGCGTGACAGCTGTCACCCTGGCTGCTCCTGTGAGACGGCTGCGCCCTCTGGTGCCTGGAGCCCGCACTCCAGACAGGGCGCCCTCTGGTGGTGGGCCAGCAGTACCTCCTCTTCTGGCGGCCCACACAACACTCACCCAGGAGTGCTGTATTTAAAAAATAATTTGAAATTGTCATGGCAAAGTGCTCTTATCCAGAGCATCCCCACATCCAGTGCTGACCCGGCCCATCCTTTGAAGCAACTTTCATAAAAAAATGTATTAATTAAAAACTAACAAAACACTGTTATCTTGATTTAGTTTGTAATTTAACAAACTAAAGTCTAAGTTCTCCTCTTTCCTACACCCCCTTTTTTTTTCCCCTACACTGGCTTCACAATTTACCTCCTAACCAAATTTAGCAAAAATCAGTTCATTTGCTTATGTGTATTCTGACCATAAATAGATGTAGGCAAAAGTATTAAGTCCTTTATGAAGGTAACTAATTTTAGTGGAGCTCACAAGAATGTGCAACTGATCGTCGAGGAGATTACATATGTATGATGACATGCTGTATGTGAGCCACAACACGATTTGCATTGAAGCTGGAGAAAAATAAATACGCAACAGACTATAAGCAAAGCCACACTGAGGCTAACTAACTGTGAGTGTTGCCAGATAAAACACTGACACCATGTAAAGTGACTGAGGACAGCTGCTGTCCTTGTGCTTTTCCTCCCCACTGCTCCACCACAGGTGCAAACACACCTGGTGGTCCCTCCAAGGAAACCCTGAGCTGCCTTTTACTGGCACACCAAGATCTGCCCTGAAAGACAGATGACAGATGCACGCACGCATTTCAGTATGAAAAACAGCGCAGACGCACCTGGTGCTTCGACTCTCACCACATCTCATATACGAGTGGGTACACATGCAGGCAAAAAACATTAAAGACTGTCGAGGACACGAAGTGTTTGAATCAAAACAAGAGGCAAATCAGCACAACAGTGGCAAAGCATCTACACAAATAGAATGAAGTGAGCGCCCCACCTGAGTCGCTTGGCAGGACCTCCACACTCCAGGCCTCACTCGTGGTCTCAGAAATGGTCGAGCCATACGGGTCCAGGAGCACTGAACCAGAGCCAGGAAGACACAGAAGGCTGCCAAGCATGTTCTCTGCAGCCGCTCCTGACGACACAAAGGGACACACAATGCAAATACAAAGAGTTAAACCACTTACTTTTCTTTTTTCTGCCAAAGCACTCTGTAGACAATTTTCACCTCTGCCGTCACATGAGCTTAAGGGTACCTTTATGTCCCTTAGCTAAACTGGAAGAGCTTTTGTCACTCTACTTTGTTTGTTTTCTGTCCTAAATTCTAATAAAACACTGATTTGACAAATTAAGAATGTGAACTTTACAATTTGGGATGTATTAATCTGATACGCTTCTAACATCATGATCACAGATGTTAGACGTATTAAATAGATCAGGTATCACCAGATGCAACCAAGCAACACACAATTTCTAAGTGGCCACTGGATGTCAAATGCATTCAGGTCCACAAGTATTTGAACAATGAACAATGTCAATTTGTTGTCTCTGGACTCCGCCACAATGAAGTTGAAGTTAAAACATATAAAGACTTTCGATTTAATTGCGGAGCTACTCAGTGGATAAGGACCTGGGTTTGAATCCCAAACATGCTACCTGTGTCCTTGGACAAGCCAATCTGCATTGTCTCAATCTACCCAACTATAAAAATTGGTACAGACCTTAGCTGGTGAAGTAAATGTGAGGCATCATTATAAAGCAGTTTCAGCATCTGCTCAATAGAAAAATGGCCAAGCGGTCAATGCGCTCGGTTTCCGTGCGGAAGGTCCCCGGTTTAAACCTCACCCCTGCCACATCTCCCCATGTAATGTGGAGTTGCGTCAGCAAGGGCATCCGGCGTAAAACCTGTGCCAATTCAACATGCAAATCCACCTCGGTGTGGTGAACCTGAGTGAAAACAAGGGAGCAAAAGGACTGACTTAACATAAAAAGTTACAGAAATGCAGTCCTTATTATTAACTCAAGGGATTTAATAAAAATATTAGAGCCTGACCGATATATTGGCCGGCCAATATTATCGGTCGATATAAGCCCTTTTCAAAGTACTCACTATCGGCCGAAATTCTGCCAATAGAATGCCGATAATTTCTCATAAACAGAACAGCTACTGAAATAATGTTTATGTCGGCAATGTAAAATGTCCTTGCACCGTTTGTCCAGTAGATGGAGCTCTGACTCCATTCAACTGAGAGCTGCTTACACCCCTGCTTAAATGTGTTCATCACTGGCCCCCGTAGTTCACCATCACACTGCACTGATCGGCTGACAAAAGCATACAAGTAAGTTTATAAGGATGTTGTTTGTAATAACTTTGCGATTACTTTGCGAACTTGAAAATTCTTCTCTGTTATAAAGTTAATCAATATGAGGACAAAGCTTCAGCTTTTAGCTCATACCTTTTTTGTTAAGGGTACAAAAAAGAACATTTTATTCATTTAAAAAAAATAATAATATTGGCTGATTTATCGGCTATCGGCAAATCAGCCGATTTATCGATTATCAGAATTTTTTTCATCCAAATATCATTATCAGCATCAGCCTCAAAAAAATCCATATCGGTCGGGCTCTAAAAAATATCACATCAAACATTTCAGATTTATAGCAGTTTTTATACACAGTCCCTCTCAGTTTCAGAAGGAAGTCAAATACAAGCCTTGAAGCCCAGCACATACACCACAGCGTGAAGGGGATGAGAGTCAATGAGATTACGTGCACAAGGCTGGTACTCATTTACAGCTGAATGCACCGAGACAATGCAGATAAAGTGGGCCATTTCAGAAGCCATAAGCAATGAGAAAAACTAAATATAAAGATGACTGTAAATGCAGATCATCACTTTTACTGCTAGTTTTCCTCAGACAACTCAGGGGACGGATACATGAACATTTCCAGGTCACTGAACATCTCTTGGACTTCATTTATGTTAATCGTTAACTTGTAGGCCCTTTGAATTTTAATGATTTAAGTCATAAAAATAATGTTCTTTGGAAACACTACAATTTTGTTCCATAGTATTCAAATAACAGATTAATGTGGTTAAGAGTTATGCTCCCATGACACACCATTTCCCAGCATGACATCTAAGTAAAAGAGCACTGCTGCAGTATAGCATCAGCTTCATGGAGCAAAAAAAATCTGGCTGATGTTCAGTTGTTACATAAATAAACAAATAAAATAAATGTTAAATAAATAAAAAAATAACTCGGTAAAATGGAAACAAACGACGACTGAAACGACTAACACATGCCACCACAGATCCTATTGGGAAGGACTAAAAAATAAAACCTAGACATTATTTACAGCAACATTTTGCTGGGTATCTTCTAGTTTCCATTCCAGTTTCCACTGAATGCAGCATAAACCTCCAACCTTGTGTATGCCCTTTTGCCTTCATATTGTCTATAAAATCTCATATGAGTACACTCACTATATTTTGATAGAATCTCCTCAAAATCAATACTTTACAAACAATAAAATTAGCTGTAACACTGTGATATACCAAGAAAATAAGGCCAATTTATAATGGAAAGATAGCCTGGAAGTCTGTCTGGGAGCAATCTGGGAACCAAGAGTGGTTCCATGGTGTAGTGGATGTGGCGACACGTGATACCAGCACAAACAAAGACACTCATCCTCACAGACATGTACCAACTAGACAGTAGTTCAAGATGAAGACAGTTTTATTTTGTGAAAAACAAAACGAGGATACACTTCAATTTCCCTGAAGGAGTATTCCCAAGGGATTAAGGTTTTACATAACGGCTAAGTAGATCTTTGTCATTGAATTGGTGGGTTGTATGTCACGTGACATGGATTATTCGTACCATTTGCCTTTGTGTTTCATTTACCATGCAATACTGCTTTTAGTGTGCAATTTTGGTACTATAATATCAAATGTGCTATTGCACGCTCTATCCACCACATGTACTCACACTATCGGAGGTGGCGTTTCGCTAAACATAGACAACGATTTGAAGGAGCTAATTGACAGTGCGAATTCTTCAAACACACACACACACCCCCACACACAAATATACACACAAAACAAACCCACTACGCTGTAAGCCGTCTGGCAGCATGAAGAGCTGTTAGGATGAAGAGCTGGACAAATTTCTGACGCAATTTCTCTCTGGAGTGAGGAAGTACACAAAGTTGGTGAACGGCATTACAGACTCCATCATCAGAATTGTTTTTGAAATATCTGACTGTTTCTGCAAGCTGACTGAGAACAAGTTGGATTCCTATTTAAAGTTCGTGTTGGATTGTTGATGTCAAAGCACCAGTGACACACACCAAAATCTAAGTCCATTTTCTGTTGTTTATAAATTAATAAAATATCAAATGTCAAGGATCTATTTTAGCTGTTATCTAAAAACAAATAATGAATGTTTTGTTTCATTCATTAAATGGAACGAATATTTAATTCAGTGAAAGATGGAACATTCCACCTTTCACCTCATGAAATATTCATACCATTGAACTCAAACATTCATTATTTGCATACTATCGAAGCTAATCTAATCTTTAATCAATATAAACAGTATGGCACTGTGCGGTAAATGTGTCTGGAGTAAGATGCTGGTGAAGGAAGCCAACCAGAGATCCACAACAACCCTGAATGAGTTACACCCCTATTCCACAGGGCACCATTCTACTACGATCACGCATGATTCAAAAAAAGCACAAAAACAGAATGAAACAGCTTAATCTCACGTGACTCCTAACAGGCTGGCTTTAAAGTGCAGCCCTGGCAACCGGATGACTTATAAAGTGCAGCCCTGGCAACCGGATGGCTTATAAAGTGCATACCTGGCAATCCGCCAGAAAACAAAAGTAAGGAGCTATGCCCTCACCCAGAAAACCAACAAATGCTGCTTCTGCTTCAAATTTTTACCCTGATGGAATTCAACCAAATACATTTCAAGCTGTACTCACGAGGACTACCCTGTGTAAAGATGTTCAAACATGACTGAAGCTGTTAAGACTACGAACACCTGGAAGTTACCATGCACTAGCGACAATCTTGCAAACCAGGATGAAATTTTTGAAGTTTGAAAATTTGTCGCCGATTTGAAATCAGAGGGTAACGACTACGTATACTAAGCTTGTTCAACATTGGCAAAAATGGATCAAGAACTTACTATGATTCTTCAAAATGCACCCAGATTTGCTATTCAGGATCAAACAGGAAGGAACGGCGCTCTGTGGAATAGCCTAATTACAGGCTTCTTGTGGTTGTGACTGGAGGAACTGGGGACAGTGCAGCTTTTGTTTGTTGGATCACCAGTTACACAGATCTGAGTAGCACAGAGAAGGTTTTTCTTAAACAGAAGACAAAAAAATTTTAGTCACAGTTTCCCAGAAGACACATGGGAGATTCAAGCCTCGATTTGATCTGTTTTCATGTCTTAAAGTCCTTCTCAGCCCCACTTCACCAAAAAGATGTTACTGGTGATGCAAAAGGCAAGACTGTACAAATCTATGCACAGGTTCTCCAATCACATCCACAGAAACCTATAACACCTTCTGAGTTGTCATGGGTGTCTGGGTGGCTTCTCTCACTGGTCTCCTTTTTCCATAGTCTCTCAGTTTTTGAGATGTTCTGACTCTAGACCAGGGGCAGCCAACAGTGTGCCATGAAGAGCCAAGACAGAGTAGGTTTTCCTTGCCACAGATGACCTCAGCAGGTCATTTCAATGATGATACAGTGTGTAAGTTGAGAGAAGCACAACAGTAAACAAACCTGTTATGGTAATTAGTTGCAAGGAAATCCTGTACTGCCTTGACCCTAGCTGCCCACAACTCATCTTACCATATGACTTAAGGCCCCCTGACACTGGCACGACTTTGATGCGCGCACTTGCATGCCTTGTGTCGTGCAGGAGAGTAAACTCATCTTTAACGGGTGTAGACTGAACACGAGAGGGGTGAAGGCGCTTGCAATTGCGCAAAGAGATTTTTGAAATGTTCAAAAAAATCTTTCACGCATAAATGTCGATCAACGTTGCGCGCTCGAACAGCTGCTGCTGGAGCAGCCCTCTGTGATTCAGGAAGCGATTAGAGCCATTTTCAACAACTAACTTGTAGAGAAAATGATTAATTTGCCACAAAATAATTATTTTATATACAGAGCGTTCAGCGCGTGGCAGCTGGTGGAACAAAGCACGTTGTCCAGCTGGGAACACAGCGGGTGGGATTGTCATGACGATGTGAAGTCATGCAAGTGTCAGCGGGCCTTTAGATATACTATTTACAGTGCATCTGGAAAGTATTCACAGCGCTTTAATTTTTCCACATTTTATGTTACAGCATTTTTCCTAAATGGAGTAGATTCATTTTTCCCCTCAAAATTCTACTCACAACACCCCATAATGACAAGGTGAATTTTTTAATTTTTTTTTTCAAATGTATTAAAAATAAAAAGCTAAGAAATCACGTGCATATAAGTATTCACACCCTTTGCTCAATACTTTGTTGATGCACCTTTGGCAGCAATTACAGCCTCAAGTCTTCTTGAATATGATGCCACAAGCTTGGTGCACCTATCTTTGGGCAGTTATGTCCATTCCACTTTGCAAAACCTCTCAAGCTCCATCAGGCTGGATGGGGAGTGTCAGTGCACAGCCATTTTCAGATCTCTCCAGAGAAGTTCAATCAGATTCAGGTCTGGGCTCTGGCTGAGCCACTCAAGGACATTCACAGAGTTGTCCTGAAGCCACTCCTTTGATATCTTGGCTGTGCTTAGGGTCATTGCCCTGCTGACAATGTGAGGCAAGAGCACTCTGGAGCAGGTTTTCATCCAGGATATCTTTGTACATTGCTGCATTCATCTTTCAATTAATCCTGACTAGTCTCCCAGTTCTTGCTGCTGAAAAACATCCCCACAGCATGATGCTGCCACCACCATGCTTCACTGTAGGGTGGTGCCTGGTTTCCTCCAAAAATGATGCCTGGCATTCACAACAAAGACTTCAATTTTTGTCTCATCAGACCAGAGAATTTTGTTTCTCATGGTCTGAGAGTCCTTCAGGTGCATTTTGGCAAACTCCAGTTGGGGCTGCCATGTGCCTTTTACTAAGGCACATGGCTATGGTAGAGTGGTCTGTCTGACCACTCTACCATACAGGCCTGATTGGTGGATTGCTGCAGAGATGGTTGTCCTTCTGGAAGGTTCTCTCTCCACAGAGGATTGCTGGAGCTCTGATAGAGTGACCATTGGGTTCTTGGTCACCTCCCTGACTAAGGCCCTTCTCTCCCGATCGTTCAGCTTAGACGGGCAGCCGACTCAAGCAGGAGTCCTGGTGGATCCCACCTTCTTACATTTACAGATGATGGCGGTCACTGCGCTCATTGGGACCTTCAATGCAGCATAAATGTTTCCATATTCCCCTGGAGACAATCCTGTCTCAGAGGTCTACAGACAATTCCATTGGCTTCATGCTTGGTTTGTGCTCTGATATGCACTGTCAATAATATTACACATTCTGTGCAATAATAGCTGAACACTTGTGTACAGCATCACTTGAACACTCATGTGCAATATCACAAAACATTCTTTTTCTGTGTGTATATAGTGTACTCTTCTACTGTATATATTATTATTCTGCACAGAACTTGACTTTTGGATTTTGGTATTATTTTTCCTTTACCTTATTTTGCATACTTGCACTGTTGTTCTGTGACTATCTCTCTGCTGCTGTAACATCATACATTTCCCCATCATGGGACTATTAAAAGGTTATCTTAACTGTGGGACCTTATATGTAGACAGGTGTTCCTTTCCAAATCATGTACAATCAACTGAATTCACCCCAGGTGGAATCCAATTAAGCCGTGCAAACATCTCAAGGATGTTCAGTGGAAACAGGATGCACCTGCACTCAGTTTTGAGCTTTATGGCAAAGGGATATTGGGCCTCATGTATCAACGTTGCGTACGGTGATATTTGAGCGTATATGGTGTGTACGCCAAAATGGCTGCGCTACTTGGCATTTATCAATGTGGTCGTTGGCGTACGGTGCGCTGAAAATATACACCAGGTCGAGAGGTGGTGTAAATTATACACCAAAATGATCCAGCACTGGAATCCACATAAAAATGAATATGATCAACATGATAAACAGTGCCATCATACAAATCAATGCATGTTAAATAAATAACACTTTCTTGATTATACCACATAATAATTAATACAAATCCCGCTTTTGCCGGGATTGTTGGTCTCGGGCATGATCCGTGGCCACAGCTGACTAGCTACTTCGGGGATTTCACTTATCGCGGGCTATTTTTAGAACGTAACTCCCGCGATAAACGAGGGACCTCTGTAACACTTTTTTGATTATACTACAAAACAATTAATATGACGGCCGCTTTTGACGCTCTATTGGCACGCGTCGTGATTGGTGGAGTTCTTTTTCTTTGCCGTCTTCCTGGCTTCCATGTCGTAAAATGAGGGTGTGTCTGACGCAGAGTCTGAATATTTATGGGCGTGTTCATTATAATTACGATTGTTTTCACCCGCCGCATTTATCAAGGTCACGTCAGGCGTACGCTGGAAATGGGCAGGTGTGCACTGCTTGATACATGTCACGGCAACTTTGATGTACTTCAAATTTACACCGTAAATTTACGCCACAAGTGCGCAACGTTGATACATGAGGCCCATTGTGTGTAGAATTTTGAGTAAAAAATTCATTTAATCCATTTTGCAATATGACTAACATAAAATGTGGAGAAAGAGAAGTGCTGTGAATACTTTCTGGATGCACTGAATATTTCTTAAAGGTGTATACCCATTTGAGTTTTCACAAAACATACTTCATATTGTTTGCTCTCAGCTGTTCCACTGCCTTTCTGATGTCTCTAAAATTTGGTAGTTCACAGTTAACAAAATCGACCATTAGAATTCCAGCGCTGCAGATGTCTTAACATCCCAGCAGGATGTTATGCCTTATACAAAACCATGAAGCAGCCAGACCAATGGGACAGGGCAGCAGAACCATCTGTCAGGACGGAGCCATTGCCTTACCATAGCTGTCAGGTCGTGGTATAGATTTGGAGGAGTGACATGCTTTGATTCCTCCGTAAGCATGCTAGGGTTCATCACAATACCACAGATGAGTCACCTGATCATAGATTTCTCAAACAAATGCCTCCTTGTATACTCCTGGGGCCATCACTGCCTACTTTGTCAGCTGTAAAATGTGTGTTCTATTCGACTTGTGACTTTCAATTGCTGTAAAATTCCCAGAGATAAGCAAAAAGGGTGTTGCTAAATAAAGCTTCTCTATTAAATGCAGTGAGGCTTCAGAGACAGTGAGAGTTGAGGGTCATATGACTTTTAAGCTGGGACCCGCAGGCACATACCACTGTGCCAAAGGTCAAAGGTTAATGGAAATATCTCACCCTGCCCTGGAACTCAGTGCCACGCCTTTGAGCTGTTGATTAAACCTAGCATTATTTACAACCAAATTAGCCCTTTGCCCACCCTCCCACAAAGTCCTCAGCACATGTCCCTGCGTCCCAGTTTGGGACGATGAGGCTTAACAAGGCAGAAGAATGTGGAGGAGGAGGAGAAGTGCTAGCAGGTGTGAGTGGGAGTATGTGAACAGGGCTGCAAACCAAAAGTTGACCTGTGGCAGCCGCACCCCCCTGGTACACGATGATTCCAGTTCATGGCACACGCACCATGAGCATACATGCATGCCAGCGCCCCGCCAATGATGTGCACTGAGTTTGGCGGGGGCAGGGCTCTCATCGGTTGTGGGAGAGCTCTATCCCGCTGTCCATGTTTACAGTCTTCAAGGTAGGGGCGCAGAGTACTTGTCTTTCAGGTGGATGATTAAATGAGTGGCACAACAAGAAGTGAAACAATTAGAATTTCTGCCTCATTATCATGGTAATCTTATCAGTAGGATAATGAGGTATTAATGGATATTTAATGTGCATCTCATAACCCAATCCCTCGGAGAAAACACATAAGGAAATCGCTGTAAATTCACTTAATGATGGAAAAGTCCCCCAACGCCATATTCCAAAGAATGAAAAATGGTGGATGCAAATGAGAAGGAACCAAGGTCAATAAGACTGTGGGGACTAAGTGAATGTCAGACGGAGCATGAAAAAGAGAGATGGAGAGAGAGAAGGAAAGAAGATGGGCAGGGTACAAAGAAGACTGAGGTAGAGGAGACCCAGAAGGTGTGCATAACATGAAGACTTGAGCATTCTGTCACATGGGGGAGAAGATAGAAGACAGAGGACAAAATCAGTCTGAAACTTGAGAAATGAAAAAGAAAAAAATTGATAACCTTTAGTTTTTTAAGCCAAATCAATGTGTTTGTCTGAACAACTCTCTGTACCCCAAAAAGTAGCCCAACCAGCAAATGTTTGGACTTGATTCTTGATGAATGACTAACATGACATCATTTATCAAAAACATTGCAATTTTTCATTCATCGATTGGTCTTTTCAGCACTAAATTATACTGAATGATCATAAATATTGTGACAGTGATCATCCAGGAGCAGCAAATAGAGAGAATAAGCTTCAAGAGTCTGATTTTAAAGCAGAGTATTCACTGAACCAGCATGTTCTGTCAGTGGAAATAATGGCCAACTATGATTATGAAAAATGTATGGGTCAGAAGCCAAGTGTAGTGCAGGGTTCAACACGAAGGTATGTTTGAATGACAATGACTCACTGAATGTGGGTCCAGTTGTGTGCATCATGAACCTGACTGGCCTAAAGAGTTACACAGAAAAGAAATTCAGTGTTTCACTGTATCAAGTTGCCACCCCACCCACAACCATCAAACACTCGCTCTTATCCGAAAGGCCCCTCCTCTTCACTCTCTGCATGCTCTGAATTAGAATTGTACCATGCATGTTGGAAATGTGATAGAATCGTGTATTTTTAAGATGGCGCAACATTCTTTAACTTCAGTATTTCTGATGTGATCTGTGTTGTATTCCAGTGGCACCCGCAGAAAATATCTAGTAATGGACCAGTGAAAATCTTGGGGTGGAACACTAAAAAAATCTGAAGATCACACATGTATTTCAGGGTACAGCTGTCGATACATTTTAATGTACAATAAATTACTTGGAATTTAGTCTTTGACTGATAATGTGAATATCAGATTATGACACTCAGGAGATCAGCCAAGAAAACATTAATTTGCCAATCAAATTTCAATTTGTATGCATCAAGATTAATGGATTAAGGCTGTAGGTTGCTTAAACATAAGTATCAATTATTAACTGACAAGAGTGGCTTTTACAGTATTTATTTCTGGCATATCAAACTTTATATTATGTACAAACAGTATATTCCATTCTGTCTATCATAACTGGATTTCAAAGACTCGTTGGTGCAAAAAATTCTACAACTAGCAAAAACACTGAAGTGCATCTGAATTCCATAAAATAAAATAATAAATCATGTATGCAAAAATGTCTGAACTAAAGTTCTGATGTGATTAAATAAACACGACATTAGATTTCATACTCCATTTCTTTGCTACTTTTATCATTTCAGTTGGGGTGGGGGAAGTGGTCATGGAGCTCATACCCACCACTAGGGGGTGAACTTGTACTTATCATCATGAGGCATATGAACATGATGTTACACAGCATAAAGGCACAGGGTCGCACATGGACTGCAAGGGTACTCAGAGCTTTTACTTACATAAAAGTAGTAATATAATGCTGTAGAAATACCCTACTACAAGCAAAAGTCATGCATTGGTAGTATGCCCAAAGCACTTGCTTACCCCTCCGAGTCTAGTCTCCTTGAGGTTTCCTCCTCAAAACAACAGGAGTTTTTCCTTACCACTATTGCCTGCATGCTTGCTTGGGAGGGTTGGCAAGGTTCTTTACCCTTGTGAAGTGCCTTGGGGTACTAAATAAAATAAACTGAATTAAACTGATTTGACATTTCCCCCCCCACAATGCAAGTGAAATTCTTCATCTGAGTCTCCCTAAGTAAGCAACTCACATTATCTATGTACAGGCTGGCTACGATGTCCAGCAACTTCTTGGGGACACCGCAAATTCTCAGGAAGTCCCAAAGAACAGCCTGATCACCCGAGTCAAACTCCTTGCATAAATCAAAATCAAAATTACCCGTTAGCAATATGAGCCACTTAATTTCATTTCATGATCAGTTCTTCAATGCTGTTTCAGCCACATACCACAAGGTGATGACATTTCACTAAAACTACTAGATGGCAGTGTGTGTATGTATCTTTAGGTTCCTCCCACTCACTCAGGAATACCAGAGTGGTTCTGGTATGGATTTCATAATTTGCAGAAAGTTTGTCTCACTTTATCGAAAGTACAAACGTGTTAACAGTTAATTTACTTACTGATGGACCACACTTCTGCTCTTACAGGTAACACCCCCCTTCCACAGCACTCCCCTGCAAATCTACCTGCAATTTCTTGCAGCCGATCTTCATCCATGTTGGGATCAAAGTCGCTGCCAAGCACATCAGTGCTCCAGGTTTCACTGACTGTCTCAGAGATGTCCCGATCATCTGTCAGACCCATCATGTCTCGGATTTCAAACTTCCGTAATTTATCATCCAGGTTGTCCTGAGTTGTTGCTGAATGACGACACACGGGAGATATCGCAAGTGAGCAGGACTGTGATTGTCTTATCTTTGTAGCATTTATTGTAAAACTATCTTTCATCAACAATCAGTCATATACCCTGTTCATGCTCCAAAAGCTGGAGGGCCTCAACTCCATTACTCCCCGATGGTCCAGGTCCCAGCTCAGAAACAGACTCTCCCTCCAGATCCAGTGAGGACACAGAGTTCGAACGGTTGGATGGACCTAAGCAGAAATTAATACATAGATGTAAATGACAAAATAATAGTGAATCTGTCCTGTGCAGCCAGTCTGCTCTGTGTAAACCTTCAGTCACCTTGACACTTCCACAAATTTGAGCTCTGCACTGGCACACAATTTGTCATGCTAATGAGTAAACTCATTGCAAACTGTGCGAGGTCTTGCACGCAATGACACGCATTGATATGCAGGGTTTGTGAATAGGTTGCACAATGTACATGACTATAGTTCACACAAGTGGTACGAAATTTATGCAGCCTCGCACAGTTTACAATGAGTTTACTCATTGGCATGCAAGATTAGGTGCCAGTGTGGGGATCAAATTGGTGCAAGTGTCAAGGTGGCTCAATCCTGTAAGATCTCAGAAGCTAAGCACAGTGGGTCCTGGTTAGTACTTGGATGGGAGACCTCTTCAGAAGACCAGGGGTTGTGCGTTTCTCCAGGTAAAACTGGAGTTGTGTCAGGAAAGGCAACTGGGGTAAAACATGCCAATTTCTAATCCAGATCTGTGCTGGATCTGCTGTGGTGACCCTGAACAAATGGGAGCAACTGAAAGGACAATAACAAGAGTGCATCTGTCCAAAAGAAATTATCATTAGGATTACTTTGTGACCACTTAGTTCACAGCGTAAATGGACTTTGCAGTATTCTCCTACTCATAAGGGAGTAGAAACAAAAAAGCAGAAAGAAATCTATCAGTAATAAATATACTGCATTTTCTGGAGTAGATGTCAAGCTTTTCTTCTGTATGTGGAAGTCCCTTTATAACAGACCATTTCCTTGGGAGCAAATTCAAAAACTGGACAGCAACTCAACAGTACATGCGTACACCACGGCATGTGATGTTACTTAAAAATACTTTTAAATTTCAAAAACAAGCAAGATGGACAAATAAACATGTGTTGGACAACTACTGGATATTATTTGATGTAGTTTGAACAAAAAGAATCATCAGGTTTGACATGGATGAAAGCATGAATAGCAAATTTTTGTAAGAATGTTTCAAGCCTGTGGTGTGTACCAAAAGGACTGTTAAATTACAAAAATAAGCAAGATAGACAAATAAACTTGTGTTGGACAACACATTGGATGTTGTCCAACATGTTTATTTGTCCATGTAGTTGAACACAGATAGCAGGCAGACAGCACTGGAAACACTACAATAAAAACAAGAGCACATTTGATTTTTTTTTTTTAATCAGTTCTTTAAGTTGGGGTTTTTGTGCATTGTTAGTGTACTTTATGTATGGCATTTATTCTATTATGAAAAACCCTATCTAAATAGCTGTTGTCATTATGATAATAATAATAATAATAATAATAATAATAATAATAATAATAATCTCTATAAAAAAAAATCAGTTTATCATCCCCGCCCACATACCAAAATTAGCCTGCATCAATTTTATTTTGGCGAATTTCATTGACGGCAGTTCCGCTGGTGCGTCCACTAGGTGGTGCATATGCTTTGGCCAAAGACGGTCATTGACAACCACACAGTCAGTTGCTCTGTGTCACTCACACACAGTATGGGTGATTCTTTAACTACGGGCACTACTGGCCTTGTAAATGTAATTTCCACCACACCATTGCCTTACAATATAAAGCGCCGTGGGGCAACTGTTTGTTGTGATTTGGCGCTATATACATGTGCTCTGATATCACTGTTTATCGCCACAGAAACTACCCAAACAATCTTTCATACAAACTGTTTAAAGGGACATTACAGTGTTGTGGTGGAAATTACGGCAATAGTGTGGGACAACTATATTTTGTTTAAAAAAATCACAACAGTTGTATGACACTGAATACCCCAATTATGTTTTGATTATTTTACTGATATTTTATTCAGAGATATTTTAAAACACTAGAAAAAACGTTTTTTTTACCATTCATTTTTATCATTGAAGATCAAAAGTCTGGGTGTGGGACAAGCACAAAACGGCAATATTTGCATATAATGATGCTGAAAAAAGGTGAAAAAGTCATCATAGACTACTAGAACAAATTTCTTAAAACACTTTCATTGTAAAGATAACTATAAAAGTGTGAAATTTCCCCTTTTTTCTGTTTTTTATACAATATGATCAAAGGACATAAGTGCCCGTAGTCTAAGAATCACCCGTACATGTTTATCACGCTACTAGTGTGCAGTACACTGACTGTATTCAACATGGAAACAAGATTTATGTTAAAAATATCTGACATTTTCAGTTCCTCACTTGATGTGCAGTTGCTCTATGTGTCCTTTTTTTTAGGTCTGAAATGACGTATGTACCTGTTTCTAAGAATGAATATATATATATATATATATATATATATATATACACACACACACACAACCCCTGCCAAAAATTATGGAATCACTGGCCTCGGATGATGTTCATTCAGTTGTTTAATTTTGTAGAAAAAAAAGCAGATCACAGACATGACACAAAACTAAAGTCATTTCAAATGGCAACTTTCTGGCTTTAAGAAACACTATAAGAAATCAAGAAAAAAAAGATTGTGACAGTCAGTAACGGTTACTTTTTTAGACCAAGCAGAGGAAAAAAATATGGAATCACTCAATTCTGAGGAATAAATTATGGAATCACCCTGTAAATTTTCATCCCCCAAATTAACACCTGCATCAAATCAGATCTGCTCGTTGACATTGACCCTATGCCATGACATTGACCCTATGTGTCTTTTTGCAAGGAATGTTTTCACAGTTTTTGCTCTATGGCAAGATGCATTATCATCTTGAAAAATGATTTAATCATCCCCAAACATCCTTTCAATTGTCCAAAATATCAATGTAAACTTGTGCATTTATTGATGATGTAATGACAGCCATCTCCCCAGTGCCTTTACCTGACATGCAGCCCCATATCATCAATGACTGTGGAAATTTACATGTTCTCTTCAGGCAGTCATCTTTATAAATCTCATTGGAACGGCACCAAACAAAAGTTCCAGCATCATCACCTTGCCCAATGCAGATTCGAGATTCATCACTGAATATGACTTTCATCCAGTCATCCACAGTCCATGACTGCTTTTCCATTGTAACCTTGTTTTTTTTTCTGTTTAGGTGTTAATGATGGCTTTCGTTTAGCTTTTCTGTATGTAAATCCCATTTCCTTTAGGCGGTTTCTTACAGTTTGGTCACAGACGTTGACTCCAGTTTCCTCCCATTCGTTCCTCATTTGTTTTGTTGTGCATTTTTGATTTTTGAGACATATTGCTTTAAGTTTTCTGTCTTGACGCTTTGATGTCTTCCTTGGTCTACCAGTATGTTTGCCTTTAACAACCTTCCCATGTTGTTTGTATTTGGTCCAGAGTTTAGACACAGCTGACTGTGAACAACCAACATCTTTTGCAACATTGCGTGATGATTTACCCTCTTTTAAGAGTTTGATAATCCTCTCCTTTGTTTCAACTGACATCTCTCGTGTTGGAGCCATGATTCATGTCAGTCCACTTGGTGCAACAGCTCTCCAAGGTGTGATCACTCCTTTTTAGATGCAGACTAACGAGCAGATCTGATTTGATGCAGGTGTTAGTTTTGGGGATGAAAATTTACAGGGTGATTCCATAATTTATTCCTCAGAATTGAGTGAATCCGTATTTTTTTCCCTCTGCTTGGTCTAAAAAAGTAACCGTTACTGACTACGACAATTTTTTTTTCTTGATTTCTTATAGTGTTTCTTAAAGCCAGAAAGTTGCCATTTGAAATTACTTTAGTTTTGCGTCATGTCTGTGATCTGCTTTTTTTCTACAACATTAAACAACTGAATGAACATCCTCCGAGGCCGGCGATTCCATAATTTTTTGCCAGGGGTTGTATATATATACACATACATACATACATACACACACATATTTTAAAAAATCCACCCGCCCTCACCACTTTTTTTCCTGATGTCAAGGATGATAAATAGATTTATTTTTTTTGTTAATGGGGCCTAATAGTAATTATTATTAAAAATGTGGTTGAAGGTGGTGGTGGAAAAGTGGTGCGCGCTTGTTTCCAGTGCGGAAGATGCCAGGTTCAAAACCACCACTGCCCATTCTCCATGTAATATAAATGGACTGCATTTATATAGCGCTTTCCCATCTGCATCAGATGCTCAAAGCGCTTTACAATTATGCCTCACATTCACCCAGATGTCAGGGTGCTGCCATACAAGGTGCTCACTACACACCGGGAGCAATAGGGGATTAAGGACCTTGCCCAAGGGCCCTTAGTGATTTTCCAGTCAGGCGGGGATTTGAACCCATGATCTTCTGGACTCAAGCCCAACACCTTAACCACTAGACCATCACCTCCCCTAAAATATAATTGTGTCAGGCCTCCAGCATAAAGCTTGTGCCAAATCAACATGCAGATCCACCTCACATCTGCTGTGGCGACCCAGAGTGAAAACAAGGTCGGAGCCAAATGGACTTACTCTTAAAAACGCGTGATTTTTCAGAATACAAATTGCACCAGAGTATATACTACAGGATTTTCCAAACTATTAATAAAAAAAAGACATTCAAGTGGTGCAGCTTATACTCTGGAAAATATGGTACACACTTTAAAAAAAAAAGAAAAGAAAAAAAAGACCACCTTCCTGGTTCTGCATCTCATAATCATTTAAAAAGTATTACAAGGCAGATCGCAGAGAAACACTGGTCAGTCATTTGTTTTTTATCTAACCTTCTGAGATGCCTTCCAAATTGTCACTGCAGAGGGAGAAGCGCAGGGTTTTGTCTGGTTTACCATGAAGCTTCGTATCATCAGCATGACCATCCCCCTGAGCCCCATCAGCCATCTGCAGGTTCAAAACCTACAGTCCAACAGCAAGGAAAAAGTCTAATAGTGAGGATAACCTATGAGTGACAAAAACTGTACAAATCTATGCTGGCTGGGACAGTTTTTAATCTTTTATTTTATTTTATTTTTAAAGAATACAATTTTGTGTCCATAGACAAATCATTATAAAATGTACAAGACCAACAACAAACAAATGATGACACCAATTTTGTAAAATAACCTCTAGAGCAATAAACATTAATTCAAGTCATATTACCTCATTCTCTGACATCATCCCAGGGACAGTCTGAGGACCACTTGCAAATGAAATCACCAACACCTCATCTGGCAGCAGCTCATGCAGGGACTCCTGGGAGCTGGCCTCTGTCTCCCCCTCCTGGGCCATGTTGGTACGGCTGCGGCTTCGAGCAGCTGTTGGTTAATGGTTGGAAAGTCATTAGGAAATCTCTCTACAATCAGAAAACATCTTAGAATAAAATCTATCTGAAGCACAGCTTTTTGTTAGATTTAGGAACAAGCTGGGGAAAAAAATGAACATGACACTTTGAAGGCCATGATTCATTAAAAAAAGTCATGTGAAAATGAGAAGCTCAAGTTCAAAGCAAGAAACCAGAGAACTAAAATAATCATCTGGTATAGTATTCATCACAATTTTTCCGTCCAAGTAAAAGTTTTTCCATTTTCAGTTTCCAGTGTTTTTGTTCTAAAATTCTTATTAATTATTTAACAGTTGCTTTTGCTCTGGTTTCTAGATATTAAGACTTTGCAGACAGCGTAAAGTATAATAAAGCCTGAGCTTTCCTCCAGAAGGGATTATTTAAAATCTGAAAATGACTTTCCTTATGAAGCTCTGCAAAGTTCAGTACTTACTATACAAGTTGAAAATAAAGTTCAAATGTAAACTGACTGTAGATTTCAGCAGATACAGCTTTGCTCAATATGTCGTGTTGAGTCCTGTTCTATGTAAATACATTCTCACTAGGAAAAAATAAAATCAAATAAAAATTAAGTAACTATTTGCTATGACAGATGCGGTACAGAACCACTGTTAACTGTCATTAATTTTCTACAAGAGTTATGTACACAGTACAGGACGTACTTTGTACAAGAGTCATGTACACAGCTGAAACATACAGTATAAGCTGTACCGACATGTTGTATTTTGTGCAAGCAGAAATGACATACTAGTGGTGCAGTTTAGCTAAAATTTCCATAAAAATTGTTCATTTTGTGATCAAAGCATGAAATGTGGCACACATTCTAAATTAACTAATGTTTATTTTCAGATATGGAGCCATCCTGGAGCTGACCTCTAATGAGCTACAGGGGTGAATAAAGAATTACACAGGGTCAAAATTAAAAAATGCCCCAATCATGTTGAACATTATACCACATTATTTGTCTGATCATAATGATTCCAAAAAGGTATAGTTTGGACAATCTATGTCTGAATTCCATGGAGTTATGGGGTAAAAACAGCAAAAATGGTGACAAAGGTCAGTTTCAGTTTCAGTTTGTACTGAAACTGAAAAAAAAAATGATCCAAATTATTGGTTAAGTTAATAGCATTTTAAAAAGGAATGTCATGCTTAGTTATTATGTTACAGGGTAACATATGTCATACATCACAGAAGCCAATGGACATAGACATTGTTTGACCTTTATTTTGGAGACCAAGCATTCAATACAGTCAAAACTATTCCATTTATTAATCCTTTTATTTCAACCAATAATTTGCATCACTTTACCAAAATTGGAGCAACTTTAACTTTTGACCCCTGTGCAAACAAACTAATCTTTGTCACCATTTTTGCAGTTTTTACCCCATAACTCCAGAACATTCAGTCATACACAGTCCAAACTATACCTTGTTGAAATTGTTATGATCAGACACAAAGTGGTATAGTTTTCAATATGATTGGAGCATTTCTTTTTAATTTTGACCCCTGTAGTTCATTAGAGGTCAGCTCCAGGATGGCTCCATATACCTTAAAATAAACATTAGCTAATGTAGAATATGTGTGCCAAATTTCCTACTTTTATCACAAAATCAACAAATGTTTTGCTATGCTGTCCCACGATACTGAAATTTTGAGCAGCATGTAACATTGGTTCCACTCAATGATGTTTTTGAGCCTGGTATATTTTGGTGACTCTTGTGCAATGCTCTGCAGACACACAATATATTTTATTGGTTCTTTTGCTGATAAAAGTGCATTCTGGTATTAATTACATTCTAGACATAAGTGGTGGTTTAAATGTATTAAAGCATGAGAGCTGCTGTACTTTAAAGAGATGGGGAAGCATAAAAGATATCTTGGTTATGCAACATACAATGCAACAGTTTATCCAAAGTGAGTATTTTTAGATCTGAACCTGAGACTGAAACAGTGGCTATAAAAAGCCTGCACACTCTTGGACTTGTGTTCATGTTTTTGTGAAAGCTAAGAAGTTCATATAAGGCACATAAGACACTGTAGGCCAAAATTGACTGTTTGGGGTCCGTTCATCCCCTCCATGAAGCTTTTAAACTACTCATAAGTATGTGGGTGGGTTCCTTCCAGGGTTTTAGACAGATCATGATTAAAACAGTTAAAATCTGGTAAAACAAATCCATAAATTAGTAATAATAAAGGTTTTGGACAGATTTGCTGGCAAAATACATAATGTGTCTAAAACTGGAAAATTTCAAGTGTGTATAAAAGTAAAATATTCACATTAAAATAATCACATAAGAACTCTTAATCCAAGCAAAATGCTGTGATAAGCATGGTAATGTACAACAACATATTTAGAACCATATTTATGGTATATCTGGAAACTCTACACTTTTTGGTGAAATCAATGAGACAAAATATACACTCAACAAAAATATAAATGCAACACTTTTGGTTTTGCTCCCATTTTGTATGAGATGAACTCAAAGATCTAAAACTTTTTCCACATACACAACATCACCATTTCCCTCAAACATTGTTCACAAACCAGTCTAAATCTGTGATAGTGAGCACTTCTCCTTTGCTGAGATAATCCATCCCACCTCACAGGTGTGCCATATCAAGATGCTGATTAGAAACCATGATTAGTGCACAAGTGTGCCTTAGACTGCCCACAATAAAAGGCCACTCTGAAAGGTGCAGTTTTATCACATAGCACAATGCCACAGATGTCGCAAGATTTGAGGGAGCGTGCAATTGGCATGCTGACAGCAGGAATGTCAACCAGAGCTGTTGCTCGTGTATTGAATGTTCATTTCTCTACCATAAGCCGTCTCCAAAGGAGTTTCAGAGAATTTGGCAGTACATCCAACCAGCCTCACAACCGCAGACCACGTGTAACCACACCAGCCCAGGACCTCCACATCCAGCATGTTCACCTCCAAGATCGTCTGAGACCAGCCACTCGGACAGCTGCTGAAACAATCGGTTTGCATAACCAAAGAATTTCTGCACAAACTGTCAGAAACCATCTCAGGGAAGCTCATCTGCATGCTCGTCGTCCTCATCGGGGTCTCGACCTGACTCCAGTTTGTCGTCGTAACCAATTTGAGTGGGCAAATGCTCACATTCGCTCGCGTTTGGCATGTTGGAGAGGTGTTCTCTTCACGCATGAATCCCGGTTCACACTGTCCAGGGCAGATGGCAGACAGCATGTGTGGCATCGTGTGGGTGAGCGGTTTTCTGATGTCAATGTTGTGGATCGAGTGGCCCATGGTGGCGGTGGGGTTATGGTATGGGCAGGCGTCTGTTATGGACGAAGAACACACGTGCATTTTATTGATGGCATTTTGAATGCACAGAGATACCGTGACGAGATCCTGAGGCCCATTGTTGTGCCATACATCCAAGAACATCACCTCATGTTGCAGCAGGATAATGCACGGCCCCATGTTGCAAGGATCTGTACACAATTCTTGGAAGCTGAAAATGTCCCAGTTCTTGCATGGCCTGCATACTCACCGGACATGTCACCCATTGAGCATGTTTGGGATGCTCTGGACCGGCGTATACGACAGCGTGTACCAGTTCCTGCCAATATCCAGCAACGTCGCACAGCCATTGAAGAGGAGTGGACCAACATTCCACAGGCCACAATTGACAACCTGATTAACTCTATGCGAAGGAGATGTGTTGCACTGCATGAGGCAAATGGTGGTCACACCAGATACTGACTGGTTTCCCCCCCAATAAAACAAAACTGCACCTTTCAGAGTGGCCTTTTATTGTGGACAGTCTAAGGCACACCTGTGCACTAATCATGGTGTCTAATCAGCATCTTGATATGGCACACCTGTGAGGTGGGATGGATTATCTCAGCAAAGGAGAAGTGCTCACTATCAGATTTAGACTGGTTTGTGAACAATATTTGAGGGAAATGGTGATATTGTGTATGTGGAAAAAGTTTTAGATCTTTGAGTTCATATCATACAAAATGGGAGCAAAACCAAAAGTGTTGCGTTTATATTTTTGTTGAGTGTATTAAAAAAGGGGGTTAATAAAACATTGTAAAACAAGTGTCATCAATTAATTATTTGATTATTAATACTGTGCCAATTTGTCCCCTCCCCATAACCCAAATTCTCCACTCGTTGCCACTGACCTGGGGCCTCATGTACAAAGACTTGCATGGATTTCCTACTGAAACAGGGCATACGTCAAAACCCAGAAATTGGCATAGGCACAAAAAATTCAGATGTATCAAAGTGTGCGTACGCATGGATCCAAGCACGTTCCATTTGCACATCCCAATCAATGTGGAAATGAGCTCACATGCACACGCACCAAGCTCTTACCTTTCCATACCCCTATTTAAATATGCAAATTCATGTAAATAGGTCCTGGGAGCTGGGGATCCCCACTCCTTCAGATCAGTCAACATGAACACAAAAGAAATTATACAGAGGATGAGCTACAAATGACTGGAAATGATGTGGAGACACACAGGGATAGTTTATTTGGTACCCTTGCAAGTGGAATGAAGATGAAACGGGAAAAATATTAGTGGGAGCATGTGTCTGTGTGAGGCCATAGCTACTGTGAGCTCAGAGCAGCACACACACATGGAAGTTTAAAAGGTGAGGTGCGCCGCGGCTGACAAGGTGTAACATTCACACGTTTGTTAAATACTGAGCACAGGGAGAAAATCTGGGGCCTGGTCAGTATCTACAGCTCTAGTTTCACCATCAACAAAAAGAACAGACATTAACACTGGGAGGTCCAAGCTTTTCTCTTCTACCTGTAAAGTCCACAGAGAGTCAAATGACCCCAAGATCCCCCATGGAGAGCTACTTCTGTTATGTAAACAAGGAAGTCTCAGAACACCTCAGGGGAGGGGCTGACTTGGCTAGCCACATTCTTGTGTTTGCATGAGATGCGCAGCTGGAATGAGACTCATTCAAGGTGGAGGTGGGATTACATCAAGGATCAGCTCTGAGTCCTTTCTTGTTTGCAGTGGTGATTGACAGGTTGACGGATGAGATCAGACAGGAGTCCCCATGGACTATGATGTTTGCAGATGACATTGATCTGTAGTGAGAGTACGGAGCAAGTTGAGTCTAGTCTGGAGAGGTGGAGATATGCTTTGGAGAGAAGGGGAATGAAAGTCAGTAGAAGCAAGACTGAGTCCATGTGTGTGAATGAGAGGGAGCCCAGTGGAATAGTGCAGTTACAAGGAGTAGAAGTGGTGAAAGTAGATGAGTTTAAATATTTGAGGTCAACTGTTCAAAGTAATGGAGAGTGTGGTCGAGAGGTGAAGAAGAGAGTGCAGGCAGGGTGGAGTGGGTGGAGAAAGGTGGCAGGAGTCATTTGTGACCGAAGAATATCAGCAAGAGTGAAGGGGAAAGTTTACAAAACAGTAGTGAGACCAGTTATGTTGGACGGCTTAGAGACGGTGGCACTAACAAAAAGACAGGAGGCAGAGCTGGAGGTGGCAGAGCTGAAGATGTTGAGATTCTCTTTGGGAGTGACAAGAATGGACAAGGTTAGGAATGAACATATCAGAGGGACAGCTCAGGTGGGACGGTTTGGAGACAAAGTCAGAGAGGCGAGATTGAGATGGTTTGGACATGTGCAGAGGAGGGACCCAGGGTATATAGGGAGAAGGATGCTGAGGATGGATCCACCAGGCAGGAGGAGAAGAGGGAGGACAAAGAGGAGGTTTATGGATGTGCTGAGGGAGGACATGCAGGTGGTTGGTGTGATAGAGGAAGATACAGAGGACAGGGTGAGATGGAAACGATTGATCTGCTGTGGCGACCCCTAATGGGAGCAGCCTAAAGACAAAGAAGAAGAAGAAGAAGAAGTGCCTGCTTAGCTGAAAGGGCTGCTGATTTGAGCTTAGGTGGATAGATGAAATTTTGTTTTCTGAATTGTATTGAAATGCGACAGGTATACTTGTGGCAAATGCAGAAAAGACCTTCCGTGGCAGTGTGGGGACTGTTAGTCATTGTGAGTGACTGTAACCTGTACCTATTGTATATATTTTGGTTTTCTGGTGTGTTTTTTGGTACATTTTGGTACATTTCAATAAAATCCAGAAAACAAAGTTTTCTTTTGGTGTGTTTTTTGGTACATTTCAATACAATTCAGAAAACAAAAGTGTTCTTTTGGTGTGTTTTTTAGTACATTTCAATACAATTCAGAAAACAAAAGTGTTCTTTTGGTGTGTTTTTTAGTACATTTCAATACAATTCAGAAAACAAAAGTGTTCTTTTGGTGTGTTTTTTGGTACATTTCAATACAATTCAGAAAACAAAGTTTTCTTTTGGTGTGTTTTTTGGTACATTTCAGTACAATTCAGAAAACAAAATTTCATCTCTCCCCCCTGGGTAAAGTTATTTATCCACCTAAGCACAAATCAGCAGCCCTTTCAGACATTAATTATGCAAACACAAGAATGTGGCTAGCCAAGTCA
Source organism: Thalassophryne amazonica (assembly GCF_902500255.1). Lineage (NCBI taxonomy): Eukaryota > Metazoa > Chordata > Actinopteri > Batrachoidiformes > Batrachoididae > Thalassophryne > Thalassophryne amazonica. The sequence continues at coordinate 22,904,365 of NC_047107.1, forward strand.
GCCCCTCCCCTGAGGTGTTCTGAGACTTCCTTGTTTACATAACAGAAGTAGCTCTCCACAGGGGATCTTGGTCATTTGACCATCCTGTGGGCCTTTAGAGGTAGATTGGTTATTTGACCAGTCCTTGGTCTTCCAAGTGTTAATAATAACAAAAAACACATTTGAATGCGCACATGCCCAAATGTGGCAAAAAATTACACAAATAACTATTTACCCACACAGCGATCCATTGCGCACTGTGCCAGCCTGCCTGTTCCCACCCCACCCCAATGAATTTGTGCATCACATATGATTTGAACATTGATGGAATGACTGTTTCCTATTAACAAAAACAACATCATGTGATGGCACCTTTATAGCAATGTGTGTGCAGTCAATAGCTCTGATTACATTAGGGAAACAGGTGTCACCAACCCAACAGTCCCACCTACAAATTGGTCCACCCTGCCTTCATTGTGCATGAGTCATTTCAGAGCGTCACCAACAATTCACTGATTATCACGTCGTTTCTGCTTAAAACTGCACTCCAGTGCGACAGATATCTGAAGCTTTTGTACAACAATCATTTCCACATAAATTCAGCATTATTTCATAATAAGTATTTATTTCAGTATTTATCTATCTATCTAAAATATGGCGGACCGGTCAGAGCACCACAGCAGCAACTGTGCTTATGTCATTTCAGAGTGTCAGCAACGAGTCACCAATTATCGCCTTGTTTCTATTTAAAACGGCCTCATTTTACCGTGTCATCTAATGGTTAATCACATTAATCCCTTTGATCGCTTTGGGTGTAGAGAGTCCATCTCAGACAAGCTGCTGTGGTCCCAAATGACGCATGCACAGTGAAGGCAAGGCGGACCAATATTTAGGGGGGACCGTTTGGTCTGCGACACCAGCTCTTGCTCCAAATTGCACCTTAATGCAGGAATGTGATGTACCTGGATGACATTTGGATGACTGCGTTCCACACAGCTGGCCTGGCTCGGCTCAAGGTTGACTGGCCCACTCCTGACCGATCAGCCAGTTTATGCTGGAATGCCCCTGTTGCCAGGAAGCCCAGCGTGGTCAGCACATGTATGGGCACACCTGTGCGTGCAACTCCAGTAACAATGACCTCAATAATCAAAATCGGCTTATGAACCAATTATCGACATTTGCAAGTAAATCCTCATATTCCTTGAATACACACTCACGCTGGATTGGACCATTTGCAAGGTTCTCTAACAACGCTAAGCAGGGGCATTGTTAACACCTTTCACACCGGGCTTGAGTGGAGTTGCATTGTGCTGTGTATAGAGTACGCTGGAATGGCTGCGCATCATGAAAAAACATGCTGCACGCGGTGGGAAGCTTGGCCTGCCTCGTCTTCTTCCATGGATTTGAAGCTTCATTGCCAAAGTTCAGCAGCAATAACAGAGTCCAGACGGATGAATAAAATCAAGCCATGCAGGTATGTATTGATAAAAAACCTAAAAGGATTTTTTGTCAGACTAGAGTAAGGTAGCGTAGAATTGTATAGGCATGGTGTACAGTAACATAGTGTTGTACAGACTTACATACAGTAGCGTAGTGTTGCGTAGAGCACTGCATCCAGTGCACTATGCTGAAAGTACGCGAAAAAATTAACCATGTTTAAACATGTTTTCATTTTTTGCGTCCATTTCACAGACCCCTTTGAACCCTCAGACTATTGCCACTTAGGGCTGCATAGGCTCCGTGTAGTTGATACGCCACATTACGCAACTGTCATTTGGCCCAGTGTGATGGGGCATAAACGCCATTTTATGCATCACTTTGTGCAGGCTTTTATGTCCACCCATATAATTGCAAGCACGTGGGTGTGTTAATTGCTCATTAGTGCGTTGCTGATGTGGACATAACTCTGATGACTTCTTGTTTTCACAATATTAAGTGTCCCAGCATCATCTGTACGTGACAAAAGTGGACAAAATAACTGTAGAAACGTGTGTACACCAGCCAGGATGTTTGTGTGACGGACCGCACATTTCCATGGTCATTTCACTTTTGATACATCTGAACGTTAGCATGGAAAAGGATGTACGCCACGCTTTTAATTTTTTTTTTTTTTTTTTTTTTTTTTGCATACGGACGCTTTATACATGAGGCCCCTGATGTCTTTGCCATATTATCTAAGTTTTGCCACGTTATAAATGACCAGTCTACACTTGTCAAACAACAGATGCAGATGGTAACACATGAAATAAGAGGTACACAGCGAGTATACAGTGTGTCAATAAATGTAAGTTCATACCAGGACTTAATACATTTTCACCAAGGGCTTTACAGGTTTTCACCAGCTTTAACCAGACTAAACTGGTTTAACATGTTTCTGCAGTCATTCTGGCAAAAACAGCTTTTAGACAGACAGTCTAAAACTGAACTCCACTTCCTTCACTTTGCTTTTTATTCCATAAGTGTGTCTCTGGGCTGTGCCAGCTGAGCAAGCACAAATAACAGACAGAAAAACAACACCCTGGGTGAAAGACCTTATTACTGCCTGTTTCATGTAGATAATAAGAAACACAAAAATACATTTACTGAATAGAGAACAGATTTTTTTTTTTGGGGGGGGGGGGGGGGGGTATGTGAGCCAGCACCTTGCTTTTTCCAATGTCTTGGCAACATGCGCAGCCAAAATTTTTTAAATGGACTGCAGTTCTCAAGCACTTTTCCATGAAGCAAACACTCAAAGCACTTTATTGATGATGTCTTGCATTCACCCGTTTACCCGCTGCAAGGTGCTTAAATCCACAATGGGAGCAACTTGGGAATTAAGGACCTCACCCAAGGGCCATGAGATATTTGACACACTGACGGGGAATCAGACAGAGAAACCTCTGGTCACAGGTCCATCTCTCTAACCTCTATATCACCACCTCCCTAAATATCTAAGTACTTATGTCATGTGCATGAATCAAACCATGGGAACAATTTATGTCACACACACTCAAGAGGATTTTTTACATTTTTCTTTTGTTGTTTAAATGGACTTTCTGGGTCTGCACAACTTCATCTGCACACCTTGGAAGTCAGGTATTTTAAGGGTGTACAGCTTTTTAGCTCTCATTCAAGTATATACACTCAACAAAAATATAAACGCAACACTTTTGGTTTTGCTCCCATTTTGTATGAGATGAACTCAAAGATCTAAAACTTTTTCCACATACACAATATCACCATTTCCCTCAAATATTGTTCACAAACCAGTCTAAATCTGTGATAGTGAGCACTTCTCCTTTGCTGAGATAATCCATCCCACCTCACAGGTGTGCCATACCAAGATGCTGATTAGACACCATGATTAGTGCACAGGTGTGCCTTAGACTGTCCACAATAAAAGGCAACTCTGAAAGGTGCAGTTTTGTTTTATTGGGGGGGGGGGGGGGGGGTACCAGTCAGTATCTGGTGTGACCACCATTTGCCTCATGCAGTGCAACACATCTCCTTCGCATAGAGTTGATCAGGTTGTCAATTGTGGCCTGTGGAATGTTGGTCCACTCCTCTTCAATGGCTGTGCAAAGTTTCTGGATATTGGCAGGAACTGATACTGGTCCAGAGCATCCCAAACATGCTCAATGGGTGACATGTCTGGTGAGTATGCAGGCCATGCAAGAACTGGGACATTTTCAGCTTCCAAGAATTGTGTACAGATCCTTGCAACATGGGGCCGTGCATTATCCTGCTGCAACATGAGGTGATGTTCTTGGATGTATGGCACAACAATGGGCCTCAGGATCTCGTCACGGTATCTCTGTGCATTCAAAATGCCATCAATAAAATGCACGTGTGTTCTTCGTCCATAACAGATGCCTGCCCATACCATAACCCCACCGCCACCATGGGCCACTCGATCCACAACATTGACATCAGAAAACCGCTCACCCACACGACGCCACACACGCTGTCTGCCATCTGCAATGAACAGTGTGAACCAGGATTCATCCGTGAAGAGAACACCTCTCCAACGTGCCAAACGGCAGCGAATGTGAGCATTTGCCCACTCAAGTCGGTTTGCCAACCCGGACAGTGGGAATACCACCTCAACCGGCAACTTAGCCCCGCGACTGGACAGCAACAACGTCCGAGGCCCGCCCAACGTGGTGAATTCACTGAGGCCGTGCGCTGCGTCATTAAAGCCGCGCGTCACAAGTGCCGCTTCCCCGAGGCCTCGTGCAGCCACCGCGGATCCATCAGCGCGGAAACACCGAGGCCACGCGGCACCAGCGCAGTGCAGATCCATCCCAGTGACCAACAACGCAGGCTGTTAACATCGGCGATCGTCAAGCTGCCCATAAGCCGACCATGGAGCCTAAGAAGGTTCTGACAGCGGAGGAAGGTGACGATATTAAAAAGTCTCTGGACTTTCTATCAGAGGAGATTTCTGTTGTGAAGGAGCAACAGAAATCAATCATGGATCTGGTGGAGGAGGTGAAGGCATTACGGCTCCAGAACGCAGAGAAAGACCGGCATCTGGTGCAGCTGGAAAATAGAGTGGCTGAATTGGAGCAGTACACCAGAATTAACAACGTCATCATCACAGGTCTTCACATCAAACCACGGTCCTACGCACGGGCGGTAACAGATGAGAGCGGAGGGGATCCCAGTGAACAGGAGGTCAGCTCTGTGGAAAAACAGGTTGTTGATTTCCTCCTATCTAAAGGTATAGAAATGGATTTAAATAACATTGAAGCGTGCCACCCTCTGCCCCGGAGAAATGACGGTGATAAACGAACCGTCATCATGAGATTCATCAACAGAAAACACAAAACAGCACTGTTAAAACAAGGAAGAAAACTGAAAGGGACAAACGTATTCATCAATGAACATCTCACCAAACGGAATGCCGACATCGCCAGGAAAGCACGCTTCTTAAAGAAACAGGGATCCAGCACACATGGACTTCAAACTGTAAAATATTCATCAAACTGAACAGATCACCAGAACAAGCAAAAGTCATGGCAATAAGGAACATCGAGGAGCTGGACAAATATGAACAATAGGTATGAGGACTCAAACACATCACAGCACCATGATGCAGACTGGAGCAACCCACTCATCCACATCATCTACACCCGGAGACAAGAGAGACATAATGACTAAGGATAATGATCCGTTTATTTCTGCCCAGGAGCTCTGTCTAGATACATTTAATTATAATAACTCTAACCACCCCTTCGAATCTGAAAATGATCCTGATACCTTTTTCAGTGAGAATATTGTGAGACAGTGCAAATATTTTACAGAAGAACAATTCAAAAATTATAAAATCAATGATGAAGATTTTTCAATTATACATTTCAACAGCAGAAGTCTTTCTCGTAATCTGTCCACTATTAATGATTGTTTGAAAACATCCAAAAAACATTTTTCAGTTATTGCAATTTCAGAAACATGGTTAAATGAGGATAATAAAGATCTGGTATATCTTGATGGTTATGAATTGTTCCTGGTTAATAGGCAGACGAGAAGGAGCGGAGGCGTTGCATTGTTTGTAAGGTCAGATTATAACTGTAAACTCATTAACACCATGTCATTTACAGTGGACAACATCATGGAATGCGTTACCATAGAAATTACATCTATAAACTCCAAAAACAGTTGTTAGTTGCATTTACAGAGCTCCTGGGACAAATATTGACACCTTTGAAGACATTATCTTAGGAATGTACAACAAAATCAACAGAAATAAGCATTTATTTGTCTGTGGAGATTTCAATATAGATTTTTTAAACCCTCACAATCATCCACAAATTACCTCATTTATAAACACCTTGTACTGTTTAGGACTGTTTCCAACCATCATTCATCCTAGCAGAATAACTATGGATACAACAACTCTCATTGACAATATTTTAACTAACGTTATATCCGGTAATCTTAGTGGGGGACTACTGGTCAGTGATATCAGTGATCACTTGCCAGTTTTCTCAGTCTTTGCATTGGAGGGTTGTTGTAAGTATCGAAGCAATATCAAATTCACGAGTAGAAAAGTAACACCTGAAACAATTGATAATTTAAGGGAGGATTTATCAAGTCAGAATTGGTGAGATGTTTTTGTTGATGATGTTGACAGGTCATATGATGCTTTCATTTCCATTTTTTCCAGTTTGTATAATAAACACTGTCCATTTGTTGACAAAATATATAGAAATCAATATAGCAACAAACCATGGATAACTAAGGGGCTTCAGAGGGCATGTAAAAAGAAAAACGTACTATATAAACAATTCATAAAACTACGAACTAAGGAAGCTGAAAGTAAGTATAAAACATATAAGAATAAGTTAATCAATATCATGAGACTCAGTAAAAAAATATATTCTAATGAGTTACTTGTCAAAAATAGAAATAACATCAAAAACACATGGGACATATTAAATGAAATAGTAAAAAAGAATAGAGTAACTAGAGATTATCCATTTTTTCAGAGTAACAACTACATCACGATTGATAACGATGAGTCTATTGCTGAACACTTTAATGAATACTTCGTTAATGTGGGTAAAAATCTTGCCAGTAAAATTGACTCATCAACTAATAACTTCTGGGTAAATAATTCAACGTTTAACAAACTGTTTCAATGTTCATTGGTGGTACTCATGAAAGGGAAATACTTGATCTGGTTCATGGTTCAAAAAGTAAGAAATCGACTGATTTTAATAATTTGGATATGGCTTTATTAAAAAAAGTTATTGATTGTATAGTAAAACCGTTCAATTATATTTGCAATATGTCACTAAGTACTGGTAAATTTCCTTCTCAAATGAAAATAACCAAAGTACTTCCTCTGTTTAAAACTGGTGACAAACACACATTTTCTAATTATAGACCTATATCACTCCTGCCACAATTTTCCAAAATTTTGGAAAAAATATTTGCTAAAAGATTAAATGATTATTTACTGAAGCATAACATCATTTGTGAAGAACAATATGGATTCAGAAGGTCTCGAACTACATCACATGCTTTGATGGACTTTGTGGAAAGTATAGCAACTGCAATTGATAATAAACAATACACAATAGGTGTTTTTTTTTTATTTACAGAAAGCATTTGACACAATTAACCATGGAATACTATTAATTAAACTGCAGAAATATGGAATCAGAGGTCTGGAATATGAATGGATAGCTAGTTATTTACAAGGCAGATTTCAGTATGTTCAATTCAGTAATACAAATTCTGAACTCAGGGATGTCACATGTGGGGTGCCGCAGGGCTCAGTGCTGGGTCCTTTGTTGTTTATAATCTATATAAATGATATAAGTTGGGTGTCGAGTTCACTGAGATGTGTCCTTTTTGCGGATGATACAACTGTGTTCTGTAGCGGTGAAAATCTTGAACAGCTTCTGGACATAGTGGAGAAAGAACTGGAAAAATTTAAGGTTTGGTTTGACGCTAATAAGTTGTCACTCAACCTTGGGAAAACTAAATGTATTATATTTGGAAATAAACAGGCACCCAAATGTAAAAATTTAACTATAAACAATAAGGAAATTGAGTTAGTAACAGAGAATAAATTTTTAGGTGTTATAATTGATAATAAACTTAGCTGGAAACCACATATAAATTATGTGAAATCAAAATTGTCAAAAACTATAGCCATTTTGTATAAAGCCAAAGACCTACTGCCGCAAGAAGTGTTACTTACTTTATATCATTCTCTGATGGTACCATATATGACATATTGTGTTGAGTCATGGGGAAACACTTACAAATCAAATACCAATCCAATATTCCTTTTGCAAAAACGAGCCATACGAATCATCTGCAATAAACAATATCGTGAACCAACTCATTCTCTATTTGTGTCTTTAAATTTATTAAAATTCATAGATTTGGTCGATTAATTACAATTCAAACTTTATTTTGAGCGAAAAAATCAAGCCTTACCGAGACATGTCCAGAGTCTGTTCCGATTGAGGGAATCCAGATATAGTTTAAGAGGTTGTGCAATTTTTATGAAACCACCAGTAAGAACAAATGTAAAGGGTTTTTGTGTGTCTGTGGTTGGGGTGAGGAAATGGAACAAATGTTCAGCAGAGGTTAAAATGAGTAGTACCTTAGTAAGATTTAAGAAACTACTCAAAAAGAACATTATGTCTAAGTATCATAAAGAAGCAAATATAATTTGATTTATATGGAATGTTCAATTTATAAGTGGCACTTATTGTATATTTGAATGTGTGGGTATGTATATGCGTATGTAGATAGATATGGGTAGATGTATATGTATATAAGTGACTGTGTATATGTATGTATATATTTATGTTTGTAAAGTATATACGTATGTATATAGGTATATATGGCACAGCCCAAGCAGAGGGTCACCCCCAAGAGCCTGGTCTGCTTGAGGTTCCTTCCTTATAGGGAGTTTTTCCTCACCACAGTTGCCTAGTGCTTGCTCTGGGGGTTGGTAAAGTTAGTCCTTACTGGCGTAAAGTGACTTTCTTGTGATCTGGTACTATATAAATATAATTATAAGTGAATAGTATATTGATGTGTATGTCTGTGTGTCGACATGTAGTAGTGAATTTGTATTTATGTAAATATGACTGATTAGAATTGTTGGACTTGTACTAGCAGGGTGGGCGCTAATAAGCTTTGCTTCAGCCCACACCCTTTCGGACTCACTAGTTTTGTCTGTGTTTGTTTGTGGAATTGTTCATTTTTTTCTATTTGAATATTTTGTGTGCTGAATAAAAAAAACTATCAAACTATCAAATTCTTTGGTTATGCAAACCGATTGTTTCAGCAGCTGTCCGAGTGGCTGGTCTCAGACGATCTTGGAGGTGAACATGCTGGATGTGGAGGTTCTGGGCTGGTGTGGTTACACGTGGTCTGCGGTTGTGAGGCTGGTTGGATGTACTGCCAAATTCTCTGAACCACCTTTGGAGACGGCTTATGGTAGAGAAATGAACATTCAATACACGAGCAACAGCTCTGGTTGACATTCCTGCTGTCAGCATGCCAATTGCACGCTCCCTCAAATCTTGCGACATCTGTGGCATTGTGCTGTGTGATTAAACTGCACCTTTCAGAGTGGCCTTTTATTGTGGGCAGTCTAAGGCACATCTGTGCACTAATCATGGTGTCTAATCAGCATCTTGATATGGCACACCTGTGAGGTGGGATGGATTATCTCAGCAAAGGAGAAGTGCTCACTATCACAGATTTAGACTGGTTTGTGAACAATATTTGAGGGAAATGGTGATATTGTGTATGTGGACAAAGTTTTAGATCTTTGAGTTCATCTCATACAAAATGGGAGCAAAACCAAAAGTGTTGCATTTACATTTTTGTTGAGTGTACATGCATCAAACACTTTAGTGCTTATATGGAAAGAGTGTAGAATATGAGTTTCACTTTCTGAAATATTTGACAAAACAATTAAATGGAAAAATGAACTTTTTCAAAATATTCTATATTTCTGAAGTGAATACACTTGCTTTTTAAATTTTGTAAAACAACAAAAAAAAACCTCAGGGATGTGTCAATGCATGCATTTTGATGTGATGTCCTAAAAATTGAAAACATGCAAACATCCAAAGGTGTGCTCACTTTTCATAGGCAGTTTTTCAGTCATCTCAAGATGACATTATTGACATGATCATCTCCAGCAAGCAGGTTATACTGACATCAACGTCAGCTTGTTAGTAACTGACAAAATAACTTGGGGACAGATTTGAGCTTGCATCAAATTATTACCAAATTATTTTATGCCATTGATATGAAAATATAGCAAAAAAAAAAAAGCAAATGTATCCTTTCATATGAACTTTTAATTCTCAAGATTTGAAATGTGAAAAAAATAAGATACACAAACAGTGATTCACACTTCAAAATGGGTAGCATGGGCCAGTTTCTCCCTATCATGGGCCCTTCTCAGACATCAATGGGCCTATGCAAAGTGGAATAAAATAAAATAAATAATTCAAGATTTGTAAAAAAGAAAAAAGTTTATTGTAAGAGCTACAACTTGAACCAATTTAACTTGATTCATTTGAAGCAACAGGTGCAGAAGTTAAAAATGACAAATTTCATATTTTAGTATTTTGTTACATTTCATGTCATCTGATGTTATGCAGAGGTCATAAATAATGTTTCAAAGGTTAAATACACATTAATACTGGCTAGACATAAAATTTGCTCCTGCATATAGTAGCTTCAATATAGATCCAAGCTCCATCCGGCACCAGAGCACAGTGAGAAAGTGTTTTTTCATTAAACACTTCTGAATTGAATTACATCACCTATCATTCACCTTACATGAATTTATTGACACACCAGGCCGCCTTCAATATTTTGTCAGTTTTAAGTTTGTGTGATTTTTTCTTTTTTTTTTTTTTGCAAATGAGGGCACTGCATAAATCCTCACTCTGTAGAGATTTAAAATCACCATAGGCAATGTTGCAATGATCCAACTGAAATAATACACTAATTCATATTAACTGTTAACTGTGAAATTAGTTTGTCTGCCGGAACCTGCATGCAGCGGACTGATTTCATAAGAGGGCAGTAATGTGGATCGTTACACTTTTGCTTTTTGAGTTCATATTTTGACACAAAATGGTAATTTAACCAATTCCATTAATTATTTCAAACTTTCTGGATTGCTGTGCATTGAGGAGGCAAAACCCACCTCCAGCAAAAAGCAGGAGACAGAGGGACAGAAGCAACATGACTCGCAGAAATGTTGGTGACTTATGGAAACACACACACATGTAAAGGGCGAAATATCGAGGCAAGCAAAATGATCATGTTTATCTTTATACAGTATATTGAACAATAAATTGATATCGTAATGATCTTGAAAGGCCTATAGACAACTACTGTTCCAGACTACAACCCCTGGCAAAAATTATGGAATTACCGGCCTTGGAGGATGTTCATTCAGTTGTTTAATTTTGTAGAAAAAAAGCAGATCACAGACATGACATAAAACTAAAGTCATTTCAAATGGCAACTTTCTGGCTTTAAGAAACACTATAAGAAATCAGGAAAAAAATTGTGGCAGTCAGTAACGGTTACTTTTTTAGACCAAGCAGAGGGAAAAAAATATTGAATCACTCAATTCTGAGGAAAAAATTAAGGAATCATGAAAAACAAAAGAACGCTCCAACATATCACTATTTTGTTGCACCACCTCTGGCTTTTATAACAGCTTGCAGTCTCTGAGGCATGGACTTAATGAGAGACAAACAGTACTCTTCATCAATCTGGCTCCAACTTTCATTGATTGCTGTTGCCAGATCAGCTTTGCAGGTTAGAGCCTTGTCATGGACCATTTTCTTCAACTTCCACCAAAGATTTTCAATTGGATTAAGATCCGGACTATTTGCAGGCCATGACATTGACCCTATGTGTCTTTTTGCAAGGAATGTTTTCACAGTTTTTGCTCTATGGCAAGATGCATTATCATCTTGACAAATGATTTCATCATCCCCAAACATCCTTTCAATTGATGGGATAAGAAAAGTGTTCAAAATATCAATGTAAACTTGTGCATTTATTGATGATGTAATGACAGCCATCTCCCCAGTGCCTTTACCTGACATGCAGCCCCATATCATCAATGACTGTGGAAATTTACATGTTCTCTTCAGGCAGTCATCTTTATAAATCTCATTGGAACGGCACCAAACAAAAGTTCCAGCATCATCACCTTGCCCAATGCAGATTCGAGATTCATCACTGAATATGACTTTCATCCAGTCATCCACAGTCCACGACTGCTTTTCCTTAGCCCATTGTAACCTTGTTTTTTCTGTTTAGGTGTTAATGATGGCTTTCGTTTAGCTTTTCTGTATGTAAATCCCATTTCCTTTAGGCGGTTTCTTACAGTTCGGTCACAGACGTTGACTCCAGTTTCCTCCCATTCGTTCCTCATTTGTTTTGTTGTGCATTTTTGATTTTTGAGACATATTGCTTTAAGTTTTCTGTCTTGACGCTTTGATGTCTTCCTTGGTCTACCAGTATGTTTGCCTTTAACAACCTTCCCATGTTGTTTGTATTTGGTCCAGAGTTTAGACACAGCTGACTGTGAACAGCCAACATCTTTTGCAACACTGCGTGATGACTTACCCTCTTTTAAGAGTTTGATAATCTCTCCTTTGTTTCAATTGACATCTCTCGTGTTGGAGCCATGATTCATGTCAGTCCACTTGGTGCAACAGCTCTCCAAGGTGTGATCACTCCTTTTTAGATGCAGACTAACGAGCAGATCTGATTTGATGCAGGTGTTAGTTTTGGGGATGAAAATTTACAGGGTGATTCCATAATTTATTCCTCAATTGAGTGAGTCCATATTTTTTTCCCTCTGCTTGGTCTAAAAAAGTAACCGTTACTGACTGCCACAATTTTTTTTCCTGATTTCTTATAGTGTTTCTTAAAGCCAGAAAGTTGCCATTTGAAATGACTTTAGTTTTGTGTCATGTCTGTGATCTGCTTTTTTCTACAAAATTAAACAACTGAATGAACATCCTCTGAGGCCGGTGATTCCATAATTTTTGCCAGGGGTTGTATAAGTTAGAGTTTTTTATTTATTTATTTATTTTTTAAACTAGTTTGGGAGGTCCAGCAACATATTTGTATATGGCCTAAAGATGGCACCCCTCAAACGCATGACAAGCTAATCCTGAATACTGAAAAAAGTACTGTCATTCACACTCCGGAGCAGAAGGTGGTCACATAACCACATAACAGCAGATCAGCTCAGTCAGGTATGTTCAGCTAATCAACAGATGCCTGAAAAACAGAACATACCTGATGTTGTTCATTATGTGCAGTTAAGGCAAGGAACAATAGAAAATGTGCCATATTTTAGGTCCTGATGATCAGGATTGCTAAACACTGAGATAAGCTAAAGTGAGGCTAATATCACAAAAGTTTTACAAAAACATTTTCAGATGTTTCATAATATTGTGCATTTTTTTTTTTTTACCTCATCTCCAGTACGATTCTCTGATCAGTCAGACAAGAAGCCATTTACTAAAGTTGTTTGTTCTTCAAACAATAACAATCAGCACATTAGCTTCTGCTTGCTGATGCAGTGTTTATGTTATATATAAGTAATACACTGATTAAATTATTTTTGCTTGTTGTTCTACAGAGAGGTAGCGCCACGTTTCAAAACTAAAGGCAAGTTACAAACCGGTGGGCTTTTTTTTCCCCTCCATGATATATTTTGGAAAGATGTGCCTACTACACCAATGTGACAAAGTCTGTCAAACTGTTGTATATGGCTTATTAATTTATATAAGTATGTAATATAAATTGCAATTTGGTAAACAATCAGCTGTACTAATAACTACACTTTGTATGGTTTGATTTAATTTTGAGGCAGAAACAGAAAAGGACGAGTCAGAAAAAACAAAATTGCTTTAAACCTTGGTTTCTGTATGTATGTGTGTAAGTATGTGTAAAAACTAGATTTACATTAGGCCATGATGAATAAAGACACCATTGAAACTCAAAGTAATATATTTGTTTTTTGTTTGTTTTTTTACCTAGGTTTGCCACGTCAGAGCTCACAGACAGTCATGACCTTCTAGGTAACGAAAACTCTAAACCTTTAAAATCATGCAAATGATGACAATCATGACAAAAAACTCCTGTAACAGTGGAATGTGCCATTCATTTCCAAAGTAAACACTTTGTTGATCCGGGACGTCGTCTGACTACCACAGAAATGGCAGAAGAGTTTGACATCAGCACTTTTTCGGCATGAAAAGACGTGCGGAGGGATTCGTGCGTCGGGACGGAGGCACAGGGCACAGAACAAAAAGTAACGCCGTGATGAAGCCTCACAGGACATGCTGTAGCATGTCCAGCTCGTCCACAATTTCTCGGATAGTCACATGACTGAAAAGCCACCGAAAGCCGTGCAAGCCACACCGAGCGGCTCCGTGGCGAATTTCTCCGCTCCTCTTTCCATTACAAAAACTCCTGTAACAGTGGAATGTGCCGAAAAAGTGCTATGTCCATCTGTCTTGCCATTTCTCTGGTAGTCAGACGACGTCCCGGATCAACAAAGTGTTCACTTTGGAAATGATCTGGTCGTTTGAGCCTGTCGATCGCCGCTCGGTGCGCGGCGCTCCATCCGCCGCTGTGGGCCGTCTTTAATCCAGTTGTAATTGTCCTTAATCTGTGTGATCCCCATAAGATCTTCACCGAAAGCCATCTGAATTTTCCAAATGGTTTCCACCTGGCTGTCTCTCACACTTTCTGAAAAAATTTTGATGAAGCAAAACGGCAGTCGATCAGCCAATTTCCTGAGAATGAAAATCCGACGAGGGGGCTGGACCACTCCTCCCACAAGGCGTGCTCACAGGCGAATGACGCAACCGACAGGCGTGAAAAAACTCACATGCGCACGAAAGTTCAAGCTTGGCTGATGCAATGACACGTGATTCAAATCCATATAGTTTTTGCAAAAAATAAAAAGGTCCGTTACTTTTCTAACAGACCTCGTATCTGTCGCTGAGATAGATGATGACTGGAGTGCAGTCTGAAGCAGAAACAAAGTGTTAATCCATGAACTTAGAAATTAGACCACAGACTAAATCCAACAAAAACAAAAATAACCCGGAAACGTTCACCACAGAAGTAAAAACCCAGATCACTGAAAGCTGTTTCTGCTTTTACAGTGGCTGGCATCCAGCTTAATGACCCATTATCACTACCTTCTGCTCCTAAGTGTAAATTAAGGATTCAGTATACAAGAGCAGCTTCTTTCACATATAGACTGTGCCATCTTGTGGCCATAGATAATAACGCAGTACTCTTCCATATATAAATAACTTCAGAATATAATTCGCAGCAGCTTCCTAACTAGAAAAAAAACATATATATTATAGAGTCTGGAAAATATGGCACATGTCATCCATCACTGCCAAGATCATATCCTGAACACAGACACTGTAAACATTTTGGAACAAATCAAATGAGGAAATGCACCCTTCATTGAACCACAACTCATGCATACAAGGAAGAAAGAAAAATGGGGTTTCCCTAACTCTACCTGGTAATGAACAGCCATATTCCGCTAAATGAGGCACCAAAGAGGAAAACTTAGAAGCCAGAGTGAGTGGAAAAACATATTTGCCTTACAATTGAGCCACAGTACTGCGCACAACAATGGAGGCATAGCAAAAGCACATGAACAGCGGGAGTGCTGGGTAGCAGTGGCATAACAGGGTGATTACTGTGCATCTTGGAGCATAGGCCAAGGCTGTTTAACACATCACTCTACACAGATACATGGTTAACATCTGTGCAGCCCGAACACAACTAGTAGGCTACCCACCAAACGGGGTTACTAATGGAATATGAGCAGACAGCGTGCTGGCTGTGGGGTCCCAGGATGTTATAGCAGCTAAGTGTTGTCCTGGTCATTCATTGGCAGCACAGAAGGAAAGGAGAAGAACAAGGTTTGGAGTAGCAGAAAGAATACAGAGTACATTTATAAAAAAAAAAATGTAAGACAATTTCAGGTTGCAGGTCAAGACTGTGTACATAAACATCATATTTCAGAGACGCAAGCATAAGTGGTTTATTTCTAATTAACAGAGTTGCTTAGCTGTCATTTATTTTGAAAATGCTAATGAAGGTATGAATCTTTCCATCCATTCCAATTAGAACAAGTTCATTTATATTTGGTAATTTAATTGGTTGTCATTTCTGTAATTGAGCCTCAATCCAGACCATGCTAATTATCTTCATAACAAGCTGAGAAGAAGCTCATTAGCTTGTTATAAAACACGGGCCTTTCGCTAGCCGTCACCACTCAGCTCAACTTGTTTACTTTGCTTCTCATTAGAGAAATACTACACTCCTGATAGTTCATGTTTCAAATACTTAGAAATTCTGGAATTTAAATGGTTCACACCAGGGAATTACAGCAAGTATATTTCATACATGCACATGAAGCAACGGGGGAAAGAAAAAAACAAAAACAAAAACAGGTACCTATGGGGAGTCTGTTCTTCTTGTTGGCAGGAGTGCTAGCAGGGGACAGCTGAGGGGTGTTGGAAGGAGTCAGCTCCAGGCTGTTGCTTTTCACAGTTCGTGACTGAGGCACGTTGGTCAGCAGGGTCTCCAGAGCCATGTGCTCCTCCTCCCGTAGGTGGTCAACAGCCATCACACTCCGAACAAAGTCCACCTGTTAGAAAACATGAAGACTGTCACTCTGGATCGGATTCAATCCTGAGATGTCAACAGTTATTTTGAAGAGAAGTGTCAGATGCCTTCCTTTGTGCTACACAGTGGCCAAGATCAAGCTTCTATAGTCATGTCCAAAAGTAACTGCACACAGTGGCATTACTTATCATAGCAGAATGAAGTTGAAATCAAGCAGTAAAGATGGGCTGTAGTGTACTGTGTTAGCTTTAATTCAATGGATTTAACAAAAATGTCACACCAACAACATTGGCAGCTTGAGAAAAATTAACTATGCAAGAAACCACCATCAGATCCAGACCACTTTGATGGCAGCATTACAGTTTTGTGCTGTGATAGAAGAAACTCTGCACAGTGCAATTTTTGCCTGTTGTACCACCACTCACACCTTCATAGTGAAGTGACACAGAGATACACACAAAGAAATACAAGAAAACACATCAAATCTAGGCTTGTGTCTGTCATATGCCTTCTGGCAAACTGTAGCTAAGCTTTCACATTATTTAAAATCCTTCTCTATGCCCCTCGACTATACAGCTGCACAAAAGAAAAGCTGTACGAGCACAATTTCTCCTATTACATGCACAAAACCCTATAACTCCTTCAGAGTTGTCTGGGTATCTTGGTAGTTCCACTCACAAGTCTCCCTTCTTACATGGACATTCAGTTTTGAGAACTGACTACTTCAAACAGATTTACTATATAGCACCACACTGTCTGTATTTCTTAGTGATGGATGTAAATAAAATCCAAGACACATTCAGTGACTTGGAAATGTTGGCTCTTCAAATGGAGGAACTATGTATATAAACAAGTCACTGTAATTGTTAAGTGGCTAATGCAATATTTTTTTTAAATATTTGAATTAAAGTGCAAAGTCTAACAAGTTTAACTTCACTGTGGTGATGTACAGAAGCAAAATTGCAAAAAGTGCTTCACTGTCCAATTATATATGGACTTCACAGCATGTAAAATGTGTCGACCAACTATGACAGAAGAAACAAGAGTATTCTGACAGCACAATATCCCCCGCTGGCAAATGCTTGCTACATTCTGATAGCATTTCAAGGACTCGTGAAAGAAGTTGATTTCAGAATGCAAGCACCCACTCATGAAACTGATGGAGTGTAGATTTGTTAATTAAGGGCCCTAACTGTGGTAAGATAGGCCCAAATCAAACAATATGATATGTGTATTACCAACTTATAACAAGGATGTGTACCAAGGTCCCCAAGATTCCTCCTAAAAATGTGAGAGGAGTTGATTTCAGAACTCTTACACCCTTTCTGGGCTGGACATTCATATGGATGGATGGACTAATAAATAATCAAGTCCACCTTAACAGTAATAGTTAATAAATGGTATAACTGTGCAAACTGCACCCTAAGAATTAGGTCAGGTCTGGCAGCATGCACTCGTGTCACTGCATCCACCACACCACGGAACCACTGTGGGTTCAGCCCCACCTCCTGAAACTAGCCATCTGTCTTCCACAGCCAGGTGATATGTGGATATCTTGCTGGTCTTTTACAGTTGTTGGAATCAACAGGTCTGATGCAAGTGTCTGCTGGATCATACATAGAGAAATGCACTACAACCATAATGTTGCAGTTAAAGTTCTCTCACAATGCAAATGGTACACCGCATTCAAGTCTCCCTAAATAACGTATTTATCGGACTAAAAGTTGCATGATTTTTTTGGTGGGAGGTCCTGTGACTTGCATTCTGAAGTGACATATATTTAAAAATACTGCATTAACAACTATGGCCACAAGAAGGCAGTGTTTACACACATGACAAGCTGATCCTGTTTCTCCAATCTCTTATCCTGCACAACAAAGACCCTTGGTTAGATAAGTTTTATTGTGAACAATTTCCTCAACACCAGATGATGTGCAAGTTTTCTTTTCGTGTCCGCTGCTGGCCATCTTTTTGTACAACTCCAACCCCCATCCCAACCTGGTTTACAGCACTTTTCTCACTACCGCTGATGTGCAATATGCAAACAACCCTTTGTGGACAGACACGGTCACACACTTGGATATCACCTGCAATGCGTGTTTTGGTGATTCCTAGCTTTCAAACTCTGAGCACACCTGACTTGATTTATAAGCAGTGGGCAGAACATAGACAGCTGGAAAACATGCAGGCCAGGTGATCTCCACAACCAGGGTTGGTGAACTCTGGTATAAGATTGCAAAGCATAACGTGACCATCAACCCAAATTTTATCACGATAGATTATCATAATTGTTTTTATCACCAAGCTCAACCAGGATGTCTCTGAAAGCTTGCATGTTATCTTTAATGCTGAATAATCATGCCCCCAGACACTCCAACTCCTCACTCAGCTCTTCAAGTGCTACAATCAGATCATTCACTGATTCCACAAAGGTCACAGCATTATCTGCAAATTCTACATCTACCAACCTTACCTCAAACACAGCAACTATGTTGTTGGCCTTACCCAAAACCCAGTTCACGGGAACAATGACCAAATAAACCAAATGAAATGCTTTGGAAAAATCAACACAGGCTACAAAGTAGCACTGCTGGTATTCACGCTTGCATTCAATGAGTACTCAGATGGAGTTGATGGATGACTGCTCCGGTGACTGAGCGACAATTAGCTGGGACTGAATGCTGTTGAGAAAGACCCTTGTAAGTACGTTCAGCGGTGTAACACCTCTCTTGTTGTTGCAATCAGAGTGGTCAAGGTAAATGGTCAGTGGTAAAGGTTGCTCTATAGAAATGCTGATGCATAATCTCTCCCGACATATGTGCAGGTTATTAACAAAGTACTGCTAAAGAGAGGTGTGCCGTATGAACGGCATGTAAAGCCCGTCAGCATGGATTCTGTTTTGAGAAAATTTTGTCACCACAGTAAAAGCACAACGCAGAACATTTACAAATAGCTTCACAGGAGTTTGGTTGCTTTTTTTTTTTTTCCTTCCCTTGTTTTGGCCCACCTTGGCAGTTGACAGACTTTCTGGAATTAATACATTACTGCTAAGAAAATTAAATACAAGTGATTTTGTTCTGCTGAAACTTGCCTTTAGATTCAGAATGTCAATTTTGTCCAAAATATAATGCACGTATTTGAAATTGCATGTAATTCAGACAAAACATTTATTTTTGTTCTGTGTCCCTCCATACAGATTAATTCATAAGCAAAGATAAGAATTTAGTCGCCTCTGTTTTTATAGGGAAAAGGGAACTTCTGATGAAAGAGACAAAATTTTATGAATACGCTTTATTCTGGGGCAGCACATGGGCTTAGTGGTAGTGGTTAGTGTCTCACAGCAGGAAGGTCACGGGAT